>NC_136428.1:244017397-244597397 GCF_052849685.1 Lactuca virosa
GCAGCACATAACACCTTTATTGATTATGATATATGTATGGCTCACGGTTATGTATGGCATGTATGGATCAGTTGATATGTATGGTATGTGGTATTTAGGGAACTCACTAAGCTTCGTGCTTATGGTTTTCAGTTTGGGTTTCATGTACCTCCAGTTTTCAAATAAAGGAGCTCGGGACGATTGCAGTGCATACACCTATGTTTTCTGCAATATGTGATTTCTGGGAATGAACTCTGATAAATGTTTTATTTGAAATGCTTTTCAATGTGTGAACCAAGTTACAAATGTGTTTTAGTTATATTAAAAATGAAATTTTTGGTCATGAATTTTGGGATGTTACATAGTGTCATTCATCCAACGCAATATTGTGACTAGATTTGGTATCCCGACGGAAATCATATGTGAAAACGGATCCTAGTTCGTTAGCAAAATAGCACAGGACTTTTGTACTAGTTGGGGAATCAAGATGATAATGTCCACCCCAGTTCACCCTCAAGCTAACAGAAATGCAGAATCTATTAACAAGATCATAGTCAATAACCTAAAGAGGAGACTAGATGAAAAGAACGAGAAATGGGTTGAAGAACTTCCTTTTGTTTTATGGGCAGACAAGTCCAACCCCATATTCCTTAGTATTTGGAGCAGAAGCCATGATCTAAAATGAAGTGGTGATTCTGATGGCAAGATACGAACTCCAGACTCAAGATAATAACAATAGGTTCTTGGCTTAGGATCTTGACACGATTGAAGAACTAAGGGATCTCGCCAAGATCCACATCGCGACCCATCAACAAAGGATTGCTAAAGCTTATAATAAAATTATCAAGGTCAGAAGATGCCAAGTAGATGACTTGGTCCTCAGAAATGCATTTGAATATACCAAGGATCCTAAGGAATGTAAACTAACACCGAAGTGGGAAGGACCCTGTCTCATTGATTTAGAAGAATGAAAAGGGGCATATTGATGGGCTACTCTAGAAGGAAGTATCTTGCCAAGATCCTAAAAATGTTATACACCTCAAATAATACTTCATGTAAGTCAATTTCATCACACTTCATTACAACAAAAGTCAAGGTACTCACCTACTCATTACCTTAACTTTTCCCTTTGATTATTTTTTCTCAAGATCATTAATGATTTAAGCATTAGAGGGGCGTTATCCAAGCTAACGCCCATCCCAAGCTAACATTTTCAACATGTAGAAACATAAAGATCTTGGCAACGCGAATGAAGATTGATCATCTCTTCTCCGATTAAGGGTACCTATTCCCGTCTAAGGTTTAAAGAGTTAATGACATCTTTCATCTGTGTTTTTGTTTCCACACTCTACTTGGACGCATAATATCTAACTATGGAATGTGGATAAGGGGATCATTTCATGCTTTAGTGACTTGGAATCCCTTTTATCTCTGAACATATGTTAAGATCCTAAGTGTTAATCTAAGGTTTATAACATTATCATGTTATCTTATGATTTGGGATCTTCCCCAGTATAATTTAATCTTTGATCTTCCCCTGTATAATCTAAGTTGTGATCTTCCCCAGTATAATCTGTGACAACCCGAAATTCATTCCGTTATTGTAACCCACTTCTGTTAATAAAATTTAATTTTTATTAAAACTACCCATCAACTTATTGGGTTAAGTAAATCAATTAGGGTTTGTCGTAATTTCATACGTGTCGGAAAAACGAAAAATCACGCGAAAAACCCTCGATTCCCACGAAAAGCCACGAGTTCACGGGCAAGGCGAGTTTACGGCCGTAAACTCGTGTACGGCTGTAAACTTCGTTTGCGGTCGTTGCTCGGTGGACCCCCACCCCTGGCCGTAAACTCACCCTATATCAGGGTTGAGTGACCTCCATTTCAGCCTTTTCACCCTCTAAGAAGCTTTCTCTCTCTACCCTCTCTCTACAATTCTGGGTTTGATCAAGAAACATCAAGAAGGTAAGTGATTCATCACCTTTCTTGTGTTTTAATCCCTTCTAAGTGATGAATCCATGTTTCATTCCATGAAATCTCACCTTTGCTAGATATTCTCTCACACCAATAACACACACTAGTGTGTGGTGGCTAAAAACCTCATTCCAAGCCTATTTCAGTAAGTAACTACTCTCCATACTTGATGTTTATTGGAAACCATTAATTTTTGACCTGGAATCGACCCAAATCATGAACTCAGAATGGCTTTACGGCCGTACTCCCTTCAATGGCCGTAAACTCCATTTTAGGTCGATTATTGGCCTTTAAACCATACTTTGAGCTTTGCACGAGGCTTAGAATAATTCCAAGAGGCTAGAAAGGACTCAGAAACACCGAAAATCACACATTCCGTCCAGTGTTTATGGCCGTAAACTCAAGGGCCGTAAACCCTTTGAACGCAAACCCATGGGCCGTAAACCCATGGACCGCAAACTCTGTTCACGGCCGTAAACTCCCTTTACGGCCGTAAACAGCTTAATTGTGGGAAAAAGTTTGTTTTTCTCGATCCAACCAATTCCCGATGACATTCCTTAGCCAAAAACCAAGTGTTTATCTAACAATTATCTATCGAAATCGCCAATTTAAATACACATATGTATTATTTGATATTAGGATTCCGTTAAGTGCAACATACATCAACTCAAGGGTCGTCTAGTTTAAATTCTTTGCATCCAACCAACGGTGAGTTCATACCCCTATACTTTTCCGAGTTTTTCATGTTTTCAGGGGGGGGGGGGGCGGAATACAAGCAAAAGTACAAGGAAACTTGTGCTCGATTTACCTCTTTTGGTATAAAATGATTTTATGTTCAGCATGCTTTTAACTCAGAAAACTGTTTTACAAATCGATTAAGAAATCAACTCGTAGTAATAGTTTTCAAATCTAAAGCAAGGAACTTGTGAACCCTATCATAATATGTATTATTTCATAAAGGATTCATGCAAATCATAAAAGGATTTTTGTCTTATCACTTGTAAATTCGTTAGGCTAAGTTTGAGACATGTCCTCGGTAACACTCCCCCGGATTCGTGAGTGGAGGGCTGCGACTTATAACCATAATCTCTTGGAGGGAGAGCGTGACTATTGTGTATAGATCTATATGGGACTGACTATCCCACACCCTCGCTGCTAGCTACAGTGGAATCCTTTGGTTCAGGGGTGACAAAGTCATAAATGATACTGGCCCATTTACGTGCCTTATCCAGTCTTAGTACGGTTATGGCACTCACAACTTAGGTAGCGAGAATTTACTCTCCAATTATAATTCCTCTGTGTATGATCAGAGCTTCAAATATAATTCCTTTGTGTGTGATCAGAGCTTCAAATATAATTCCTTTGTGTATGATCAGAGCTTCAAATATAATTCCTCTGTGTGTGATCAGAGCTTCAAATATAATTCCTCTATGTATGATCAGAGCTCCAAGTATAATTCCTCTGTGTGTGATCAGAGCTTCAAATATAATTCCTCTGTGTGTGATCAGAGCTTCTAATATACTCCTCTGGGTGTAACCAGAGCTTCGAATAGAAAACCGCCTTCCGAGTATGGTAAATACTCGCGTATAGATAACCAACTTTTAAGCTCATAAGAAAATATAGGATTTTCTTGGAACAACTCAAACTTTCATAAACAGTGGTTTATCGAATAACTAATGGGAAATCAAACATTTTTCATAAGAGAATATAGGATTTTCTTGGTAAACAACTTTTCAAAGAATCAAAGAAACATATCTTTTACCAGAATTAACAGCTTATGAACTCACCAGCTTTATGCTGGTATTTTAAAACTGCTTGTATTCTCAGGACATCAATAGACAGGTAATCTTGCCGACTTTTGGGAGAAGACGGAGCGTTTTGGAGTCACGTCTTTTACTTTTGCTATATACTGATATGTATAAACTTTGTAATAAGACAATGTAAATCTTTTCATGAATGTATTCAATGTCTGGATTGTGTTTACTATGCTTACTATGATACAACTGTTGTGATACTACACATGACGTGGCTCCGCCCCGGAACGTTTCCGCCTTCGGTTTCGGGGTGTGACAGATTGGTATCAGAGCTATTGTTTATAGTGAACTAAGTATACCAAACCTTACATGGTATACAACTATAAACACTAAAGGGCCTAAGCGCTCTAAACTAAAAGTATACTTTCAAAATATAGGTATTTTTACAAAAAGTATACAAGTGTACCCGTATTCCAGGAACAGTACCATAAGTAGAACAAAACAAAAGTATTTGGATGTTGAACACTGCAGTTAAACCTGGGCAGTTATGTAATTATGTCTAGGGTCAATATAGCCTGATCAACTATATTTATTCGAGACATGACCAACATGTGCTTGGGAGTGACTCTGGTGTTGCAGCAGGCCTAAAACTTACCCTGTATCCATATAACTTAAAATACTATAGGAGTATTTTAGTCAGAGCCGAATACATTGTAGAAATTCGTTCCTAGTGTTGCTACCTATTCGTTTCTTAGCGATAACTTACTTGCATTAGTAACCTTCCTTTGCTTTTCTCTTAGTAGAACACTCCAACCATCGTAATGAGATATATATTCATGCTTCATATCTCTTGATTCCATTAAGAGGACTTACCATCCTCTTCTTCCTGATAGTTTCTAGAACAAGATGCCTCCCCGTAAAAGACCTAACAGAAGGAATGAAGACACTCCACCACCACCACCGCCCCTTCAGTTCGATCCCGTTATGTTCCAAGCAGCTGTTACTGCTGCTGTGGCAGCCGCGATGTCACAAATGAATTCTGGCGGATCTGGGGGACAGGGAAGTGGTACACATCCCCAAAATCATGAAGGTGGTCAGGGACACCAGAAGGATTGTTCCTATAAGGACTTCATGAATGCAAAACCCACACCCTTCGACGGCACTGGAGGTGTCATTGTCCTGACTCAATGGATCGAGAAAATTGAGTCCATTTTTGAAATCTGTTCCTGTTCGGAGGTCAACAAAGTAAAATTCGCCGCTTGCACTTTCTACAACAGGGCGCTGACCTGGTGGAATGGTAGGGTCAAATCCCTAACCCTGCCAATAGCAAATGCTATGAGTTGGGAAAGCTTGAAGGAACTCATGATAGCTGAATACTGCCCACGGGGTGAAATGCAGAAGCTAGAACACGAACTCTGGAACCTAAAGATGAAGGGTTCCGAAATCGCAACCTACACTTCAAGGTTTGAAGACCTAGCGCTCCTCTGTCCAGGAATGGTCGCTCCGAAAAGCAAGAAGATTGAGAGATACATCTGGGGACTGACCCAGCCGACCAAAGGAAATGTCCTGGCTGCTAGGCCAAACACCTTCGACAGCGCTAAGTGTCTGGCGCTGACTCTCATAGATCACGGAGTTGATCTTGATGAAGTGACAGCCACTCCCGAAGCGGCTAAAGAGAGTGGTGAGAAAAGAAAGTCCTGGAAACAGAAAAAGGGCCAATCTTCGCAGGAGCCCTCAAAGAAGCAACACACGGTAGCAATCCACGTTGCTACTACTCTTGCTGCTGCTCCCGCAACTCAAGCAGCTACTAGTAGGTATACTGGTAATTTTCCTTGGTGCGGTAAGTGCAGTTATCATCATCGTATCCCTGGCCCATGACGTGAAATGATCTGCAACAACTGTGGCAAGAAGGGCCACCTGACGCGAGACTGCAGAACACCAGTTCAACCAACCCATCAGGCTCCTGGAGCAGGTATTGGTCAAGCCTGCTATGGATGTGGAGAAGTCGGGCACTACAAGAGAAACTTCCCCAAGGCAACAACAACTGGAGGCACAGGGAGAGTACTGGCAATGGGCCAGGAGGAAGCAGTTGCTGATCCTACAGTTGTTCCAGGTGCGTTCCTCCTCGACAACTCTTATGCATGCATTCTTTTCGATTCTGGTGCTGAAAGAGATTTTATTAGCCATGCATTCAAACATCTTATTAAGCATAAACCTTAACCATTAACTGAAATATTTACCGTCGAGAAGGCTAACGGTGAGAAAGAGAGCACTAATGGTATATATATATATATATATATATATATATATATATATATATATATATATATATATATATATATATATATATATATATATAGGTTGTACTCTCACCTTAAACGATCATTCTTTTCCTATCAACCTTATGCCTGTTTCCATAAAAAGCTTCAATGTCATTTTCGGCATGCGTTGATTGAGCCCCAATCATGCTGATATCCTTTGTTACTACAAAGCTATCCGTCTTAACCTTTCCTCCGATGAAACTCTCGTAATTTAAGGCGATAAACTCAGTTCGAACCTCCGTATCATTTCATGCATCCGAGCCCAGAAACTCCTGCGAAAGGAGTGTTGTGCATTTCTAACCCACGTTATTAACGAAAAACAGGAAGTTAAAGACCTTGAGAGCATTCCCGAAGTTTGCAACTTTCCTGACGTCTTTCCCGAGGAGCTTCCGGGAATCCCTCCCGAACGTCAAGTCGAGTTTCGTATCGACTTAATCCCCGGAGCTACCCCGTAGCTAAATCCCCGTATCAAATAGCTCCAGCAGAAATGAAGGAGTTATCTAGTCAGCTCAATGAGCTGCTCAACAAAGGATTCATCAGACTGAGTCCCTCGCCCTAGGGAACCCCGATCTTATTCGCGAAAAGAAAGGATAGATCCTTTCGGATGTGCATTGACTATCGAGAGCTGAACAAGCTCACAGTCAAAAACCATTACCGAGTTAGGGTCTCGTGGCCCCAGGCTGGCTAAGAGCAGCAATTCTTACATTTCTCTCAGAAGCTACTTTCCTACTTCCTTTCCTGAATCCAATCCATAAACCCGGAAACGAAACGAAGTTCGTTCCCTTTCGTCAAGTAGGTAAAGTAGGCATACGAACCACTTTAGCTTTGCCTTAGAATCTATTGGAACAAAGCAAAGAAGGAGGCGGAATGGAGAAAGGAAAGGGAATAAATCCCCTTCCTTCTTTATCAGATTATGCGAACCCTGACTTTATTTTCCTCGAATCGACGATCTCTTCGATCAACTTCAAGGAGCCAGATACTTTTCCAAAATAGACCTAAGATCAGAGTACCATCAGTTGCGAGTCCATGAGAGTGATGTTCCTAAGACAGCCTTTCGGACTCGATATGGTCACTACGAGTTAGTAGTGATGGCCTTTGGTCTAACCTACACACCGGCAGTGTTCATGGACCTCATGAACCGAGTGTGCCATCCTTCCCTGGACAAGTTCGTCATCATGATTCATCGACGATATGCTTGTCTATTCCAGAAGCGAGGAAGACATACGCGTGGAACCCTCCAAAATCAAAGCAATAGAGAATTAGTCAGCACCGAAGATGACCTGAACCTTCTAAGAACCAAACCGGGGAATACACCCCCAGTGAGAAAGAACTTTTGGAACTTCAAAATGGCGATCACGCCAAGTGATGATCTAACCATGGAAATACATTATGTTCTAAGTACCAAAACATTCTATCTTCTCAAGAGCTTAGGACCATCAGGAATTCTTGTTAAGACTTGGTCCAACCCTCGCCAGACCTCAACTACTTTTGGAATTTCATAAATTCCACCCAAATCTATCCCTGTCTTAGACTCGAAAGAGTGCTTGTCCGACGCGACTCTCAAAATCCCACCCGTCAAGATCGAAATCAATGAGAACCCCAACTTCGTGGAAGAAACTGTAGAATCATGGACCGAGAGTTCAAGCAAACGAAACGAATCCGCATCCCAATCGTGAAGGTGCGCTGGAACGCCAAGTGAGTACCAGAATTCACTTGGGAGCGCGAGAACCAATCAAATAAGAAGTATCCACATCTTTTTCCAAATCCATGATTTGTATCTTATTTTCGAATTTCGGGACGAAATTCCCTCTAACGGGGGGATGATGTGACAACCCGAAATTCATTCCTTTATTGTAACCCACTTCTGTTAATAAAATTTAATTTTTATTAAAATTCCCCGTCAACTTATTGGGTTAAGTAAATCAATTAGGGTTTGTCGTAATTTCATACATGTCGGAAAAACGAAAAATCACGCGAAAAACCCTCGATTCCCACGAAAAGCCACGAGTTCACGGCCAAGGCGAGTTTACGGCCGTAAACTCGTGTACGGCTGTAAACTCCGTTTGCGGTCGGTGCTCGGTGGACCCCCACCCCTGGCCGTAAACTCACCCTATATCAGGGTTGAGTGACCTCCATTTCAGCCTTTTCACCCTCTAAGAAGCTTTCTCTCTCTACCCTCTCTCTACAATTCCAGGTTTGATCAAGAAACATCAAGAAGGTAAGTGATTCATCACCTTTCTTGTGTTTTAATCCCTTCTAAGTGATGAATCCATGTTTCATTCCATGAAATCTCACCTTTGCTAGATATTCTCTCACACCAAGAACACACACTAGTGTGTGGTGGCTAAAAACCTCATTCCAAGCCTATTTCAGTAAGTAACTACTCTCCATACTTGATGTTTATTGGAAACCATTAATTTTTGACCTGGAATCGACCCAAATCATGAACTCAGAATGGCTTTACGGCCGTACTCCCTTCAATGGCCGTAAACTCCATTTTAGGTCGATTATTGGCCTTTAAACCATACTTTGAGCTTTGCACGAGGCTTAGAATAATTCCAAGAGGCTAGAAAGGACTCAGAAACACCGAAAATCACACATTCCGTCCAGTGTTTACGGCCGTAAACTCAAGGGCCGTAAACCCTTTGAACGCAAACCCATGGGCCGTAAACCCATGGACCGCAAACTCTGTTCACGGCCGTAAACTCCCTTTACGGCCGTAAACAGCTTAATTGTGGGAAAAAGTTTGTTTTTCTCGATCCAACCAATTCCCGATGACATTCCTTAGCCAAAAACCAAGTGTTTATCTAACAATTATCTATCGAAATCACCAATTTAAATACACATATGTATTATTTGATATTAGGATTCCGTTAAGTGCAACATACATCAACTCAAGGGTCGTCTAGTTTAAATTCTTTGCATCCAACCAACGGTGAGTTCATACCCCTATACTTTTCCGAGTTTTTCATGTTTTCAGGGGGGGGGGGGCGGAATACAAGCAAAAGTACAAGGAAACTTGTGCTCGATTTACCTCTTTTGGTATAAAATGATTTTATGTTCAGCATGCTTTTAACTCAGAAAACTGTTTTACAAATCGATTAAGAAATCAACTCGTAGTAATAGTTTTCAAATCTAAAGCAAGGAACTCGTGAACCCTATCATAATATATATTATTTCATAAAGGATTCATGCAAATCATAAAAGGATTTTTGTCTTATCACTTGTAAATTCGTTAGGCTAAGTTTGAGACATGTCCTCGGTAACACTCCCCCGGATTCGTGAGTGGAGGGCTGCGACTTATAACCATAATCTCTTGGAGGGAGAGCGTGACTATTGTGTATAGATCTATATGGGACTGACTATCCCACACCCTCGCTGCTAGCTACAGTGGAACCCTTTGGTTCAGGGGTGACAAAGTCATAAATGATACCGGCCCATTTATGTGCCTTATCCAGTCTTAGTACGGTTATGGCACTCACAACTTACGTAGCGAGAATTTACTCTCCAAATATAATTCCTCTGTGTATGATCAGAGCTTCAAATATAATTCCTCTGTGTGTGATCAGAGCTTCAAATATAATTCCTCTTTGTATGATCAGAGCTTCAAATATAATTCCTCTGTGTGTGATCAGAGCTTCAAATATAATTCCTCTGTGTATGATCAGAGCTCCAAATATAATTCCTCTGTGTGTGATCAGAGCTTCAAATATAATTCATCTGTGTGTGATCAGAGCTTCTAATATACTCCTCTGGGTGTAACAAGAGCTTCGAATAGAAAACCGCCTTCCGAGTATGGTAAATACTCGCGTATAGATAACCAACTTTTAAGCTCATAAGAAAATATAGGATTTTCTTGGAACAACTCAAACTTTCATAAACAGTGGTTTATCGAATAACTAATGGGAAATCAAACATCTTTCATAAGAAAATATAGGATTTTCTTGGTAAACAACTTTTCAAAGAATCAAAGAAACATATCTTTTACCAGAATTAACAGCTTATGAACTCACCAGCTTTATGCTGATATTTTAAAACTGCTTGTATTCTCAGGACATCAATAGACAGGTAATCTTGCCGACTTTTGGGAGAAGACGGAGCGTTTTGGAGTCACGTCTTTTACTTTTGCTATATACTGATATGTATAAACTTTGTAATAAGACAATGTAAATCTTTTCATGAATGTATTCAATGTCTGGATTGTGTTTACTATGCTTACTATGATACAACTGTTGTGATACTACACATGATGTCGCTCCGCCCCGGAACGTTTCCGCCTTCGGTTTCGGGGTGTGACATAATCTAAGTTAGGATCTTCCCTGGTACAATGAAAGTTCAGATCTTCCCCGGAATAATCTAAGTTGGGATTGTCCCTAGTATAATCTAAGTTGGGATTGTCCCCAGTATAATCTAAGTTGGGATCTTTGTGACAACCGTCAAAATTCGAGTCGGTTCTAGACTTGAATAAACTTGGTTGCACGTATAAGCACGACACATACTAGACTTAGTAACTAGAAGTTAAGATATAACCTATTAGAAACTTGGAAACAATTAGAAACAATGGATAATGTGCTTGGATTTCACATTGGTATGTGAATTCTACAACTACTTAACTGGAGTGACTATCCATATTCGGGTCATTCTTTGACTTGAACACCCCTTTCATGAATCATATACACACATCATGCACATGACCTAGAAGTAGAAATTAGGTCAAAGTCTCATAGAAACGTAAGTCAAAGTTGAAAACTAGGACTAGTATACCCGATTCCTCAATTTCGCTTGAATCTCGAAACCACTACATAGAATGCCAATAAATCGATAAAAATAAATTACAAACATTATGTTTAACTAGAAAAGAGTTATGAAACTCTAACATAAATTGAAATCTCAAATAATTCAATTTATTTTGATATCCAAATATATATTAAATCTCAAGACCTTAAAAACCCTAAAATCTCAAATTTATAAACTTTAACACCTAAAAATCCATAAAATTGGTATGGACTTTATAATATCAATTTAAAGTAACTCAAATTAGTAAAATATAACCAAGGAGAAATAAAATTTAAGTCATTAGTATTTAACCTTATTTTCTAAGCAAAAAAAATCAAGGTTTTGTGAATGAAAATTAAGATAAGGTGCATATTTTATAAAAACTTGATATTTTTATAAAATAAAGTTATAATTTTATAGAATTTAAGAGAGGGAGACCCTCTCTCCACTCAAAAGTCGGACTCCACCTCCCAAGAAATCTCTTCCCAACAAACATTAATCATTCTTCACCCACACACTCCATCTCCTTCACTTCTCTCTCTCTCTCTCATTTCTCTCTCACACTCTCACACACATTTTCTCTCTTCCTCTCTCTATGAACCACGAAATTTCCAGAGAATAGGACCCAAAAACACTCCTTAAACTCGAAATGTTCATCATCTAGGAGTGTTCTTAAAGGTAAACCCGAAAATCCTTCATTTTCCTTCACTTTCCTTTCTTGTTTTAAAGGTTTTTCTTGCACTTCTCATTCTTCTACACCATTATTTATGAACATTCGTGAACATATCCATGAATGTTGAGTTTGATGATGATGGTGGTAGGGTTTCACCCAAGAACTGTTGGATTAGGTGTCTAAGCCCATAACTATTATTGGTATGTATTCGACCCGAGAGTAGCATGGTCCATTTGGGTTGCATATCATCAGGACAATTTGTTAGGATGGACTTTTGAGAGAAGGTTATTTATGGTTTATTAATATATTATAAGTAATAATATATTAATATGAAATCATATGTTTTAATTAGTAGTGATCAAGAATTAATTTGGAATTAATTTAGTGGTCGAAAGAGACTAATTAAATCTATGGGGACTAATTATGATAATTAGTTATATTTATATGTGTTGGGCTTATGATCCATGTTGGACCAAGTTTATGTATGGATACATAAAGAGTTGGGCCACATGAACCATGGATCATAAAACCCATGGGTATGGATTTGGGTTATATCCATGACCCTAGAAATCCCACATATAAATAGATACTTCATTGCCCAAAATCGCCACTTGTATCTTTTTAGAGTTCATGGTGTCTTTTGTGTGCATGGAATTCTCTCTCAAGTTCATCCTTTGTCCATGGTGTGTTGTGATTCCATTTGAGGCTTCCACACTATTGGGGCTAAGCTCTTTAAGGCCAAATACACCAAGAATTCAAGCTCCATCAAAAGGTATGTCATGCTAACTAGTATATTATAATTTTATTTTAAATGCATGCTAGTTGTAAGATTAATACCTTGGAAACCATTTGCATGTATAATTAGTGAAAACATAGATCCAAGGTATTTAGGGTTGTTTGTGCACCATAGGATGTTGTATTATACCAAAACCCAACAGTGGTATCAGAGCCATGGGTTGTTTTCAATTATACTTGATGCAAGTTGCTGAAAAAAAACTGAAAAAAATCGAATTTTTTGTTATCGAGACAGCAGACTCGATGAGTCCAGTGATGGACTCGACGAGTCCATGAACAAATTCATCCAACTCGTCGAGTTGGTTCATGCACTCGACGAGTTGGACCCCCTGACAGCTTATCTTCGAGTTTTTTGGCGTGTTTTGGATTAGAATCATTACCGCAAAGTGTTTTTGTTCATAAAATTTGTTTTTTGATACTATGGTAATGTTTATTCTCATCCAAATAAAGGATAATAATCAAAGTTTCAACTTTTATACATGTTTATATGATGCTTGAAAAATGTTGATTATGAATGTTCATGTTTATGATTTTGTTTAGATTAATAGGAAAAATTATGAGATAGTTGTTTTCAATCAAAATTAATCTTGAAGTTGTTCATAATATGTGTTTTTGTAACTTGTCCTCAAGTTACATGAAAAGTCACATTTATGAATTTTAAAACCCATAAAAATTCCATAAGTTATGAAAAAATGAAGAGTCACATTTTTAATGCTTTTAAAGTCTTCCATAACTTGTCTACAAGTTATGGAACTTGAAGGGTTTTTTCCATTAAACCACTTTAAAATTCATAAGTTATGGAAACCATAAGTTTTTTGAATTGTTCAAAACTTGTCCTCAAGTTTTAGAATTTGTAAAGTCAAACCCCATATACACTTTAATTCCAAACCCAAAAATTTTAAAAGTTAAAGTTCAAACTTTATGGACTTCATTAAATTAATTAAAGTGTCTAATTAAAAGAGTTAATAATTCCATAAAGACATGGTTTAAGTTTAATTAAATTAAGAGTATAGTTTAATTAATAGATTAAACCACCAAGTATTTTAAATGTTTAAAATACACCCTTATACTATTATAATATTAATAGTTAATATATATATATATATATATATATATATATATATATATATATATATATATATATATATAAGAACAAAGTCAGTCTTACCGTTAGTAGGCCTCATTCACGAAGCCGGTCTATAAGGGGGGTATAAGGTTACTGCCTATAAAATGGCAGTTTAATGGGTGTCCACTCTCACCCACCGCTTCCTTGACCGGTGGAGGGTCGTTAGCCGAACGGGTAGGACAAGGACTATAATTCTCCCTTCATTAAAAGTATTAATGATAAATACTAAGTAACTAAACCTTTTATAAATACCCAATCTTAGTTACTTAGGAAAAAGTGAATAAGGTGCTAATCCATGAAATTACACTTTGCACTTTGTTTAAGTCGGTTAGTGGAGCGTGTGTGGTTAACCGGCACACTAACTCGTATTTAACAAGGTAGGCAAAGGGTAACCTAATGTTTATCATAGTATCGATGGAGCATGTGTGGTTAACCGACACATCGATTGAGGGGTAAACACTTAAGGGTACCAAGTAATTTGCATGGTTACTTCACACATTGTTTTGTGATCCTCGGCATCCCAGTCACAAAACCTGAAGGGCACACTCGAGATTGAAACATGCCATTGAACAGTTCAATGAATCTCAAAGATCTAGGAGTTTCAAAAACCAATTAAAACCTAATAATATATATTTCGTTTTCATGGTGGAAATTGGTGAATCGTCATTCGCCTACCTTCAAATATTTTATAGCTTGGATTACGGCATCCCTCTTCCAAGTTATAAAAGTATTGTGTTGGGTCCTAGCCTTAATATTTCATATTGGGTGTTATATTAAGGACTTTAAATCAACTATCTTGAATATCTCCCAAAAGATGTCTGGTTTAGACATTTATGATCTTCCCAAATCTCTTGAAACAAGCTTTCCTAAATGAAGATGATGTCCCATGGAAATCATACTTCTTTCACCTCCTCCAATTATTCTCCCTAACCCACAAGTTCCTGAAAAGTTTAAGGTCACTCAAGCCCTATTGGCAAGCAAAGGTCTATGTGTGATCACATCTTGGAGATGTAGTCACATATTGACAAGCCGGGAGAGTTGGGTGTCAAAGTCTTGAGAAAGTTGGTGGCTCAACTACTTTCTAAGTCACATAGTGAGTTCTTTTGGAACACCTATGAAACAGACTATGACAAGACCCTTAATGATCTTATCTATTTGCTAAGATCAACTTCCTAAAAACTTTATGGACATTGACAATGATGACACTGGGAATCCAAAAAAGCATTCTCTTCCCAATGGAAATGGATCGGCCATAGTCAACTCGATTGACCAAATGGTAAAGAGAAAAGCTAAGTCTGAGATAGTCCCATTACCAAAGGGTCTATATGTTTATATTGCCAAAGAAAGGGGCATTGGTTGCGAAGCTGCCAAATTTACCTAAGGATGTTAAAGTCAATAAGTTTGACTCTACTTCAGGTAAAGTCCACTATCTAACTCTGCTAAGTTTCTATTATGAGATTCTTGATACATGATGTGACTG
Source organism: Lactuca virosa (assembly GCF_052849685.1). Taxonomy (NCBI): domain Eukaryota; kingdom Viridiplantae; phylum Streptophyta; class Magnoliopsida; order Asterales; family Asteraceae; genus Lactuca; species Lactuca virosa. The sequence goes on from NC_136428.1 coordinate 244,032,279, forward strand.
GGTCACATGTTGATGTTTTAAGAATCAAAGAAAAGTGAAGAAACTTAAAGAAAGAATATGCTGAATCTGATCGCGTAGATGGATTTCTATCGCATAGTTTGAAGATCGGATTCTTGAGCTACTTCTTAGGATTTATGATATTTTGCTTAGGAATAGATAACAACAAGTTTTCATATGGATTGTAAGGATAAGTTTTTCCGCAAAGTTTTAAAATAAAAGGTAAATATTTTGATTTTATTTATTTTAAAATATCCTTACAATGGCATTTGTGAAAATCTGTGTTGCTTATAAGATTCCATTAAGAGCAAGAGTGGAAATATGAATTTGATTCTTTCATTTGTGGTAGTGTCTAAATTTACCAAATAAGGAAAGATTCTCATCACCCAAGTTTCAGTTGGATAGAAACTTGGAATCATGCAAGTTGTATAGCATGATGAATGAGAACTTTCGAGCATTGGAAAAATTAAGACTAGCTACTTGTTCTCATGGGTGTGTGAGTCAAGTGAAGGACTAAGGGATCGGGTACACATTCTTGTGCACTGGTCAGAGTCCACCACAATAGATCGATAAGACTATTCGTCATAATTTACTATAGCTCAGTAAATATGGTTATACTTACCAGCTTAAGTGTAATTCTGAGACATTGGAAAAGGTTCCAATGTATGGCAGAGCGAATAAGAAGAATCAATTTAGGCAGAAAGATAAAAGTTTCTCAAATCTGAAAAGATGGGAGAGTACTTTAGTATCATGTTTTACGACCATCTTAATGATTTTGAGACCTTATCACAATTCATCCTCTAAGTGCATTCTGATAGTTAAGAAGAGGAGTTATGAATTATTGAAGTGGTTAAATCAAGAAGATGATTCATACTTCGTTCCAAAAACAATTCTTAGAGTTATACTCTAAGATTGTAACTTGAGTGACATGTCTTAAAGAAGGTTTAAAACACTTATCAAATGTAAGAGTAAAAGTTTTCTACTCTTGTACATTTGAAATTGGTAAGTTGTGAAGTTTTGGATAAAACAAAGACCAACTAAGGCCAATTGTGTGAAGTGTTTGTCTTGATTAGAATCCACACTATCTCTTGAATATCTGACAAGAAAGTCTTATATGTCAAGTGGACAGTGGGAGTCTTAAAGGTCTTGAAAGTCTCAAGAACTAATCAAGAATAAAACCTGAAGTTCTTCACTAGCACACGACTTGAGGTTTATAACCTATCGTGTTGACATATTCTGTGCCCATTCCAGTTAAAGTTGGCTTTGCATATGAGTTCTTAGAGTTCTCAATTGGTTGCACAACAACTTGGAAGCAATGGCAGGCCCTTGAGCTGCCAGGTGGCAAGAAATTAAGATTGAGTTCAGTCCATATGAGTTTGGATTTGTCATTATCCTTGTCTTGTGACTATGGTTTTGACAATTCACATGGATAAGAACACATACACCATTAAATCTAAGGGTCATAATGTTTCTCTCCGATTCATGAAAATGATGGTGAGGAAACACTTCCACCAAGTAGATTTGAAGTAGATAGCAATTGTGATATTTGCATTCTCAAAGTCGTTAGTGGAGCTGTGTGGTTAACCGGCACACTAACATGGACTTGTGAGAAGTGGCAAAGGTCTAAACAATTGAGACTATGATTACGGCATCCCTTTTCATAGTTCTGAAGTTGTTTAGACACACCTGTGAGCTATCTAAGATAAGGTGTATGATATTGATAAAGTTTTATCAAAGCAATCTAGTATCAGAAATCTGAACTTTGGTAAGAAAGTCAATAAAGTATTGTTTTTTCTAGAAGTTCAACTGATTTCTGAGTACATGTCAAAGCTAGTGGGAGCATAAGTGTTATGCTAATAATCATCATGTTAGTGGGAGCATGATAATTATGATAAAGGTTGCAAGTTAGCAATGTTAATTATAGAAAACAAAAGGTTTCAATTGGGAAAAAGTTGTTTTGCTATAATTAAGGGAGAGGAAATTATACTTCATCTCAAATCTAAAAGCTTAGATTGAGGTTTTAATCGTATTTAGTCAAGTATATATATGAATGTTATGTTGGAATGGCTCAACATAAGAAAATTCTAATATAGGGTCCATTATTTGCGTTCTAAAATTCGATTATGATTACGACATCCCTTTTCATAATCTGAATTATGAGAACTTGGCAAATTGAAATGGAAATATTATAGCAAAAGACTGGTTTAGTCTTATATGATACATCATGAATCGTGTCCCATATGCTTCGGATATAGGATCGATTGCATGTGCTATATTCATCCTTTCTAAAATTTTCCAAATGCATGGGGCATTAAGAAGGGAAAAGGTCTAGAATTGGATATGACTAAAAGGATTAAACAATTGTCGAGGACAATCTAAGGTTTACCAAAGATTGGTTGCTCAAGGACAGTTGGAAGTATAATGATAATTCTGGAAGGACCATATTGACATAATCTGTAAGGGAGAAACTCTTGTTCAGAAGTGATAATTAAAATGGAATATGGAAATGTTTCAAAGTTAGAAATTATTCAATCTGTGTAAGATTAGGAAACTTAATGCAAGAAGGATGTTTCCAAGGAGTTGATCTCCTTTGGAATGCTCTGTAATGTTTGTTGTCAAGTCTATCTGACTTTGTGCATAATCATTACAAGAGGATCAATGCATATATGTTTAGAATCTAACAGATTTCAAATGGCATGAATTTGGAATTCTTGCCTTTGCAGTAAGGATTTGGGACTATGAAAAGAGGATCATTGGAGTTATGTTCAATTGATCTATTTCACAAAGTAAAGATCATAGACAAACATAGTATGCATACTTGGTGTATGGCATGACTAGTGTTTAGAAAACATAGTGTACATGCTTGGAGCATGGGACAACTATTGTTTTAAATTCAAGAATAAAGTTGATAGCTGAAACAGTATACAATGAATAATGTGTGATCATATGGTGATAAATAAAAGGTGTTTTATTTATGTTCATAGGTTTTGATACCATATTCGATTCAATTATTCTTGTTTTTCATTTTGCATGTTTTGACTTCCAGAATAAACTAGGTCATTATTCTGGATGACTAAGTTATTCAAACCATCCACAGTCGGTCATATGTTGGAAGTAGATATGAATTAAGACTGTCATGGGTTGGCTTGTAGAGGTCTAAGATGTTGGACAAAGGGCTACAACACTCATGAGTGCTCATAAGTTCTGAGTATTGGATTCAACCCGCGCTCATTGGAATCACTTCATGGATTTTATCACGAGTGATCATGAGACGATAATATCTTATATTCTTCAAACCTAGAGATATGAGTTGTTACTATGAGTTGGTTATACATTGATTGCACGAAAACGCATTGGTAACTCGATGTTATAAAACGTGCCTTTGTGTATGATTCAACAAGTAGTAGAACAAGCCATATGAGTCGAAGTTTATCCATTCCTTTTACCTTCGGGATAAAAGCGATATATGTGGGCCCCTCGATGATTTGGTGATGACAAACGTAAGTGCTCGACCGGGCCTGGACTGATTTGATTTGTTCAATTAGTCAGTCGTCATAAATCGGAAATCGGGAAACAACAAATGGACAGAGAGAATGATTATAATCCATGTCTCAGTCCATATGATATCTAGAATGGAGGAATATATGATCCCTTATCTAATGGACATGTCATTTGATTTGTTCGGAGTTTGACAGCGGCTTTAAGAGCTACGATTGCTAGTCGGGATCTTGGAGTCATACTTGAATAATAGTTTTAGACTTATCCAAGTGGGAGACTGTTGGATTAGGTGTCTAAGCCCATAACTATTATTGGTATGTATTCGACCCGAGAGTAGCATGGTCCATTTGGGTTGCATATCATCAGGACAATTTGTTAGGATGGACTTTTGAGAGAAGGTTATTTATGGTTTATTAATATATTATAAGTAATAATATATTAATATGAAATCATATGTTTTAATTAGTAGTGATCAAGAATTAATTTGGAATTAATTTAGTGGTCGAAAGAGACTAATTAAATCTATGGGGACTAATTATGATAATTAGTTATATTTATATGTGTTGGGCTTATGATCCATGTTGGACCAAGTTTATGTATGGATACATAAAGAGTTGGGCCACATGAACCATGGATCATAAAACCCATGGGTATGGATTTGGGTTATATACATGACCCTAGAAATCCCACATATAAATAGATACTTCATTGCCCAAAATCGCCACTTGTATCTTTTTAGAGTTCATGGTGTCTTTTGTGTGCATGGAATTCTCTCTCAAGTTCATCCTTTGTCCATGGTGTGTTGTGATTCCATTTGAGGCTTCCACACTATTAGGGCTAAGCTCTTTAAGGCCAAATACACCAAGAATTCAAGCTCCATCAAAAGGTATGTCATGCTAACTAGTATATTATAATTTTATGTTAAATGCATGCTAGTTGTAAGATTAATACCTTGGAAACCATTTGCATGTATAATTAGTGAAAACATAGATCCAAGGTATTTAGGGTTATATGTGCACCATAGGATGTTTTATTATACCAAAACCCAACAAGAACAACATGCATGTTGTCTAATGGTGAAATCCAAGGACCAAAACCTATGTCAAACCCTAAAATACGGATTTTTACAAGTTTTAAAGGTTCATCTACCTTGTGCATTCAAGTTTTTCCTTTGCAAACATCACTATGAACAAAATATGTCCATGCATGGTCTTCAAACCGTGAAGCATGTGATGAACATCAAGTTAAAGAGCTTGATGATCAAAGTACATTGTTAATAGTGCATGTAAATGATTTTATTCATAAAAAAAATTAAAAATCCTTTTCTGTTCAAAACAAAATTTTCTCAGAATCCCAGCAAGATAATAAGAGGTTCTGGAAAATACTAAGACCTATTATCATTTCCTTGATTTACTAAAATTGTTACAAGAAAACAATGCCATAAATCATATAAAATACTTTCAGAGGTCTATAAATCCTAGAAACATTCATGGATGACCCCTATGCTAAATAATGACCCCTCATTAAATTTCTTCGATTTTTGTTACTGTTTAGTATGGTTTTGATTTTTCTTTTTGTTTAGCTCCAATAAATCATAAAACCACTTTAGAGAATGTAAACTGGCTACCTAATAATTTTCGCAGCTCCTACTCTACGTGGAAGACTTAGAAAAATATTTTTAGAATTTTTCATATTGTATTCCTATTTTTCTTCGATTTTTGTATTTATAATGGCCTAAAAATAGAAACAAATAGTTATGCAAATCCAAAACTCATGAAATTTTACCAGAACACCTTGTAGTAGATTAGGATGCTACATAAAAATTTTTAATGATTTTTCTCTTCTGTATACTATTTTTCTTATATTTTCCCAAGATTAAATATACTTAAACCCAATTTTTATTAGAATAAATGCACAAAAATCATAAAATTGGGTTAAACAGTTTATAAATCCATTCTTATATTTTTCCCAGCTTAATAATGTTTAATAACAGTAATACAAAAAGTTTGGGTAATTTTGGAAACTGTTTTCTATTTATTTCAATTTTTATTAGAATAAATGCACAAAAATCATAAAATTGGGTTAAACAGTTTAGAAATCAGTTTTATATTTTTCCCAGCTTAAGTATGTATAATGACAGTATTATAAAAAGTTTGGGATATTTTCTTAACTGATTGCTATTTTTCATGAATTTTTATCTATTTAGAGAATTAAATATAAGAAAAATGGTTATACATATCTATAATCCATAAAAATGTATCTGGAAATATTTTAATGTAGTTAGAACTAAAATCTAAAGTTTGGTAATTTTTATCAACTGTTTAGTATTTTTCATGATTTTATGGTTATTCAAGAAACTAAAATCGTGAAAAATAGTTAGACAAATCAAAAATTCAAGAAAATTTATCTTAAAGTCTTTGACTTCAATTAAAACTGAAATGCAAAGTTTGGGAAATTTTAGAACTAAATTGATTTAGTTTTTGAATATTAAATCATTGGAACACCTCTTAAAATGTTAAATATTAACATTTCAATAATGAGAAGTTTCCAATTAAATTGTTATATAACAATTGATTCATTGAAATTTAATTTTCACAGAAAAATGTTTGTAACTTATCAATATTAAATTTTGACACAATATTGACATAATTCTATTGTAGTAGTAAGTATACTAGTGTTAGATTTCGATTAGAGACTCACTAGCGAATACCATTATTGTAGGAATCGATAGTGGTACAAGTGGAACTTAGCTCAAGGCATCATTTGCATCATCTCAATGCATATTGTGAGTATTCACCACTCCCCTATTTTCGGTTTTTAAATGTTTTGGGGTGGAAAAGCATGTCCTAAACTTTTTATGTTCGTTGTGTTTAATTTGACTCGTATGAAACTTGGTTGCTATATTTCGTATGTATGTGTATGTTACTTTAATTCATGAGGACTGTATCGCGGTTAAGTCCCTGGAATCTCTAGACACAACTCATTAACTCTTTTGAGCCTATGGTTATTACGGATAGCGCTATCAGGAGGTAGACAACTCCTCACTCGCACGATTCGCTTGAGTGCATTTTACCATTTTATACACTATGTTTGCGATACACATAGTAGTCAATAGGGCACGATTCGGTCATTAGGCTTGGGTTATGAACTCATGAATGGAAACTTGATGCACATACGAATCTTTATGCACATACAAACTTGTTATTTATTATGGCAACAAACTCGTTTATTAATTATAACAATGAACTTTGTTTCACATTATAGCAATGAATTTTATTTCTCATGATGACAACGAACTTTGTTTATATAAACTTATTTACTCATTTTAACAATATATTTTATCTATGGAAACTTATATCAAATCTTTGATTTCGATTCATGAAACCAACATTATTTTTAACTTGTGAACTCACCAACTATTTTTATAGTTGACACTCGTTTTACATGCCTTTTCAGGAATCATCGAGTAAGTGGCACTTAGGGACACTTCACTTTTAGGAGCATTCACATGTGTTGTATTTCAATTTACATTGTAATTTCATTTAAAAATTTGTTCAAAAACATTGTAAATTTGTAATGATTTTTAATACTATTGTTGGTGTTGTCTTTAAACTTTTGCTATGAGACCCTTTACACTGCCACGCCTCGTGTTTCCGCTTTAGCGGGGTGTGACAATCTTCCCCAGTATAATCTAAGTAGGGATCTTCCCCAGTGAATTCTTAAGTTGGCATTTTCCCTAAGAATCTATTTAGAGGAATCCTCCCCAGTTCAAGTCTCAAGATTATGAAATACTAAGACCTTTCAACATAAAAATTCTCCGAAGTTAGAATTCCGAAGAAGAGTTCAAAAAGACAACTGAAAGTCAGATTGAAGTCTAAGGAATGGAAATTGAAAGCTATCACCTGGTTCTATCTACTGTTATCTTTAATGTATTTTTACTAAAACCCAACACTTGAAGTTATCCCTAAAATAAGAAAAAGTTATCTTTAATAGGTCATTTTCTTCTAAAGATTCTCCTACTTTTTAACCAAAGTTTATCTCTCTCAAACCTTAGAATCCCAACTATTTGAAGATCCTGATCCGAAGACTGTCTTTCTCAGATTTTGAGATCCTAATAATTTTTGTAAAACCTAAAATTGTTAAACTCTTTAGGATCTTAATAACTCAAATATCCTTAGACCCTTAGCAAAATCTACTTATACTTTATATATTTATACAACAAAACTATTCACGTAGATAAAAGAATAAAATCTAAAGCATTAAAATTAAAAGGGTTCCCCATCAATCCAATAAAAGATTAATTGTTTACAAACTAAATTTAAATTTTTTTTAACTTACCAAACCTAAATACTTTACAAGGTTTGATCACCACCCGCTGGAGTTGCCTTTGCCTCCTCCTTCTTCTCTTCCTCTTTCTTTTCTATCTCCTTTTTCTTCTCTACTTTCCCCACAAGATCCTTACTGACACTAACGTGCATGCTAGTTAACTTGGTTAAGGCGTCACGCCCACGTTCCAATATCTCGCATCTCCTTTCTCCACGTCTTCCACCATCTTGATCTTCGCCTCCCAAATAGCTTTGGCGGAAATGCTTTTGAGCTCAGCGATCACGTCCTCAATCTCCTGGTCATGCTCCTTTTCCTTCTATTCCTTTTCCTTGCTCAACTTCTCCACCCTCATCAAGAGATCCTTATTGGTCGCCTTCCAGATCCTGACCTGCTCCTTCAAGGTGTGCTCTGCCTCCTCAAACTTGAGCCTCAGATCCTTAGCAGATGGGGAAAGATGATCCGAAACCTGAGAAAGATTATAATTAATAAATTAAAATCAAGAAAAAAAGAAATCAAAAGTGCTTACGATTTGCGAGAAGGAGATCAACTTCTTTATAGCCCCCTCTACCCGTAGGCTCTCCAGGCAAAGATCCAGGATGTTAGACACCTTTCTTTTCCTATATCTAGGATTCTTTGTAGTAAGATCAGCTAGATCCCTCTTTGAAAGAAGAGAAGAGGAAGTATTTTCCTTTTTGACCATGAGTTGACCACTAGACACGACCTGCTCAACATCAGAAAGGACGAAGCGAGTGCTAGAACGTGTGGCCTTGCATCCTAAAAATTACTAAGGATCTTCATAAGATTAATATCCTCAAAATAGAATAAATGAATAGAGGATCCTTACCAGTAGATAGTGGGAGAGTAGTGGATGAACTTTCCTGAAAGTTAGACTATTCAAGCTTGAAGGATCTTTCGACTTAAGGCAAAACGATAAAGCTCTAGATATTCTCTTCAGCCTGTTCGGTGGAGGGAACAACTTCCTCAAACTTTTCAACCTTTTTGGGTGGGAAATGAAATTTCAATCTTTTTTTTTGATATTTTGCTTCGTTTTTGGAGCTTGTTGTAGGTTTGGCAAACTCATTTGTCTGTACAAGAAAGAGGGTTTCTTACTCAATTTCTTCTTGAAGGAGCCGAGCCACATGAAATTGTTCATGAATTGTTAGGTGGGAATAATTTCTACTTTGGAAATCCATTCATGAAATGGTAAGTTTAAAATCTCGTCTTTAGGAGTGAGTTAAAAGAAACAAAACCTAAGTCATGTACCCTGCACATGCTATTGGTAGGACTAGGAGGGGTAAAATAGTCCAATAAAAGACTTTAGCTTTATATTACATTCTTTTTTCTTTTATTTTTTACCACTTTTATCTTGTTGATAATAATTTTTGTTGGACAAAATGATAGGAAATCCACAACTATGGAAAGAAAGATGAGCAAGCTCTGCGAATCCTGAAAACGAGTTTACACAAAAGATACTAAGGTAAATTGTTCTTTTCACTGCTTTTACTTTCATATTCGTCGGCATTTAGTTTCCAGAGTTCTTGGGTGGTACCTACAACTGTATTGACAAGGTTGATTGCATGCGATCAAAAAAGGACCAATGGCACCAGAGACCATGAAGGTTAGTTTTGTAATTTTCTTCCTAATTAAAAATTATGCATCCATTTTTGTAAATGCTTACTGTGTTATTAGGTTTGGTGTGGTAGATGGCCCATAATGGTCAATACAAATGTTCAAAGATCAAACCCCAAAAGAGAAATTTCTGAAGACCAACATGTGTTTCGCCAACATGTCTTTTCCTATATTTTTGGGTCAGAATCAGAATTCAATTCCATTATAGTTCTACATTTAGTTTAGTTTCAAATTAGTTATGAGTAGACAATAATGTCCTCCATCAACAGAAAATCATGCTTTCAACAAACACTATGTCTCCTTCCATTGTAGGAATAAGTAAGTATAACTTTGTTCGCCTAATTCCCTGGGATTTAACGAGAATCGGAATCCAATTCCATTATGATCCTTCTTTTGCATGCAAGATATGAAGCAATGGAGAATATATATGTGTAAATGCAAAATATGAGATGAAATTGAGATTTTGGTACATTATACATGGAAATAAAATATCAATCAATATTAAACTTTGATATTTGATGATTTTGATCGTTTTCGTAAACATTGATATTTGATGTTTTTGGATGTTTTGTTAAAATTTGATAGTTGATTTTGGTATTTTAATATTAGTGTTTGATTTCGGATTGTATAATTATTTGATGTTTTTGGTATTTTATTATTTTTTTAGTTTGGGATTGTATAATTATTTGATGTTTATAGTATTTTTTTGTATTAGATTTGTAAATAAAAAAAAATTAATAATATATATTTTCGAGGGATCAACAACGGAAACAAAAAAAATCACATCTAAATTTTTCTAGGGATCAGCACGGAATATAAAAAGACAGATATAGAGGTTTGCAAGAGATTAGCGACAGAATGTAAAAAGACAGATATAGAGGTTTGCAATGGATTAGCGACAAAATATTTATTTAGTTTTGTCGTTGATGTCCTAAAATAACGGTATTAAGGAAGCAATGTGCGATGGATATTCCATTGTTAAAGTCATCACAAGGAAAACCAAGTCCGTCGCTAAATCTATCGCTAAGTCATTAGCTATGTTTTATTTGGCTATGGAGTAAGTCTCCGTCACAAAAAGACCTTTAGTGACGTAATAACGACGGATTCACCCGTCGCTAAAACCCATGTTTCTAGTTGTCTGTGCAAAGATAAAAAAAGAGAAAAAATACATTAAGTAGCAACACGTAAGTTATATACGTTTACACAAAGAAGAATATAGCTTAGAAGTTGATTAATCTCTTAGGAACAATGTTTAGAAACTTCAACAAGTGGACGATTTGTTTGCTTGTTCAAACTTCATGCTAACAAGAATAACATATTTAAGTGGCCATCTCTTCATTAAATATGGCACCATAAATTCAAATGGAGAATAGGAGAGAGGTGTTACTTGAATAACTTCGTAGTGATACTTCTAGCTGATGCTATGGCCAATAGTTTCAAGAACCGACTTATTCACAAGACAAATAAGAAACCATAGAAGAACAAAAATACATAACAATGGGGGCATCACTTCTTATGTTTAAGTACCTCCACATGAGGTACGTAAGCTTATAAAGGGTAACTTTAGAAATTGCACCAATTGCAATGACAATGCGTACAGCTCGAGACCCTTGTTGAGAAAATGATATGATCTTCATATTAACGTCCTGAAATGACCAAAAAAGAAATACATGTACAATCTAGAGAAGAGTGTTATGCGTACACAATGTTAATGATTATGTTCATATACACTTTAGAAATGACGATGCAAGTTGCAATATAGGATAGAAAAATAAATGATCAAATAGATGATATAAAGGCTTCAACTGATTTCCCATGCATTTCATTGAACATTTGGTATGTTAGGATTTCGAATATTTGGACCAGAATATTGGGTTCTTAGGCTTAGATAGCTTTTGGTACTTCTGCTTTTTGGCTTGGTGATGTTCTTACATGGAACACATCCCAAATTAGTAGCCATGTTAGTATTTGTTATAAAAACTTTGTGGTCCTGCTATAAAAAATTGAAGTTAAAAACGACTTCAAATGTCTATATAATATTTGATTTGTCCAATTGTGAAGTTGCCATTGCTAATAAAAATAATAATAATAATAATAAATAAATAAAAACACACTCCGCATTGCGATAACAAACAATTACAACCTTTGAAAGAAAACTTCAAGAATCTTAGAAAGCAAAATAATTAGTGTGAAAATTCATTAAAAGAGAAATGCTTTTTCAGAAAAAAGTAATACCAAAAAATATAATAAAAAAATATTTTCCAAAACAGTAAGAATATAAGCAATACTTGCCTTGATTCCATTGTCTCAACAATTTTTTTAAATGTCCATTTCAACAGTTTCCAGTCAAAAGGAAATTAAAAAAATTAAAGGAACTTCAATGTAACTTTCTTCTGTGCAATCATATTACTTTGGATCATCTATTAGTCATCTGAAGCTGTTTAATTTCGATTTGCGGCAGGCCTAATTCGAATTTGACACATAAAAATTTGAATCAGACCAATCCGTATTTCATTCCGGAAGGAAAACCCAAACATGATTTAAAAAAAAACCTATACAATATAAAAAATTTAAGATTTAAGATTATTATTCGTACACTCCTTATTTTCTGTGCACTCTCTTAATTTGAGAAAAAGAATTATTCGTACACTCCTTATATAAAATCGCACTCATATGCAGCTCAGCAACTCTAATCCATGGATAGGTTAGTGGTTTAATAGCTACAAGCCCACATATATTCATTTGCGGTTTTTATGGGTTTTCCAAATAAGATATATATAAAATTGAACTAATATGCATTACACTTGGGCTTCTTATGGGTTGTTCTCCTTTTGTTGGGTTTTAATTGGGACTATTGTTCAATGCCAACGAAGGGATAAGTATTCTACCATTAAATCTAACCCAAGACGATATTAATAGAAGCACCCACCGTTTTGTATGAGCCCCAGTCCTTTCATCGTGGAACATCGATCGGTGTTTACCGACAGATCTCATATCTTTGGATCCAAGGCTGGTACATCGGTTGTTTTCTCTCGATCAAGGTTTGTGATCAAAATCGCTATTGCACAACTAGAATTTAATCAGTTGTAATTTAAGTTCACGCAATCTCCTCAATTCCACAATTCACAGCTACTGCGCCATGCAGTCTGTATGGTTGCTTAATCGTTTGACACATTCGTAAGTGGACAAGGAAGTTCCTTTTTTTGCTTTATGTTCTTCAATGCAAAAGAGTAAACTATATGATTGTATGCTTTTAGTTTCTGTTCTAACCTATTTGATTGCTTTCTTAAGCTTAAAAGATCATAATTACACACCCCTCTCATATTTATGTTTCTTGGATTTGTCATAAACAAGTGTATACTATGCTCTCTTGATTGTACTATGTTGTCAATAGATTTTATTCCTTTTAAATTGATAGTAGGCGGACGAAGCAATAAAACCTTTTTAAAAATTATGACAAACGTAGGTTATGAAAAATAACTAAAATATTAACATTAAATATCAAAAATCTTAATTCTTATAAGTATAAAAAATTCATTTAAACAATGTAGTTATCTTATATCCACCATTTTGCTTGCATAATATTTACTTCACTTCAAACTCCGATAGCTCTTAAAATTTCTATTTAATATTATATTTAATAATTTTTATTGTTGTCTCATAACTATAATATTTTTATTAAGTAACTCATTCAAGATTTATTTTCTTCGTATTATTTCTCAATACATCTTAATTACAACAATCTGTACATTAAATTTATATACTTAATCTTTATCAAAATGTCGATATAAACCTAATAGTGTATCGTAAAAAATGAATTTTTGATAAATTATTATTTAGCCCAAGTGATCTAAACAAAAGGTGTAGTAGTCGTAAAACCAAGAGTGTGTATATAGACAATGTCCAAATCTGATTTCGTGTGAAGAAGTTCTAATTTTCGAACTTTCAACGCAGCAGTGCGAACACAATAATCTAAATTCTAACTGGCTGATTGTTAGCCAAAACAATCTAAATGATAACTGAAGATCTCATAAATATGAACCTTTCGATATAAAGACAGTCGAAAACGGAATTTGTATGAAGGAGTTATGGAATTTCACACAAAATTTAACAGTCCAAACCGGTCTAAATATGAATTTTTGTTAGAGGAAGAACTAGATGTTCAGACCTTAATAAAAGGTGTAGATCCCATCGAGAGCTTTTTGGGGATATAAAGAACATCCAAAATAGAGCTTGTATGCGAAAGTTATGGTCATTCGAAGATTTCAAGAAAATACCTGTGATGATGACATGGTAGCACCGGAGTGCGTCACATGGCAAGCCAACCTTTCACTCTCCCAAGAGATACGATGATGTGGCCCAACAAATTTTTGACATGTGGCACCACCACGTGGTGACACGTGTTACGTTCTAGAAGAAGCATGGGTGGATGAATCTGAGTGCGACACGTGTTAAACAACCATATGAGCCAACAAGGCCATTGTGCGCGGTGCGCAGGTGCCTATAAATAGCTTTCATAAGTTCATTCCTTTCCCACACTTCTCTTATCTTTCTCTCTCTAGTTTTTACTTCTCTAGCCCAAATTTCTCTTAGTATTTAGGGAATTTTATAAGATTTTGAAGTCTCTAGGAACCTGATTAATAGAAGCTTTTGCTTTCGAGATTCTATCCGTACATTTCCCTGATTTTTTTTTCTAAACCTCAGTAAGTTAAGCTACATTCTTATACTTTCAGTGTAACTTATATTTATAGTCATAAGTCGTTATTATGAGCTTATAAATAAGATTTATCAGTAATTCGAAGTCATTATACTGATTGATCTACTTACGGGAAAGGTGTCTAGAATGGTTACATTGGTTTGGTTGTTGGATTTCAGAAAGGCTATATGCCGAAATGATCCTGCCTCCCAATTGTCCTGCCTGGCTGATCCTCATTTAATAGAACTCTCAATATTCATCGGAATTAGTGAGGAATCTGGACTATCATTAAGTCACCACAAGTATTTGACTAAGACTTAGAAATCATTATACTTAGGTTACGTTAGAAGGAAAGTTAAAGTGCTAAAGCGAGGTTTTACCCAAATTCTGAGGCATCCACTCTTATCAAGTGAGTGCATAGTTACTTTCATCTTACACATAAATATGAAGTATTTAATTAATTAAGTGCTATGTGCAAAAATGTTATGTGTTAGATGAAAGATTATAGAGATAAGTTTACATTATTTACACCATATATGTATTTTATAAATATAATACATTGGGTAACGAAGAGTAATAATAGCTTCCATAATATGACGAATGACGTAGGCAATGATAGAATGCCACAACTTTAGAACTGGTACTAGTGTACTAACGATATAGAAATGGTACTAGTGTGCTAACGATGTAGGAATGGTACTAGTGTACCAATGATGTACTCACCTAACAAAGTATACATGACAACTACTAAACTATCCATAACCGTCCGATGGAACACTAACAGCGATGGACTTCGTGCCAATTAGACGAAATCAAGCAGCTATGGATTTCGTGCCTATTTGATGGACTCTGGCAGCGATGGACTTCTTTCCAATTAGATAAATACAAGCAGTGATGGACTTCATGACTGTTAAATAAACGCAAGTAACGATGGACTTCATGTCTATTCCTTAGGAAAAACCCTTAGGAATGAATATAGGAAGAAACCTACTGACATGTATTGCGGAGAAATCCATGTAACAGTACTGTCAGCAACGATAATTATGATGACCCTTAGGATAGATCCTTAGTGAAGAAGAAATAAGAAAACGGGGGTGGGCAATCGGGTTAATTGTTTAATAATTAAATCTACTAACTATATTATTGTGGGTTGAAAACCCTATCTATTCATTAGGTTTCCCAACCTCACCCACTCAGTTTATTTGAATCACAGGTTTTTAAATAAAGATACTTGGATAATGATCTATGTATAGGCTGATAGATTCAAGGAGATGTAGAACATTAGTATATTGAGACATTGCAAGTCTCCATTTATGCTTATGTTTCTTGTATCAGTTATGACATCCCAAGATTTTATAAATTAATGAAAAACATTTCTTCGGAAATGCCTTTACGGGACCAAATTCTGCATTTATAAATAAGATCTGCTTTAAATAAGCATACATAAAAAGTTTTAAAATAGCTGTAAAATTGGGATGTCACAGTTGGTAAAAGAGCATTAGTTTAAGAGAACTAGGAATTTTAAGGAATTTATAGACTTAAAATTAGAATGCTAAGCAATGATTAAAAGATGAGTGTCTATTATATTTTAGGTAATACACCTGAATTAACACAAGCAATAGTTCACATTAGGACAAGATGCTTAATTTGCTTTATGTGCTAATTGATTTATAAAATAGCATGCCTTAGGTTGCCTATCTAAATGGCTATCATTAGGTTTAAGGCATGTTGCTGACCTAGTGATGGGTTTTGAGCATAACAAATAAAAACCTATGTGTGTATGCAACCCTAATTCTTGGATCTATGTTTTCTCTAATTGAACGTATAATTTTTGAACATGAAATGGAAAACCCTAGGAGATCTATATTATTTTCGAAATACATATCTAGGGTTAGTAAACATACCTTTGATTGTTATGTAGTAATAACAATGAAAATCCAAGTCTTCTTGAAACCTTGAGAGCAAGCGTCACAAGTGTCACGCCTCTAGTAGATCACACCCAAACAAGCAAGAGGGTGATAGAGGATAGAGGAGAGGGAGAGCTAGGATTTTTGGCTATTCCTTTAGGGTTTCCAGTGGCTGAAATTCCTTAGGGTGAGGGCCTATTTATAATACAGATAGGATGTCATGGATAACCTTAATTTGAATATAATATTAGTAGTTCAAATTAGGTAATTTTCCACCTTCTTAATAATCCACATGGTATATTTTAGAAACCCTAGAATATCCTTGTAGAAACCGTCCAAGCCTTCTCTAGGAAGGTTCTGGAAACTCTTGTTCAATTATTGAACAATTGCACTTTAGCCCCTACACTTTTAGTTAATTCTTTTAATCCTGAAATTAATTCCAATTAATTTCTAATTAAATATTAATTAAATATTACTATTTCTAATTAATATGTTATTCTCATTATATATTAAAAAATTATTATTTCAATTTATTAATCAAATAATAAATTAAACCTCCCTCCAAAAGTCATCCTGTCTAGTTGTTAGTTATGAGGGCAACCCAAATTGTGCTACTATCAATTTAAGTATATACTAATTATAGTTATGGGCTTAGACACCTAATCCAACAGTTTCCCACTTGGATAAGTATAATAACAATAGTTGCTAGTATATTCTTCAAAAACTGATTAGCAAATTGTAGCTCTCAAAGTCGCTGACGAACTTTGACCTAGTTAGTTACGTGTCCTGAGGTAAGTGATCGTATAATCCTCCGTTCTGCAATATATCATGTGGACAAACGACATGGAACATAATTAATCTGATTGTCCAATACTTTGTTTCCCGATTTCTGATTTGTAATGAAAAAGAGCTACTAATAGAACACATCATTTTAGTCTTGGCCGAGCCCGACACTATAAGTTAACATCAAAGCATCGAGGGGACCAAGATATCGCTTTTTCCCGTTAGGGAAAAAGGAATAGATAAGCTTTGACTTATATGCTTATGCTGTTTACTCACCAAATCATGCACAACAATTCGTTTTATAACATCAACTTACTGATGCATTTACATATCATCAATGCACAATTGATTTGTAAACCATGACTCATATACCTCCGTTCAAAGATTAAAATATATTATCGTCTCACAATTACTCGTGATAAATTCGATGAAGTAATTCTCTGAGTGTGGGTTAATTCAATACTTAAATCCCCATTTCAAAGTACTCATGAATATTATAGCAAATCCATTGTTATGTCTAATATACTTCAGACAATCTACAATCCAATTCATGACGGTCTTGATTCACTACTTACTTCCAAAAGTATGATCGACTGTGGATGTTTGAATAATCTAATTATTCGGGGAGTAAAACATGAAAAATGAAACACAATAATAAACAATTGAAAAAAGATAGTAATCGATATTCATAAATAAATCTCCATTATTTATTCATCAAATGTCAATAACATTTACTTTGTTACAGGTTTATAAATATCTATTTAACTACTAACACTAATATAATCTTTCAGACCAATGCTCCTTGCATGTTGAACGTGCTTAACCCTACTCATACCCTTAGTGAGAGGATCTGTAGGATTCTTTTCTGATGATACCCTCTTCACGATGAGGTGTCCTTCTTCTACTGTATGTCTGATAAAATAGTATTTTCTGTCGATATGTCTCGATCTGCCATGATCTCTTGATTCCTTTGTCAAGGAAGCCGATCCTTTATTATCACAGAAAGTCTCTATTGGATCCTTTATGGCTGGCACAACTCCAAGGTCTCCGATCAAGTTATTCAATCATATAGCCTCCTTCGATGCTTCGCTTGCTGCTATGTACTTTGATTCACAGGTAAAATCAGCCACCGTCTCCTGTTTGGAACTTTTCCAAGTCACTGCTCCTCCATTAAGGGTAAACACCCAGCCAGATTAAGAACGGAAGTTGTCTCTATCTGTCTGAAAACTGGCGTCACTATACCCATTTACTCTCAAGTCATGACTACCACCAAGCACAAGGACCCAGTCCTTAGTTCTTCGCAGATACTTAAGAATTTTCTTGACCATTATCCAATGAGCTCTACCCGGATTTCCGTAATATCGAATAATCATGCTCAAACCAAAAGCCAATCAGGGCGAGTACATGTCATAACATACATGATCGATCCAGCGGCGGAAGCATATGGAACTCGAGTCATTTCTGCTATCTCTACATCAGTACTCAGAATCTGAGTCCTACTCAGTTTGGTGTTACTCTGGATATGTAACTGTCCTTTCTTAGAATTCTCCATGCTAAAACATTTTAACACTTTATCAAAATACGTACTTTGACTAAGTCCAATTAGTCTTTTGCTCCTATTTCTTAAAATCCTTATCCCTAGAATATAGGCAGCTTCTCCTAGAAACTTCGTAGCAAAACACTTTCCAAGCCAAGACTTAACTTCTTGCAAGGTTGGAATGTCATTTCCTATGAGAAGTATGTCATCAACATACAATAGCAGGAAGGTTACTATACTCCCACTAGCTTTGACATATACACAAGATTCATCTTCACTTCTAGAGAAGCCAAACTCTTCAACTTTCTTGTCAATGAAAAGAATGCATCTGCGAGAAGCTTGTTTCGACCCATAGATTGATTTCTCAAGATTACACACTCTGTTTGGGTACTTTGCATCCATAAAATCCTCTGGCTGACTCATGTGAACATCGTCAGCCAACTTCCCATTAAGGAAGGCGGTTTTGACAACCATCTGCCAAATTTCATAGTCATGAAACGCAGCTATGCCTAGCATTACCCTAATAGATTTAATCTTAGCTACTGGTGAGAAGGTATCATTATAGTCAGTCCTAGGGGTTTGAGTAAATTCCTTCACAACCAATCGATCCTTGAAGGTGTGTACCTTTCCATCGATGTTGGTCTTCTTCTTAAAGATCCATTTGCACCCAACCATCTTCTGACCAGGTACATTGTCAACCAAATTCCAAACTTGGTTGTCATACATGGACTTGATCTCGCTGTCCATTGCCTCTTTCCACTTGGCAGAATCGGGGCTCGCCATAGCTTCCTTGTATTTAGAAGGTTAATCCAAATTTACCAGTGTACTATCACTGATAAACGTATCACCATCGGTAGTAATATGAAAACCATAAAACTCAGGTGACATTCTAACTCTACTGGAACGCCTAAGAGGCAATGACTCGTCAATTGGTTCAAATGGAATTTCTTCCTGAGGTTGAGCCCTAGCATTTTTAGAATTTCCTTCATCGTTTGACTCTTGAATTTCTTCAAGATCAATTATACTCCCACTGTCCTCTTTCCATATGAGCTCTCTTTCGCGAAAGTCTGCCCTTCGCCCTACAAAGACCATGTTGTCATTAGGTCTGTAAATAAAATATCCAAAGGACTTTTGTGGGTAACCGACGAAAGTACATCTCTCACTTCCAGGTTCAAGCTTTTTGTGAGTCTCTCGTCTAACGAATGCTTCACAACCCCAAACCTTGATATGTGCTAAAACAAAATATCTTATGAGGTGTTTTAGCAACCTTCTTAGTTGGGAAAAGATTAAGAATGTGGTCGGTAGTCTCTAAGGTATACCCCCAAAATGAGATTGGAAGTGAAGCTCGACTCATCATGGAAAGAACCATGTCCAACAAGGTTCAATTACACCTCACAACCACACCATTAAGTTGTGGCGTCCTAGTAGGTGTCAATTGTGAAACTATTCCACATTCCTTGAGGTAGACATGGAATTCGATACTAAGATACTCACCACCTCTATCAGATCTGAGAATCTTGATCTTCCTGTCCAATTGATTCTCGACTTCTTGTTTGAACTCTTTGAACTGTTCAAAGGTTTATGAATTAATCTTGATTAAGTAGATAGAGCCATATCTGCTATAATCATCAGTAAAAGTCACATAGAATCAATTTACATCCCTTGTGGTGGATCTGAAGGGTCCACACACATCTGTATGTATGAGATCCAATAATCCTTCACCTCTTTCACAAGGACTAGTGAAAGGTGATCTTTTCATCTTTCCAAGTAAACAAGACTTACACATATCATCCTACCTTAAGTCAAATAATTCCAACACTCCATCCTTTTGGAGTTGGGCGATGCGTTTCTTGTTGACATGTCCAAGACGACAATGGCACAAGCATGCTTTCTATAAACAATTAGACGAATCAATTTGTAAAACACTATTACCTAAATTGTCTACAATCATCACTGTTTCATACACGCCATCACAAGGTAAACTTCAAAATAAAATACACCATTTTTAAAAGCAAAAATAGATCCATTCTCATTATTGAAAGAATATCTAAAACCTTGTTTTTATAAAGCATGAAATGAAATGATGTTTCGTGTCATCTATGACAAGTAGTAACAATTATTCAAATCTAAACATACCCACTACTAAGCACTAATTTATAAACTCCAATCTTGGTAACAGGTGACGATCGTCTATTGCCCATGATGAAGTTCGTTCTCCCATGCTCCATCTCCTCAATTTTTCTTAGCCCCTGCGAATCAGAACAAATGTGAAAACCACATCCCGTATCAAGGACCCAAGAATGAGAATATGATGAGATTTTAGATAAGATAGTGTAAATACCTGCCGAGGTTGGCTTCACCTTGCCATCCTTTATGTCTTGCAAGTACTTACGGCAGCTTCGTTTCCAATGCCCTTTCTCGCGGAAGTAAAAGCATGTAGCCTCTTTAGGATCATAGGTAGGGGGAGAATCAAAACTGGCCTTTCCTTTGGGTCCATTGCTTGAGGACCCAACTTGGGACTTTCCCTTCCAATTCTGTTTAGGAGGACCTTTCCTCTTCTTCTCTTTCCTTGCCCAATGGCCAAGACAGAAGCAACAACATGGGTGGAGGAAACATCTTTTCCCTTCATTCCTGCTTCAGTAGTTCGTAGGAGGTTCTGAAGTTGAGCCAACATGGTCTCTTGGTTGTTCAGATGATAAGTTATGATAAACTGATCATAACAACTGGGAAATGAGTGTAAGACTATATCAATAGCCAATTCCTCATCAAAGTTCACATTTAGCTTTAGCAAGTGCTCCATGTATCATTGCATTTTTTGCACGTGGCTACCAACGGACTCTCCATCTTTCATCTTGCTAGTGATGAGTGTTGAAACAATAACTTGAAGATTGATAGATTCAATAACAGTAAAGTGAATCAAATAACAAGAAAAATGATCGAAGTTATTCTGAATGGTTAATAATCAATGCCTTAGAAGAGTTCGACTGGAACTTTTCTGTAAAGACAATGTAGGGAATCACATAACGATCAACCCTAATACAATACATGCATGCAATATTTATAGCCTAACCCAAGCAGCATAAATGTGGATAGACAGGCCTAATCATTTAATAAAGGCTAAATACGTACATAGTAGATTTGAAACAACACATTAAATAACCCAATAATCTCCCCCTTTGTGTAAAATAAGGAGTGGAGATCCTTCACTGCTGTTGACATTTCTGAACTTTAAACAGTTTTGGCATTAGTCCAAGAAGAGTGTTCCGAGCAGTAATGTACCACGTGAACATGTCCGAGAAGCATTTCTTATCCGAAGCTTCATTCGCTTTAGATGCTTCAGATTTCTCCAAGATATAATTCAGACACGAAGTTGTATACAAATGCTTGTCCAACAAAAAGAACGAACACTTTTGAAAATTTTCACCTTCTCGTTATTGAAATGCCACAAACAAGTTATCCTTTCGAATTCTTCCCAGCTTCATCTTGTCAATATCCTTCGGTTCATTCTCAGATTTCAGAACAGGCTTCTTTCTCAAAACCGATGCTATTTCCACATCCATTTTTCCAAACTCCTGAATGTAGCAGACTAGCATTCTCTTTAGATGAACCAAGATCGGTTCATATTTTTGTTCATCCTTAGAAAAAAGTGAGAACAAGGAAATCTAATCATATGGATTTAGGCAAGGCAAGTCAGCAAGTGTAAATTCAAATACCGAATTTCTTGCTCTTCGGACTACTTTGAACTGAATGTTTATGAAGTCTTCAGTCTTAACAGGTCCAAAAAACTTTATTGCAGCTATCTTCTTTGAACTCCATGTCTGGTATGTGGCCTTCCATACTTGATATGAAAGGAGAAAAGCATGTGATTGACATTATTATCCAAAAACAAAGCTTTCTCAATATTTTCAAAACTTCTAAAAAGGAATGCCTTCGAAGTGATTGGCAAATCAAGTTGAGATTCCGTAGTATTCTCCAGCTCGAGTGAGATAGCTGGCTCCAGTCAATGAGCTTCTAATCATTTCAAGTCGGTCAAAAATATGGTATCTCGATACCGAAGCAAGCAACCACATGACCGGTGACAAAGAGAAATTTCGTGATCTGAACAAGGAAGTGTAAGGGTATGTTAAATTTGGAAATGACTCTAAAGTCAGAATTGAAGGAAATGGCTCAATAATCTTCCAGTGTAAGAACGAAGAGCAACGAAAACTCCAGTAAGTGTACTACATACCTAATTTGTGCAGCAACATTATAAGTCTTGGTCAACTATTAGAGAGTGGAGATCAGATCAAGATAAAGGATCCATTTTTGTGGATTCACGACAAAGCTGAAAGATTATTGATGAAGGTCATGAGGTCTCCAAACTGTCTCTACAAAATAGAACTCGAAGAAGTCAATTCAAAGTGCTTGACTGTCAAAATCAGTGACCCAACATGGTTGTGGCACACAAGGCTAGGTCATGTGAACTTTACCTCACTAAAAGCAATGTCTGATAAGGGTGTAATTGAAGGAATTCCAAAATTGGTGGTTCCATCTAAACCATGTGAAGGATGTCTCATAAGGAAACAATCCCGACATCCATTTCCAGCGAGTACAAGCTTCAGGGCAAGGAGAAGGTTAGAGCTTGTCCATGGAGATCTGTGTGGGCCAGTTCCACCACCAACACCAGTAGGTAATAGGTATTTTATGCTGCTTGTAGACGACTTCAGCAGGGTCATGTGGGTGTACCTGCTGAAATCAAAAGAAGATGCATTTCAGACGTTCAAGAATTTTAAAATAAAAGTTGAAATAGAAACATGGGAGAAGATGGAGGTGCTCAGAACGGACCGAGGAAGGGAGTTCCTCTCAAACCAATTCACCATGTACTGTAGTGAAACTGGGATCAATTGACATTACACCTTACCTTACTCTCCACAATAGAATGGTGTTGTGGAGAGACGAAACTGAACAGTGCTTGAAATGGGTGCTCAGAACGGACCGAGGAAGGGAGTTCCTCTCAAACCAATTCACCATGTACTGTAGTGAAACTGGGATCAATTGACATTACACCTTACCTTACTCTCCACAATAGAATGGTGTTGTGGAGAGACGAAACTGAACAGTGCTTGAAATGGGTAGAAGCTCCTTGAAGACGATGAATGTCCCAGATGTGTTGTGGGGAGAAGCTGTGACTCATGCCGTCTACATCTTAAACAGAATAAGCACAAAAGCACTAAAAGACACTACACCGTGTGAGATGTGGACCGGTTGAAACCACATGTTGGTCACATAAGGGTGTTTGGGGGTACTGCACACATGAAAATAGCCGAGAATCATCTGAAGAAATTGGATGATAGAAGAAAACAGTTTGTGTATCTTAGAACTGAAAAGGGATCAAAAGCTCATCGACTTTTAGATCCTAAAACAGGAATGATATATATGAGCAGAGATATAGTGTTTGAAGAAGATAAAAAGTGGGCATGAGAAAAGTCAACCAGGATTAAATCGATACCAGGTATGAGCTTTACAGTCGAAGGTTTCAATTTGGAAGAATTTCAAGTCGATAACTTTGACCTAGAATCACATACTCCCCAGTGCGAATTCGGGTCTCCACGACCCGAGTCCGACTCGCCATACATTGACAGTGATTGGACCGTAGGTGGTGAGGCCATCAAATCTCCACTGCACTCCCACGGAAGCCCACAAAGCATACCCATAAATCAGCTGGGTACGCCTAATTTACCTCTCTCACCCGAGTCACCTGTTACACCGAGTGCACAAATCAGAACACCAAGCACAGCTTCAAGCTCCGCAGGTGGAGGAGCTCCAAAACGATACCGACTCCTTACTGACTTGTACAATCAAACAGAAGAAATCGAACTCCCTAAAGAACTTTTAATGGTCCAAGATGAAGAAGAACCTAACTCATATCGAGACGCAAAAGAAAACATTGAATGGATTAATGCAATGAAGGGAGAGCTGACTTCAATCGAAAATAATAACACTTAGAAGCCCGTTAATCTTCCAAAATAGGGAAAACAATTGGGTTAAATTGGGTCTACAAGGTGAAAATAGATCCAAATGGGAGAATTTTGAAGTATAAGGTGAGAATTATGGCAAAAGGGTATGTGCAGAAACAGGGGGTCGATTATGATGAAGTTTTTTCCCCGGTTGTAAGAGTTGAGACGATTCGAGTAATTTTAGCTCTTGCAGGCTCGAGCGGATGGTGGGTAAATCACCTTGATGTGAAATGCAACCTGAAGGTTTCGAAAAAAAGGAATAAAGTAGGCAAAGTTTATAAACTCTCAAAGGCCCTATATGGACTAAAACAAGCTCCCAGAGTCTGGAATGCTTGTCTAGACCAATACTTGAAGAGGTTGGGATTCACGAGATGCTCTCTAGAGTACTCGGTATACACAAGAAATAAACAAGGGAGGATCTTGATAGTAGGTGTTTATGTTGATGATTTGCTGGTCACTGGTAGTTGCCCTAATGATGTGAAAGAATTCAAGTTGGAGATGAGAGCCAAATTCGAAATGAGTGATCTTGGTTTGTTAACATACTATCTGGGGATTGAAGTCAATCACCATGATGCAGGAATAACGCTCAAGCAAGAAGCCTACGTAAAGAACATCCTAAACAAAACTCAAATGATGAGTTGCAATGCCATAAGATGCCTAATGTAACACAAGTTGAGGTTGACTAAGGATGAAGAAGGAGAATTGGTTGATCCCACTGAGTACAGAAGCATTGTTGGTGTATTCAGGTATCTAACACACACACACCCTGACCTCTCATTTTACAATAGGGGTAGTTAGTCGTTTTATGGAGAGACTAACTGTCAAACATCTTTAAGAAGTAAAAGGGATACTTATATACATAAAGGGCACTCTTAACTATGTTTTGACTAATACCAAAGGAGAAAATAGAGTCACTCTCACAGGGTACTCTGATAGTGATTTTGGAAAAGATATGAATGAATGAAAGAGCACAGGTGGGGCAGCATTCTACATGAATGGCAATCTAGTAACATGGGCCTCACAAAAGCAATGCAATGTAGCCTTGTCGTCATGTGAATCAGAGTTTGTGGCAGCAACCATGGCAGCTTGCTAAGGTATTTGGCTTCGGAGACTTCTAACTGAAATAACTGGGCAAAAGGTGCTACCTGTAGCTCTGTTTTTTGATAATCACTCAGCTCTTGAATTGATGACGAATCCGGTGTTCCATGGGCGTAGCAAACATATTGACATAAAGTATCACTTTATTAGAGAATGTGTTGAAAATGGGGAGATAATAGTGAGTCATGTGTGTGGCACAAAGCAGAAAGCAGACATTCTCACAACGACAATGGAAAGAGTGAAGCATGAAGAAATGAGAGATATGATTGGAGTAAAGGCAATCACCAACTTCTGAACTAAGGGGGAAAGCATTAAAAATAATTCAGAAATCTTTGATTTAATTTGTTGCATGTTTAAATTGAGTAGGAAGAATAATTCAAGGCCATGTGTCAGATATGCCCTTGGTCTTTAGCAAGTATATGGTAGTTCCTATTTTCCTGCAATTTCTTTTCTTTAAATTCTAGACAATGTGTACGTTGATCGTATCCCCTGTTGAAGTGAACAATATAGAAAAACCTTTGCCTAATCTTAGTTCTTCTTTTGCTCTGTTATTTGTTTGTTTGTGAAAAACCAATTGAAGGGCTTGTCAATACTAACAAAAATGTTCTAGCCTGCTCTGATACCAAATGAAAGTCCTAAACCCTTTGTAGATTCGTAGATCAAATACAAACAAGAAAGAGTAATGAAGAACATAGAAGTATCACAAATATATCATTCACCAAGAAATGGGTGTTCTCACCAAGAGAACGAAGGTCGCAAAGACGAATGGCATAAAGCCGTCACGAAGATATGATTTAGGTTTTACCCTAATACATAAATACATACTAATATAATCTAGTAAATCCCTTCAATCAAGGGATTGTATCTAATCTACATATTAACTAATCCTCTATATAAGGAATGGACCAGATAATATCTTCTCTAGATTCAGATATCAACACCGACACATTAGAAGTTGATCAGAGCATCAACTTCAGAGAGTCACATTGATCAGGGCATCAATGTTTGCGTCTGGAGATCAGCTTCAGCTTCAGCAGATAGTACCATCAATGTATCACATGATCAATATGTCATCAGTGTATAACCATCAGTGTCTGGGCACACTAATCAGTCTTCAGTAGGTGGTGTGGTCACGCCTTTGATGCTGATAGAGTCTTCAGGGTCTCTTAGTCATCAGGAGATGTTTTTCAGTCTTCGACATTTGAACCTCTATTAGCGTATCTGCAGATTAACTATAAATAGAATGTATATATGTTGCATCAGCAAATCTATATACAAATGTGTGACCCAATAGAATGCCTACCTTCTTTTCAGCCGCCATGTCTCTTGGTAGTGTTGCTTATCCTTCCAGTGCTGCTACACATCCTTGTTGAACTAGAAGAGCTTTTATATTCACCTTCCACAATGTGAAGTTATTTGAACCATTGAATTTCTCCACATATACTTGTGAGTAGACATTTTCAATCACAGAAATACAAACCACATCTTTGATACCACTTGTTATGAAGTAAAGTGGATAAATAGCTAAACTATAAGCACACAAGACACATTATTTACGTGGTTCAGTCAAGGTCACCTACGTCCACGAGCAGGAGGGGAGTATTCTTTATTTCAGAGCTCTCAAACAGAGGTTACAAGTACAATTTTCATAGAGATACGCCTACACTCTAGAATTGAAGATACAAAATGACCTAGCATGCATCCCTATTTATACTTGAGGGATCAAACCTAAAACCATAATGGGCCAAACCCATTGGCCCATAGACCCATGAAAGGTGCCAATCAATCACAATTCTCAATGAAACATCTTCTGGAACATTCTTCCATGTCATACAAATCATTAGTATCAACAACACATATGATGGACCACCTTGACCATAGTGGAGCATCATGATGCACATGTGGCGCATCATGCACACTAATGGCCCAACATCCATTATGGTGGCACAACATGGTGTATTTCTTGAGTATGATCATCTTCTAGTAAAACATGGATCAAAATGGCATAACAAAGGAATCGGGATGGCACATCATATACCAAGATGGTCCATGATGGCGCAACATCACCTCCATGGCACAACATCGCATGAGGATGGCATAATTTCTCCTCAAGATGGCGTAACTTCTCCTCCTTGGTGCAACTCCACTCCTTGATGGCGCAACAACTCCTTCATGGCGCAACATCCATTCCTTTAGCGCAACTCCTTTCCTCTTGGCTCAACAACTTCATGAATGGCGCAAGATATGACCCTATTGTACAACATCCTCTATGCTTGGCGCAACATCCATCTTTATGTAGCAACATGGTTCTTCATGTTGCTCCAAGTTGCTCCAAGTTGCTCCAAACCACTCCAAGTTGCTCCAAACCACTCCAAGTTGCTCCAAGCCACTCCAAGTTGCTCCAAACCACCTTTTGGAAGATACATTACTTTTTCACTTGTTTCTTTCCTTTGTATGATGATTCATTCCTTTCTCAGAAGATTCGTTCCTTTGTCATATGCTCCATGAACCCCATGTGCTCCAATGTGATCTAAGTGCTCCAAATGCTCCATGAGCATGATCCAAATGCTCACGTCACATTTAACAAAACTTTTAAAATAAATATAATTAAATAAAATATGTTTCTTTATGTATTGTCTTTAACCAGTTTTAAAGATCAATATCTTCTTGTCTGTGTTCGCACATACGTAACTACAATGTTTCTTTTCTTGTGTTGATAGATCTTTGGCGTTTATATACTACTAATTTTAGAATAAATACTAAATATAAAATCTATAAATTCAAATCTTACACTTATACATCGTCTATTAAATTTAGATAGACCAAACTACAAAAATGGTCCTTCTAGTACGCATTTTTTCAGAAAAAATGTCAAACCATTCAACTTTTGGATTGGTGGTCATATTCAACAAACTATTATATCCTTCTTATTATTTTTAAGAATTTTTTTTTAAATATCATTTAAATATTTAATAAATATTAAAAGTAAATCGACCCACACATCTCTCTCTCTCTCTCTCTCTCTCTCTCTCTCTCTCTCTTACCACCATTTGAAGAAAATTCACATGTTCTTGTTCTTATTCTTATTCAAAGAAGCCCATAAAATCATCAACTAATCATAAGAACACATTCTTTACCGTTTGAAGATCATCAAAATTGATTAAATGCACAAGCCGATAAACTTATTTGCTCAAATCTAATAAAAAAACACAAACCAAAAAAGAAGTATTGCATTTGGGTTTAAAGTCATCCCACTGGAAACTTGCATCTGGACCTAAAGCTGTTGTCAGAGTTTGAATGGAGATTGCATCTTCTAAATCGTCACTATTAGAAACATGCATCTGTGTCTAAAGTAATCGCCAGAGTTTTGCATTAGGTCTAGTTTGGGAATTCATATCAAAATTCAGAATGTCTAGACGACAACATATCAACTCGACACCACCTAACCCGTTCAAGAAACATATCATTCTTTCAATCTCTTGATAGGATTTCAAATGATTGCATTTAGGTCGGTAGAAGTATGAGGCATCCAAGATGGGTACCCTTAATCATATCTTTCACTTTAACATCATGGGAGAATTCTAGAGTTGTTGAGACCAAGATCGGTAATGGTGATGTCGCTTTCCAGCGAGAGAGAGAGAGAGAGAGAGAGGCGACGAGAGGTGCGTGATCTAGGTTGCTGAGACCAAGAAATCAGAAACTAGGGAGGAAATGAACACCTTTTTAGTCGGGGTTGGGTGGATTACAGAACGTCAAAAAGATGATTAAACATTTTCTCACCATTCATTACCTTCATCACCTTCACCAGAGATTGTTGGGTCGGTTGTCTTCTCCGATGGATGCAGAGGGGAAGTCTGCATCAAAATTTCTTCATCCCGAGAAATGTGTGTGACTATGTGTGTGTGTGTTGGGGGGGGGGGTGGGAGGTTGTTTCTTTGGATCATGATTCATTTTGTTAGAGAGAGAGAGAGAGAGAGAGAGAGAGAGAGAGAGAGAGAGAGAGAGAGAGAGAGAGAGAGAGAGAGAGAGAGAGAGAGAGAGAGAGAGAGAGAGAGAGAGAGAGAGAGAGAGAGACGTGTGTTCACTACCTTTTAAATTTTATATTTATTAAATATGTAAATAAAGATATTTTAAAAAATTTTAAAAATAATAAGAAGGGTATAATAGTTTTTAAATTTGGACAATGACTAAAACCGCAAACAAACTTGCAAAAAATGACCAGCTATCCAAAAGTTTAGAGGTTTTGATATTTTTCCTTCGAAAAATACATACCACTATTTTTGCAGTTTTATCATTTAAATAATATAAATTTGATTTCCTAGATCCACAAAAATAGTCATAAAGAAAGTGATATGGAAAACAGCACGTAAAAGAACGTATTCTATTCTTTTGTTCATTTTTATTTTAGAAAAACTATTTTTAAAATCAATATTTAATGTTTATAGATCTATAATTATAATTGAATATAAAACTTGATTACCGAACAAATTAAAAACCAGTTACCCATAAGTCATTTTGTATTTTAAGTGATCATATTCCTTATTTTTTACAAACTAAAAATATAGGGTCTTAGAAAGTGCATCTTAATTGGATGTTTTCTATAAAAAAAAAAATTAAAATATTAAAAATTTATGTTCATATTACCCAAATAATATCGATGCATAGTTTTCTTCACCAAACTGTATGGTACTTTTTTAAAATTTATGCAAAACACATTAAATGTTGATTTTTTCAATGGCTCGTTTTGGTTTACATAATTGGATTTGGATGGAAATGGAACTTGATAAGCGTTTTTGATACCAATTTTTGCCCGCACCATTAACATATGAAACCCTTTTCTGCATTATACAGGCATTATTTAATTGTTGATTGATCATTTGATGTTACCATAAACCACATATATTTTGCTTGGTGTAAAGTGATTGTTTTACTTTGTAAAAGAAAACATTGTTTAGAATGTCACTTAAACGATGTCAATCATTCATTTGTCATACACACATATGTTCTTGCTTTTAGGTTCTAATGGAAATCAAATAGTCCCAACGTGCATAAGATATTTTGCTCTAATAATTCTATATGTTGGAATTTTATATGTATTTAATGAGTTAATTGTAGATTATATGTATACAGCAAAATCTTAGTCAATTGAGAAGATGTCGGAAACATCTGTTATTTTCTAGTTAAAATTTTCTTAACCTTGTTTCTACGTAGAAGGGTGAAAACATGTCGAAAGCACATTCAAGTGGTGGCACAGACGAGTTATCCATCACGATGGAAGCATCAGAAAACCAGCAACTCAAAGTTAGTTCGATGTTTCATGCTTATTACCCTCCTGGTTTTATCCGAAAGGTAATATACCAATTCCATCATTGTGGATTGGTACTACCATGATCCAAGTTTCATGCCCCCTCTTCTTGTTTTTGTAGTTAAAAAACCAAAAATTAATACAATCCTCCCCGAGAAAAATTGTAATTGATTCGTAGAGTTTATATATGGGTTTGCATAATTCAGCTAAGTTCAGTTTTTAACTAAAACTAAAACCGAGGAAAAAGAAATTAGTTTTTTACTTTTGAAAAGAAAAATTATAATCTTCAGGTGTAGTCCTTGTTTTTTTTGGTATTTCCGTTTTTCTTTGAAGTTTTTGGGTTTTTTAGAACCATGTTGATGAAATTTAAAAAAAAAAGATAAATACTTAACTCAAAAATGTACTAAAATATAATGGAAGACGGATGTAAAGACAAGTTTATTATTGTAATGTTTAGTAGAAACTGTAACTTATTTTTATTATTTTAATATTAAAATTCTGAATAATACTTACACTCACAAAAACTGATGAACCATATCATCTGAGCAGCTTACGTCAATCCATCCAACGCTCACGTGGGATGCCAATCACAGAATACCAACATCGCATATATATAGTAACTTGCCTAACTAAAAAAATCACAGAACACTAACGATATTTTGAGTGTGCCAAAGTTTGAGTGATATACCTCATCTGTGGAATTACAAATAATATAAAACAAGGTCATTCAAGGCTATTTCAGTTCGATGTTTCCCATTTTAACATTAAAAGAATGACCCAACCCTAAAAATTTAGTTTTTTAAAAAATACACCACCAGTTTTTCAAAATATATCAACCTTCTAGGGTTTTTCATCCGGTATTAATTTTTTATAACATATGTTACTTGTGGTGGTCTCACTATGGTTTTCTAGGTGGTGGCGGAG
Source organism: Lactuca virosa (assembly GCF_052849685.1). NCBI lineage: Eukaryota > Viridiplantae > Streptophyta > Magnoliopsida > Asterales > Asteraceae > Lactuca > Lactuca virosa. The sequence goes on from NC_136428.1 coordinate 244,063,975, forward strand.
GTGGTGGCTACCTTCTTATTGGTGTTTGTTACATGTGGAGCGGCGGCACTTAGTGGAACCCATGAACATAAGGTGTCTCATCTTGGTGCTTCCCTTGCCGGTGGCCTCATTGTGACTGTTATGATTTATGCCGTTGGGCATATTTCTGGTGCACATATGAACCCCGCAGTCACTATTGCTTTTGCAACCGTTAGACAATTCCCTTGGAATCAGGTACCTACCCTATATACATAATTATATGCAACATTATTGCAAAGTTATGATAGATATATCAAGATTATTTGATAAAGATGTAGGCACATGGCATGAAAAAGCGAGGTGCCTGATGTCCTAATTTGGGCGATGAGGGCCTAGTAGCATGGTTGCCATTTATGGGAATAAAATATTTTAAAGACTTCTATATTCAATTATGTTACAATTTACATTAGCTTGTCTAATTATTTTGTATAAGGGCAATGTTATATACTATTCTAAACATGGATGTTATTGTTTTTGTCAATAATTATTTTAAATAAACTAGATGTATGCCCGCGCAAAGCCGCGGTAAATACCTCTTTTGACGAATTGTTTTACCGTTAAAATAATTATTAGATTTTTTTATTAGTTATTACCTAATAAAAAATTACTATTTTTAAATAAAATATTAATGTTTAGACTTTATATTTATATTTTCTGTTTGTATGTCTAGTAAATAAATGTAATTTAATTTATATAAATGGATTTAATATTTTAAAATTGTAAATTTGCTCAAATTAAATTTCTTAATAACCTTCCTTAATTTAAATTTCGAAACTTTTGAATAATAATAATGATTTATTTATGCATAATTTATTTGTATAAAAAGCTTTGTATTTTAAGAAAATTTCTTAATGTTCAAGATATGACTAATATGTTTAGTATAAGATATTTTAATTATTTATAATTATAAGAGGTGAATCACAAATATCTTTACAATTACCTACGATTATTGTGTCTATGTAGGTTCCTTTTTATGCAGGAGCACAACTGATAGGATCAATATCGGCTTCATTTTCCTTAAAGGTAATATTCCAGCCAATAAAGTATTTGGGTACAACAACACCTTCAGGGACAGATTTACAAGCTCTAATCATGGAAATCATTGTAACTTTCACAATGATGTTTGTTACTTCAGCCGTAGCCACTGATTCTAAAGCCGTAAGAACATTATAAAAAGTAGAATTCTTTTTAAGAAAAAGTTAATAGTTTGTCAAGTAAACAAGTACTTTGTTCTAAAAATATTTGCAGGTAGGAGAGTTAGCAGGTATAGCAGTAGGATCATCAGTATGCATTACTTCTATCTTAGCAGGGTAAATGTGAACATTCTAAAGGGTTCTTATTATGACTTAATATTGTTTTCATAGCTTAATATAAATTGGTAAATCTTTGTTTTCAGACCAGTATCAGGAGGATCAATGAACCCTGTACGCACTATTGGACCAGCAATAGCTAGTAATGTTTATAAGAGTATTTGGGTGTATATTGTTGGCCCTATAACAGGGACGTTATCAGCGGTGATGTGTTACAGTTTTATTCGAGAAACCAATGAACCAGTTCAGGCAATCTCTTCGTTTAAATTTCTTAGAATGAGAAGCCACATGCATGATGAACATGTCGATGTAAAGGATCCTATAGGTTATTTGAAATAGTCGATAGACTAGCATTAGCTGCATGTATTGACGAAAATGTTTCATATAAGTGAAGGGTGCTTGAACGTATATTAGAAATTTCATAATGCTTACTACTTGCATTATGAAATTTCATATAAGTGAAGGATGCTTGAATGTATATTAGAAAATCGTCTTGGTTTTCTATTGAGCAAACAACTTAATCATACATCATGTCTCATGAGATCATAACAAGACATATTACCTTTATTCCTTGGCCGATTGATGACCTCAAAATAATCTTGGCGAAGTCTGATTAACTATGTCTAAACTGTTTAGTAAAACCCAATTCCAGACATGTAAAACTAAATCTGGAGATAAAGGAAGCAAATCTAAATTGATAATTTTTAAAATCTTGCTAGGAGATTGAAGAACATAACTGTGATGATACGTAAACAACATCTAATAACAATACCAAAGAAGATTACTTCCCTATTTGTCTTGGATCAGAAATTTGAAATCACCCCAGTGAAACAGATTGGTATTGGATAGTGAATTGCAACAGATAGTAAAGTTTGGGGTCAGACTGTTTTAATTTGATTGACTGTCGGTTGGGCATAGACCTGACATTGTGTTATAGAGTTTAATAAAGGTGAAAACAACAGGAATGTAAATAAGTGTAGAAACGAAACGAATGGTTGTTTCTAAAGATCTCAAACGAGGATTTTGGTTGTAGAGGATGGATTTCTCTCCCACCCCCTAACACACACACTTTTGGGAGTACAATTAGGAGGGATATTTAACAAAAATCTTTCTTTCTCTTCTTTGCACTTATTTCCAACAATGAGTTTATGGAACTCAGTTCTTTTCATCTCTCTCCTTAAAAATTACATGAAAACATATAGCTAAAGGATGATCGGGATTCCTTATATAAAAAGAACTAGGTTATAACTGGTTAGGTTATAATTGGTTGAAAGCAAGGATGATAACAAATCTATTTATATAAGAGGATAAAGAATTATTTAATTATACAATTGGTAAACAAAATATATAATTATGCGTTAACAAACAAATTATCAAATATAAAATAGATTGTATCTCTAAAAGTAAATTACGTAATGTATTTCTGACTTTTAGGATAATTTTCTTTTTAGAAACAAGATTTTTAGGATAAATTAAAAATCTGAAATAATTCAAATCATAGTCTTTATTAGATAAGAAAGATTCAAAATTATAGGATTTATCTTTACAATTTGAATAGGATTTCAAATCTTGAAGCAATAATATGGGATTGCATTTAATCTTAGCACAAAATAAAATAAGAAGTCTTATATAGATGACATATATCAAAAACTCTAGAAAAGTAGAAAAGAGGAATGTGACATGATTAGCTTTTGTTTATTAAAATAGATAGAAGATAAATATGTTTTTTTTTGAAAAAATATATATTAGCATATGTATTTTTATGAATCCTGATTTTGTTTTTAGAATAATTTAGGCTATGTTAGTGAGAATAAAATTTAAAATAGAGTGAAACAAATTGAAAATATATATATATATATATATATATATATATATATATATATATATATATATATATATATATATATATATATATATAATGAATTGAAATTAAGCAAGGTAAGTAGATGAAATAACTAAATGAATCAATCAAACAAGTTTATAATTATTAATTAAAGGAATAGTTTGCTACAAATTATAAATAATAATTACGAATTTTGAGTTGAATCATTGGCTCGTGGAAAAAAGACAATGGGATAGGAACTTTGTTCCTTTCGAAAGACTTGTTTCAGTGGATGTTGAAGGTGTTGCTATTCGTGCATGGAGTAAAGATGCGCTTAGAAAGATTATTGCAAAAAGGGTGTCCATTGCTCATCTTGATGATGATCTTGGTGAAGATGTCTATAAAAATCGTCTTTGTATTTTAATTTTTTTTCCAAGGGATCATTCCGGAGGAGGTCTTGATACGGGTTGATGATGTTGTTTTTACCGTTCGGATTAAAGAAGCACCGGGTTGGTTACCATCTTTTTCTTCCGATTTCCCAAAAACAACTTATGAAAATCGTGATGCTCAAGGTCCGTTTAGAGAACATGCAAAAGGATGAAGAAAGGAACATAAACGAATTTAGGTCATATGGGGGCAAATCCGGTAAAGAAAATATTGATCGTCTTGTTGATTTACAAGGGCAAATGAGGAGTGATTGTGGGCAATTTTTTTTAATAATGAACCGGTTCTGGAGGATATTGACAATGAGTCCTCTTCCATACGTCATTCTAAGGGTGCCCGCCTTTCACCGATGAAAAATCACATCGAGACTGCCACAAGGACTTCCCAAAGCTGGTGACAGCCTCTGTTAATGATGTTGTCACAAGTGTCTCAGAAACACCGAGGACAGCCCCTTATTTTCATGTCGTTGTTGCTTTTGTTCCGATTCTGACTACTGGGGAGGCTGTTGGTTAGCTTGCAACTGATGGGGAGGCTATCGTAGCTAGTCGTGACCTGGATGCTCCTTCTGTTCCTTTGGTTTCTTCGAATCCAGTTGCCACTAAGTCGTTTTTCATGTTCGTGACCCTCCGACAGGATTTTCAGGAGGGTTTGGAAGGATGTCGGGGGTAGCTATCTCGGAGGAGTCTCTTTCTCACCCTCCGAGTTTTTCAAATTATGTTGCACATTAAGACCTTTCTGAAGGTTCAGTCAATATTCTTTCAAAAGACATTAGACATTGGTAGATCGTTGGGTTATAATATAGATGATTGTTTCGAGCGGGTGAAAGAAATTTTCAAAGGTCATGGGAATTGACAAGTTGTCCCATGAATTGTATTTCCATTAATATTCAAGGAGAAGGCTCTAGGGATAATCGAGTGTGAATTCTATCCCATTGTTATAAATATAAGGTAAATTTTTTTGAGATTCAAGAATCGAAAATGGAAAGTGTTGACTTGTTTGTGGCTCATTCGTTTTGGGCTAATAATTCTTTTTCTCACGCGGTCTTGCCTTCTCGTGGAGCTTCGGGTGGTATTATTGCTATTTGGGATCCGGATTTGAATCTCATTCAAAGGTGGTTATTTTGGACTATGTTTGTGCGGTTGAGGAGGGTTGGAAGCGGTCAGGGTAAAAGGTTCTTTTGTATTGTTGTGTACACCCTTCAAGAGGTTGGAAAGAAGAGATCTCTTTGATTGCAAATCCTACAGACGATTATTTCATTTTATGGAGAATGTATCATTATGGGAGATTTCAATGTTGTTCGGGATGAGTCGGAGAGATTGGGGTCGCAATTTAATTTGGCGACCGCTGCTTTGTTTAATCACTTTATTGAGCAAGCAGACCTTCTTAATATTCCTTTGGGATGGGCTAGATTCACTTGGAGTGATAAATGGCGGTCAAAATTTAGTAAATCGGATATATTTTTGGTGTCAGATGGTATTTTGGGTCATTTTGCTCATCTTATAGGCTTGGTGTTGGAGATGAAAATTCTTGATCATCGGCCTATTCTTCTTTTGGATCGTAAAGTTGACTACGGTCCCTTTCCTTTCTGATTTTTTCATTATTGGTTAGATATGGATGGGTTTGATGAAGTGGTCAGGAATTCTTGGGGTCAAATATTTGATTCCAACGACCCGTGGGTTATTTATAAGAAAAAATGCACTTTATTAAATCTAACATTAGGGCTTGGAATTCCTCTTCTCGTGATCGACTGGGCTTTAAAAGGGATTTATAGAATTTACTTGATTTCATTGATACTCGTTTCATGGATGATGATGGGTCTGCTTCCTTTCGGGAACAAAGGGTTTCGGTTCAGGAGGATTTAAATGAGTTAGATCATCTTTCTTATATTGATCAAGCTCAGAAGGCGAAGATTCAGTGGTGTGTTGAGGGGGACGAGAATTCAGGGTTCTTTCTGATGGGTTTTGAGCAATAAATCAATCCTATGGTGCACATGCAAACCCTAAAGTTTTGGATCTAGGTTTCTCTAATTGTACATGCAAATTATCCAAAGCTTATAAACCCTAATTCTAGCATTCAAAAATCGAAAATCATAACTATACCAAGGTTTGGAAATTACCTTTCAATTGTAGCTTGAAGATCTTGAGCTTTGAGAACCTAGCACCTCAAATGCGATGCCTCTAATGAATCACAAACACCAAAGCAAGTTCGATGATCTTCGAGAGAGGGGAAGGAGGCTCAAAATATGCTCTTGGATCTCTAGGGTTCAAGTGGTAGCCGATTTGTGAAGCCATATGGTCCTTATATAGGTGAGCTGCTAGGGTTTCAGTCAAAACCCTAATTAGATTGCTTAGGCCTTAAGCAGTCCACATGAACCTTCTAGAAACAAGGCTTGGACGGATTCAATGTGGGCTTCCTCCTTGATTTCGCCCACCCCTTTCTAAGGGATTCACAACCCAAAATCCAATTATCTTATAATTGCAATTCCAGTCCCCTAGGTTCAATTAATATCTTTTTGACCATAAAATTAATTCACAATTAATTCTTGACCAATATTAATTAACCAATATGATTTCTCTTTTAATATATTATTCATATAATATATTAATAAACCATAATAACCTTTTTCTCCATTATTCATCTATTCAAGTTGCTCTGGTGAAGGCAACCCAAAAGGACCATGCTACAATCGGTTCAAGTACATATCAAATATAGTTATGGGCTTAGACATCTAATCTAACAATCTCTCAGTTGGATAAGTCTAATAACTATAGATGCAAGTACGACTTCAAAATCCGATTAGCAATCGTAGCTCTTAAAAGTCGTTGTCGAACTCCGACACGTCCTTTAGATAAGGGATCGTATAGTCCTCCGTTCTCAAGATATCGTGTGGACAATCACATTGAACATAGTCATACTTATTGTCCAGCAGTTTGTTTCTCGATCGCTGATTCGTCTGACATAGAACTTAATTGAACACATCAATTCAGTCCTGACCGGGCCCGACACATAAGTCAACCAAATCATTGAGGGGCCCAAGATATCGCTTTTACCCTCGTAGGACAAAAGGAACAGATAAACTTTGACTTATATGCTTTTACAATTTACTCATCAAATCATACACAACAATGCATTTTATAACATCAAGTTACTGATACGTTTACGCATAATCAATGCACAACCAACTTGCAAAGAATAAACCATATATTTAGGTTTAAAGACTATATGATATTATCGTCTCACAATCACTCGTGATTAATTCCAGGAAGTGATTCAAGTGAGCGCGGGTTTAATCCAATATTCAAATCTTATTTCAAGAGCACTTATGAACATTGCAGCAAAACTTTGCTATGTCTAAACACTTAGGCAATCTACAAGCTAATTCATGACAATCTTCTTTCATACCTACTTCCAAAGTATGATCAACCGTGGATAGTTTAAATAATCTTATTTTTAGGAAGTCAAAACATGCAAAAGTGAAACAATAGTAAATAATTAACATAAGACAATAACTTTACTTATAAATAAAACAACTTTATTTAATCATCACATGTTAATTACAATTTATCTATTACAAGTTTCTAAAATCTATCTAATCACTAAAACTAATATCGTCCTTTAGCCCAATGCTCCTAGCGTGCTGCAAGTGATTGACCCTACTCAGTCCCTTCGTAAGGGGATCTGCTGGCTTCTCCTCTAACGATACCCTCTTTACTGTAAGGAGTCCTTCTTCTACCCGATGTCTAATAAAATGATATTTCATGTCGATATGCCTAGATCTACCATGATCCCTTGATTACTTGGTCAAGGCAACCACACCTTCGTTATCACAGAAAATCTCCATAGGCTCCTTTATGGCTGGCATAACTCCAAGGTCTCCGATGAAGTTCTTCAACCATATTGCCTCCTTCGACGCTTCGCTCGCTACTATGTACTCTGATTCACATGTTGAATCAGCTACGGTCTCCTGCTTGGAACTTTACCAAGTCACTTCTCCTCCATTCAGGGTAAAGACCCAGCCCGACTGCGAGCGGAAGTTATTCCGGTCAGTCTGAAAACTAGCGTCACTATACCCTCACACTCTCATGTCATCACTCCCACCGAGGATAAGAAACCAGTCCTTAGTCATCCGAAGGTACTTAAGAATATTCTTTACTGTGGTCCAATGTGCTCTACCAGGATTCCCTTGAAGTCTGCTGACCATGCTCAAAGTGAAGGCCACATCAGGGCGAGTACAAGTCATAGCATACATGATCGAGCCAACTGTGGAAGCATAGGGTACTCGACTCATTTATGCTATCTCATCTTCGGTACTCGGGCTTTGAGTCTTACTCAATTTGGTATTGCTTTGGATTGGTAACTCCCCTTTCTTGGAATTTTCCATACTAAAACGCTTTAGTACCTTATCCAAGTAAGTACTTTGACTAAGCCCTATTATTCTTTTACTCCCGTTTCTCACTATTCTTATCCATAGGATATAAGCAGCTTCTCTGAGGTCCTTCATAGCGAAGCACTTCCCAAGCCAGGACTTAACCTCCTGCAGGGTTGGGATGTCGTTTCCTATGAGCAGTATGTCATCGACATACAAAATGAGAAAACTAACTATACTCCCACTGGCTTTGACATATACACACAAATCATCCTCGCTTCGCAAGAAACCAAACTTTTTGACCTTCTCATCGAAACAAAGATTCCATCTGCGAGACGCTTGTTTTAATCCATAGATGGATTTCTCAATCTTACATAATCCATTAGGGTGTTTTGCATCGACAAAACCCTCTAGCTGACTCATGTAAACATCTTCAGCCAACTTCCCATTTAGGAAAGCGGTTTTGACATCCATCTGCCATATTTCATAATCATGAAACGCAGCTATGGATAGAATAACCCTTATAGACTTTATCTTCGCTACTGGTGAGAAGGTCTCATTATAGTCAACTCCAGGAGTTTGGGTAAAGCCCTTCACAACCAATCGCGCCTTATAAGTGTGTACTTTCCATCCATGTCGGTCTTCTTGTTGAAGATCCATTTGCACCTGACCATCTTACGCCCAGTACATTGTCAACCAAGTTCCAAACTTGATTGTCATACATGGACTGAGTCTCGATGTCCATAGCCTCTTTCCACTTTGCAGATTTCCGGGTCTGCCATGGCTTCCTTGTAGCTGTTAGGTTCATCCAAATTTACTAGTGTACTATCACTAATAAACGTATCACCCTCACTTGTTATATGAAAACCATATAACACAGGTGGAACAATAACTCTACTGGAACGTCTAAGAGGTAAGGACTCGTCAATCAGTTCAACAGGAGTTTCCTCCTCGGGTTGAACGCCAGCGTTAGAGGTTCCTTCATCGATTGGCTCTTGAAGCTCTTCAAGATCAATTTTCCTCCCACTGTCCTCTTGGCTTATGAGTTCTCGCTCACGGAAAACCCCTCTCCTCGCAACAAAGACAACATTGTCACTCGGTCTATAGAAGAGATATCCAAAGGACTTCTGCAGATAGCCGATGAAAATACACCGCTCACTACGAGGTTCGAGCTTGTCATGAGTCTCCCGTCTTACGAAAGCCTTGCAACCTCAAACCTTTATATGTGCCAATGAGGGAGATTTCCCTGTCCATATCTCGTGAGGTGTTTTGGAAACCTTCTTAGTAGGGACTAGATTAAGGATATGGGTGGCAGTCTCTAAGGCATACCCCCAAAATGAGATAGGTAACGAAGCACGAATAATCATAGAACGAACCATGTCCAACAAGGTTCAATTGCGCCTCTCAGCCAGATCATTCAACTGCGGTGTCCTAGGTGGCGTCATTTGCGAAACAATTCCGCATTCCTTGAGGTAGTCGTGGAATTCAAGACTAAGGTACTCACCAACTCGATTAGATCGGAGCATCTTAGTTTTCCTGCCCAGCTGATTCTCCACTTCTTGCTTAAACTCTTTGAACTTTTTGAAGGTTTCTGACTTGTGCTTGATTAAGTAGATATACCCATATCTGCTATAATCATCAGTGAAAGTCACATAGAACCAGTTTGCATCCTTTATAGTGGATCTAAAGGGCCCACACACATCGGTGTGTATGAGATCCAATAAACCCTCACCCCTTTCATAAGTGCCAGTGAAGGGTGACTTGGTCATCTTTCCAAGCAAACAAGACTCGCACACGTCATCGTCGCTAAGGTCGAACGACTCCAACACTCCATCCTTTTGGAGTTGGGCTATGTGTTTCTTTTTGACATGTCCAAGACGACAATGCCACAAGCATGCTTTGTCCAAACTATTGGAAGAATCTATATGCCACACATCATTTCCTAAGTTGTCTACAACCATCATAGTATCATATATACCATTACAATGCAATGCTTCAAAATAGAAAGAACCATTAAAGAAAGCATTAATAGAACCCTTTTCATTATCAAACGGAAATCTAAAACCATGTTTATATAAACCATGAAAAGAAATAATGTTTCATGTCATTTCTGACGAGTAACTGCAATTATTCAAATCTAGACCTAACGCACTACTAAGCACTAAAGAGTAAACTCCAATCTTGGTGACAGGAAACGCTTTCCTATTACCCATGATCAAGTTTATGTTCCCATGCTCCACATCCCTACTTCTTCTTAGACCCTGCAAATCAGAACAAATATGAAAACCACATCTTGTATCGAGGACCCAAGATATAGCATGTGATGAGTTGTTAGAATGAATAGTATAAATACCTGTGAAGGATGACTTTATCTTCCTATCCTTGATATCTTGCAAGTACTTCGGGCAGTTTCGTTTCCAATGCCCTTTGTCGTGGCAGTAGTAGCACTCTGCATCCTTCGGGTTGGAGGAGGGTGCAGCGGGACCTGCCTTGGTTCCAATAGAAGAGGTACGATCGTGGGACTTTCCCTTGTGGCTCTTAGAAGGATCCTTCCTCTTCTTACCATTCCCTTGCCCAATAGCCATGACGGGGGTGGTAGTAGGACTTGATGCAACGGATTTGTCTTTCAGACTACTCTCAACAGTCTTTAGCAGGCCTTGAAGCTTGCTTAGAGTGACCTCCTCCTTGTACATGTGGTAGGTCATAAGAAACTGGTTGTAACAAGGAGGTAAGGAATGTAGAATGATATCTATATCCAACTCCTCATCGAAGTTAACATTTAACTTCAGCAAGCGGTCCACATATCTCTGCATTTTCTGTAGGTGGTTCGTGATGGACTCTCCATCCTTCATCTTGGTAGTGATCATCGCAACAATGATCTCGTACCTTTCCTGACACGTGCTTTAATGGTACCTATCCATCAAATCTTGATGCATCTCGTACGGGTAGTAGTCCTCGTAGGACTTCTGGAGTTTGGCGGTCATTGTCACGAGCATGATGCAATGAACTTTCGTAGCATCTCGCTCGTGAGCCTTGTAGGCAACAATTTCTTTGGGAGTAGCAGTGTTGACATTGACTTCTTTCAGCTCCTTATCGAGAACATACTCCTTGTCTTTGTAATAGGTGACCATTCGAATGTTGCGGATCCAATCATTGAAGTTGGAACAATCAAAGATCACCCTCCCACACAAGTTCATGAGTGAGAATGAGGCGTAAGAGGTCGAGCCAGAAGCGTTGTTGTTGTTTGAAGTAAACATCTGAAATAGAAAAGGGAAAAAGTTTAGATTAGATAAGAACCCCCAATTAAACACCTAAAATGAGAAATTAGGGCTAGGATGCAACAACATTATTTACAATTTAGAAGAGGGATGCCGTAATCGAAACTGCAAATAATTTGAAGGTAAGTGAATGACGATTCACTAATTTCCACCATGAAAAACAAAAAAAATTTAAGTTTTAAATGAACTAAAACTCCTAGATTCTTTTGAGATTCATTGAACTTTTCAATGGCATGTATAAATCTCGATATGCCCTTCAAGTTTGTGACTGGGATACCGAGAATCACAAACAAGGTGTGAATAACCATGCAAATGTACTTGGTACTCTTAATGTCATTTACCACCTAATCAATGTGCCGGTTAACCACACACGCTCCATTGATCTATGATAAACATCGAGCCACCCTTTGCCACCATTGCTACTCCATATTAGTGTGTCGGTTATCCATGCACGCTCCACTAACGACTTGGCTGGGTGCTAAGTGTAATTTCATGGAATAGCATGATTTCACATTTTTCCTAAAGTAACTAAGATTGGGAATTTTTTAAAAGCATTTTAGTTACTTTATTAATTAATCATATACTTTTAATGAGGAATTAATTGCCCTATCCTACCCGTTCGGCTAACGACCCTCCACCAATCAAGGAAGCGGTGGGTGAGAGTGGACACCCATTAAACTATCATTTTATAGGCAGCAACCTTATACCCCCTTATAAATCGGCTTCGTGAATGACGCCTACTAACGGTAAGACTAGCTTAATCTTATACATATATATTATTAATCTTATAATATTATAATATTATAAGGTTTGAATTTTAAACTTGTAAAATTATAGGATTTAGAATTTTAATATTTCAAAATTAAACTTTTAATCAAAAAATTAAATTCCAAAACTTGAGGGCAAGTTTTGAAACTTTTCAAAACTCTATAGATCAAATTACAAATAATTTAATCAAACAATTAATTAGTGATTATCTAAATTTGACCTAATTCAGTTTCATGGCAAGATAATTCAATCAAATAATTCAAATAATTAACGTTATCATATAAGGCAATAATTATCTAATCAATTTGCAATTATCTTCTATTTGGATGAGGATAATCATACTAATTTAATAAAAATCAGATTTTATTAATCAAAAACGTTTTTGGTAATTATTCCAAACCAAAATAGGCCAAAATCCTAAAAGATCTGCACTCTAACTCTCCGACTCGCCGAGTCAGTAACTGGACTCGTCGAGTTCATCTGACTCGTCGATTTCATCTGTCAGAAGGCCGAAATTCGATCTTGCAAGCAATGAATGATCAAACATGGCATCAAATACAATATAAAACAACCTAGGCTCTGATACCACTGATGGGTTTTGAACATTACATCAATCCTATGGTGCACATGCAAACCCTAAAGCTTTGGATCTAGGTTACTCTAATTGTACATTCAAATCATCCAAAGCTTATAACCCCTAATTCTAGAATACGAAACTCGAAAATCATAACTATACCAAGGTTAGGAACTTACCTTTCAATTGTTGCTTCAAGATCTTGGGCTTTGAGAACCTAGCATCTCAAATGCGATGCCTCTGATGAATCACAAAGACCAAAGCAAGTTGGATGATCTTGGAGAGAGGGGAAGGAGGCTCAAAATCGGCTCTTGGATCTCTAGGGTTCAAGTAGTAGCCGATTTGTGAAGCCATAGGGTCCTTATATAGCTGAGCTGCTAGGGTTTCAGTCAAAACCCTAATTGGATTGCTTAGGCCTTAAGTAGTCCACGGGAACATTCTAGAAACAAGGCTTGGACGAATTCAATGTGGGCTTCCCCCTTGTTTTCGTCCACCCCTTTCCAAGGGATCCACAACCCAAAATCCAATTTTCTTATAATTGCAATTCCATTCCCCTAGGTTCAATTAATATCTTGTTGCCACAAAATTAATTATCAATTAATTCTTGACCAATATTAATTAACCAATATGATTTCTATTTTAATAAACCATAATAACCTTTTTCTCCATTATTCATCCAGTCAAGTTGCTCTGGTGAAGGCAACCCAAAAGGACCATGCTACAACCAGGTCAAGTACATACCAAATATAGTTATGGGCTTAGACACCTAATCCAACACTTTCACAGTACATCTAAAAGCTAGAGGCATCAGATGGCGATTCGAGGAGTGTTTAGCAATGGTGTTTGGGTGGATGATCTGAGTGCCGTGAAAGAAGAATTTTGTCTATTTAATAAAATGCTTTTTTCGAGAAAATCTGGTCCTCAGCCTAAGACTAATAGGTCCTGTTTCTCTTCTCTCTCGGAGAATCAGATTCATTTTATTCAGTCTCCTTTCACTCGAGAGGAAATGAAAAGGGCGGTTTGGGATTATGGTTCTTCCAAAGCCTTGGATCCATATGGTTTCTCTTTTGATTTTATTAAGAGATACTGGGTCTTGTTGTAGGAAGATTTGGTGGATTTTGTGTTGCATTTCTATACTCATTCATCTATTCCTAAGGGATGTAACTCTTCCTTTTTAGACATATTAGCTTGATTGGGTGCTAATATAACATTATTGGAAAACTTCTAGCTATTAGATTGGCAGAGTTCATTAGTGCAACATATTTTAGAAGGGCCTTTCCTGTACAAGGAGGTGGTTTCTTGGTGGAAGGTTTATTCAAATCCACTTTTGATCTTTAAAGTGGATTTTGAGAAAGCTTTTGATTCTCTTTCATGGGAATATCTCATTGAAATTATGCATTTTATGGGTTTCGTCCATAAATGGTGCAAGTGGATTCTGGAAATGTTAAGTTCTGCTAGAGCTTTGGTATTGGTTAACAAGTCTTCCCCTCAAGAATTTTAGATTCAGAAAGGGTTGATGCAGGGGGTCCTCTTCCTCCCTTCCTTTTCATCTTAGTTGTAGAGGGTCTTCATGTGGCTTTAGAGAGGGCTCACATGGCCAATTCTTTTAGAGGAATCTCTATTGGGGACATCAATATTTCTCACATGCTCTATGCAGATGATGCTGTTGTTTTGGTGCCTTGGAGTTTGGATAATGCTAGCTATATTATTTGTATCTTTCAGTGTTTTCTATGGTTTTGGGTCTTAAAATTAATTTTCAAAAACGAATATTAATTGGAATGGGGGTTACTTCATCTTAGGTTATGGATGTTGCGAGATATATAGGGTGTGCTTTTGATTCTCTCCAATTTATTCACCTAGCGCTGCCTATAGGTCAGAATATGAATCGGGTGAATACTTGGTCTTCTATCATTGAAAGATTTCGTAGTAGACTTGCGGTTTGGAAGGCTAAAAGTCTTTCAATTGGTGGTCAGCACACGCTGATTAAGTTTGTTATTTGTTTTGTGGGCAAATATATTATGTCGATTTTTGATAAATGCCATTTTGAGCATCTTTTAGGGTAGTTTTTATTAGCATTTAGTATCATAATGTGTACATATTGATGTCATTAGTTTAAATAATGTTTAGCTCATGTCTTTTATTAAAATTCCCGTACTGCTAGCATTTTGTATCATTTTCAGATAGTACGAGTAGAGCAGTATTTTGGGAGCAGTTGGATGCATGTCTGGAGTTTAAATGGAGTTAGAATTGAAGAATGATGCTTAGGAATAACTTGGAGTGCATAAAATGAAGAATCGAGTCTGAAACGAGTCGGGAACTCAAATATGCGATCACATTTTCTATTTCTGCGATCGCATAAATATTTCGAAGTTTAGCCGGGATGAAAAAGTCATCCAAAAGTCAACTGAAGAAAAATAGAAAAAATTGTGGTTGCGTAAGCGGTATCTGCGATCGCATTTTTGTGACACGACTCCCGAAACATCAAAAATAGCATATTTCTTCATTTAAAAGGAATCTTAGAGAAAATACCAAAATATGTGATCGCATAACCCTTTTCTACGATCCCATTTATGTCCTGAAGTTCTAAAAATGTTGAAAATAGCATCGTACATCATTTAAGGGTAAATATGGAAAAAACCTCAATTTCTAAGATCGCATATATGCCTTCTGCGATTGCATTTTCTGCCGACATGTTCTGGAAGCTTCTGTCATGCGTATAAATATGGCCCTATCAATCATAATCGGAGGTTAGACGGTTCCAGACGACGAAAAACACTTCTGAAGGCGATTTCTGGAGATTGGAAGGTTGTGAATCATCTCATACACTTAGTTTACAATATTAATCAGTTAATGTTTCTTTTTACTACTTTAGATTCGTTTTTAGCTATGTGTGGCTAAAAGCTAGTTTTCAATTCTGCAATACACTAGTAGTTTTCATGTGATTAGTTTTCAGATATGGTTTTGTTTTTAGGTTTCTATTTAGATTTTTCAGTTTTGTACTTAATGAATGTTTGATTTTTAATTCTAGTCAGTTTGATCACCTAGTTAGGGTTTTATCATTCCAATTAATCAGTTAATAGAATCTGTAATTGTTCTTGTCAACTGTTAATAAGTAATAAGTATCAGATTGATTCAGTGTTAGGGACTTAGATCTGATATAAACTGATATATCATATATTTACGCTTCCTAGCTTGTTAGAAGTGTTGGGTATTGTTGGGAATATTTCATAGATCATAAAGTTGCCTTTTTTATTTAATTAAGAGCTTGTGTAATTAGTCAGTACAAAATTAGGGTTAACTGAAGAGCTTATTTTGGTTAATGTAATTAGGTAAAAGATATTATAGTAGAGATTGTTAGTTTTTCTCAATATCAGATTAGATAGAACGCATTCTGAATAACCAGATCTGGACTGATTGCATGATTAGGAAAGTCGCAGCAGAACTGAAATCGTTTTTATCATTGAGTTTTATTTAGTTTATTTTCACTGCAGTTATATTTTTTATTTAATATTCAAAAACCCCCATTTCACATGTAACATCTCAAAAATCATAAAAATTTGAAATTTTCAAAAACAATCCATTTCATCCACAAAGTGTTTACAAAACCATTGTTTCAAAAGTATTATTCAAAATTAGAGTATCCCAAGATCCAATGTCATAAAAACCGGAAGATATGCACGATCATGCCTTCAGTTTCCCACGATCCTATGAAGTATCTGAAACAATAAACTGGCATCGTATGCCAAAGCTTAGGGAGTACCCCCAAAGTACCATCACACAACACAACAAACAATAGCATGCAAATATGAGCCTTCAACCGGACTGGATCATCTCGCAGGGCCTATAACCTTTCTGGACCGCTTTACGGGCCTTCGGCATGACTTGACCTCCTTGCAGGGCCTATAGCCTTTCCAGACCACTCCGAGTGTCTTGGCCTTCAGCACAAAGCAGGACCGCCTCAACCCAAGAACAAAATGTCGACATATGTAACAGATAAACATAAACATAGAACCAACAAATACAAATAATCATATAGATCTACTAATCAGTCATATACTAGCATAGTACTATCCTATAACCAGGATACATAATTGTCACATCCAAGAAATTTCAACAATTTTTAAACTTTTCAAAACAACGCATTCACTAAAGAGGTAGTTACAAAACCATTGTTTCTAAAACATTACTTAGAAATCAGAATCGTTTAAGACATAGTTTTCAAAACGTTTTGATTGTTAGAGTTTCCCTGAATCATAAGTCCCAAGGACACGAGGATGTGTACGGTCACAGCTTCACCTTGCCATGGTCTACTGAAGTACCTGAAACCATAAACCAAAACTGTAAGCACGAAGCTTAGTGAGTTCCCCCAGAGTACCAACATACAACAGATAACATATGCAAATAACAACATATACTAGGTCCACAACTAATAGATTGGATTACCCCTGAGCTCACAGTATGAGTCTGGCATGCCTGATGGGCACACAACTAATATATGTCCTGCTCTTGAGCCCACAACATAAGTGTGGTTTGCCCCCAGGGCCATAGCTTATGTCTTGCTTGCTCCAACCTAGTGAGTCCTCAAACTGCGATTCCAATGTTCAACCCTCAGTACGAGTCTGGAATGCCCTCCCCGGCCCTCAGGTCGTATCTGGAATGTAATTGCACCCTCAGTATGAGTTTGGCATGCCCTCCCCGACCCTCAGCTCATATCTGGTATGCTCCAGGGTTTGTTGGCTACAACATGGAGCAGTACAACCTCAATCCAACCCACACAATATGTCGACATATAACAGATAACATCATATACAAATAAACAGGCAGTGTCACATGTAGTCCTAGAGATCTACCAACTAGCATATCAAAACTGGCATGCTTATATATTCCATACTCAACATATCAATGATATCACATTATCAAACCAATGGGCCGGCCTTGGTGCCTTCGACCCGAAAGTACAGTGAGGAAAACTCACCTCTCAATCTGATCCATAGCTGATGAGGTCCCGACTCCGAATCTCAGCTCCAACCAATACCTACACATCCAAATGACCAGTAACCAACAAAATCCCAAAATACCTAATATACCCCTCTAGGTCAAACTTGGTCAACCATGGTCAAAGTCAAAGTTAACGGTCAAGGTCAGCAGTCCATGTTGACCTAACTCGTCGAGTGTACCAATAAACTCGTCGAGTTCCTACCGTAATTAAGATTGGGAAAACCCTAGCCAACTTGCCGAGTTGGCTGGAAAACTCGCCGAGTTTTCCCCAACTTAAAACATTCAATTGATTCTTCGATTTCAGGGACTCCAAGACTCAAATCTAACCTCAAAAGCTAATAAAAATGATAAAGTTTCCAACTTTACCCTTTGGGGCTACTCCAAGTGATCAAGAACACATTCACAAAGCTTGAAGATTCAAGGGCTTAACCAATAAGCACAAAACTCCTGGAGATCCGGAACCCAACCTTTCCAGAAAAGATTCTAGCATCAAAATCGACCCAAAGGTTGGTGCTTTATAGACATACATGTCCAATGCATGTCTTGAACCCAAAATGGGTCAAAAAGGGGGAAAATATGACCTAAACCCCATGCATGGCATCAAAACTTTGCTAAAGACCAGATCCAAACCACTACAAGGTCACCTTGACCTGGAGATTCATAAAGTTGCAAACTTTATGAGATCCATCCATTGCAACATCCAAGAATAAGGAGAAAAAGGGACAAAACTCAAGATCTAACTACATAAAGGAATAAAAGTAAGATCTTGGACACTTATAAAGGTCCAGAAGAGTGTCAAACTGAAGATGAGACCTTTGCTTGCTAGATCCTTGCCTCGTTCTTCCAATTTCTTCTCCTTTTGCTCCAAAGGTACCACACTAGTTCACAAAATGAGAGGGAAGGGTGATTAGGGTTCATAAGGGCCGACATGGGGGTTTCGAGGCTGATAAAAGATCAACCCTAGGGACTTAAGGAGATTATATAGGGTGCAAAACCCTAAAATTTAGGGTTTCTCATCCAGCCACCAACTCGCTGAGTTCCCCTTCACCAACTCGCCATGTTGGTTTATGAAAATATGCGGTCCAAAAATCCTCCAACTCGCCGAGTTCCAAAGGAAAACTTGCTTGAAGGAATAAATCTCATATCTGGAAATCGGGATGTTATAACTCTCCTCCACTTGATTTAGATTTCGTCCTCGAAATCATTCCTCACAATCTCCTTTACCGAACTAACGATCCTAGCAGGATTCCCCAAATCCCAAAATAACTGGGGAAGTCACCTCGCTCGGATGACCACCCACCCTTATTGATGTCGAACCCAAAATAGAAAATATCACAAGCCCTAACAAGAATAAACCTCAACTTTTCCTTAGGCCAGAAGTATCCAACTACTATACCTGAAATTGAAAACCCGAAAAAATGTTGGACTCCCAAACATACAAAACCATTCACAACTGCTCCAGCAAGGATTCAACTTCACAACCTAAATCGAACAATCTATCCGGCTTTCCATTAATTGAACCCAACCTTAGTAGAATTCTCCAAACCCGAAAATGAACGAATCTTTAATCCCTTACACAAAGCCAATTCTACCTTACAAAAACCTGAAATCGGGAGTCTCAAATTTGGTTTAACTCCCTGATAGACCGCTCAGAATGAACCATTGCTAATACCATTCCACTTATCCATCAGAATATCCACTTAACTCCTAATAACAATTCCATGAACACAAGGAGATACAATATATTGACTTCCTTAACCGACGGACCAATACACTGTGGCTTAATCATGAAACCTCGTCACTTGCCCGACCTTCACAAGGGTAGAACCGCCCTGGAGTACAGACACATAAGATAAGACATGAACCCTCCAGTTGGTGCCTTTGACATACAAATTCTTAACCTTCCTCGTTCTGGATACAGACCTTGCACGGATACACTCGCGATTCCCAATGTGAGTTTCCACCAAAAGCCCACTCGAAAATGGCCACTCATAAAACCTTCTCGTAGAACCTTCTCTAAAACTAATGAGTATCCATTTGAATCTACCCCCACTCCCTAACTGGGTCACTACCAGAAACACGGAGAATAATCCTCGAAAGATACTGACCACAAACTTTAACCAAAAACCAAACCATATGATGTACTAACCTTGACAACCCTTGACTCTCTCCTATGCCCTTACTAACCACTGCTTCGACGAGCAGAGATGATCACACTAAAAATTTACGCGTTACATCCGATCCCCTATCGGCTCAGGTGTACCCCCACCTGAGCATCCACTTAAGACATTCATAAAGAACTTTATGACTTGCGACTTCCCAATCAATTCCCAACTTGAAACCTAAAACACTAAAAACAGTTTGCGAACAACCGGAAATTTAATGCATACATCCCACAGAGAATTTCTGGTTCCTTTATCCAAGCCATAAGATTTGTAACTCGCCGAGTTCCCCCTCACTAACTGGCCGTGTTGGTTTATGAAAATACGCGGCCCAAAAATCCTCCAGCTCGCCGAGTTGAGGCTATCAACTTGCCGAGTTCAAAAGGAAAACTTGCTTGAAGGAATAAATCTCATATCTGGAAATCAGGATGTTACAATAATATAGTGGGCCAGCATTAGTGCCTTCGACCCACAAGTACAGTGATTAAAACTCACCTCTTAGTCCGCCGAGCAATAGAAAAGTACACAGGAATGAGTACAACTCTAACACCATCTCTACCGATCACCTCAACGAAAACAGTGACCTATGCTTAGTTAATAATCCCAAAAGACCTAAAATACCCAAACTACTCTTAGGCTAACCTTGGTCAAAAGGCTAAAGTCAACAAAACAGCCGAGTAAACCCAACCGAGTACGCTGGGCATACTCAGATGTATGCAGGGGAGTACTCCTCTTGACCAAGAAGTTGAGGATTTGATCGTGTATGCACAACGTACCATTTGGTACGCCCAACATATGCACCTGGTCACCTCAACTTCTCATTAAGAACTTAATCCATCAATTCCTTATGTTAAATTCTAGATCTAAGCCAAAAATATCATTATAAGTCATAAAGTTTCCAGCTTTATGACTTTGCATGGCTATAAATGCTTAATACCAACAAACCCTAAGTTCTTAATCCATTAGGACATCCTAGCACATGCATGGGGAAGAACGAAGAGCCAAAATCATTTTTATGCTTCTAGACATCTCAAAACATCTAAAAGTACAACTTATATGGGATACATCAAGCCATACTCATGAAGGTCAAGACTTGGGACCAAAATGACTCATGAATCAAGAATTAACAAGATCTAAAGAAATGCAAGCCAAGTTCAGAACTTTATACCTCTTGGAGGTTGCTAGGTAGATGAGGATTCCAGATCCAAAAATACTTCAAGCTTCCAAACTTATTCTACTTCCTTCCCTCTCCTTCAAGGTCACCAAAATGCAAGCCAATGGTCAAGAGTGCTCAAACAAGGGACTAGGGTTTGCTAAGGTTGAATGAGGTGATGGAGGTTGATGGGAGAAGAGACTTGGAGGCCATAAGGATGCTTAAGTAGGTTCAAAACCCTTAAAATTTGGGTTTGGGATCTAACCAGATACGCCCAATGTACAATATGTACGCCCCGCGTACATGCCTACGCCCCATAATTTACAAAAATGAAACTACAAGCCATTTTGCAACATTTCTCACACACAAGGATAAAATTCAATAATATTCATACTTAGGGTTAAAATTTGAAATTAACTCAAGATCAGGATGTTAAAATTCTCCCCCACTTGAACTAGACTGCGTCCTCGAGCTTAGCTGCCATTAACAAGTCAGGGTAATGCTCCCGTATCTCAAACTCTTGTTCCCGTGTCCAATCGGAACCCTTCTGGTGCTTTCAGTACACCTTGACGAAAGATATCACCTTGTTACGCAAGGCCTTCATCTTTCGATCCACGATGGCCACTATTCTCTCCATAAAATTCAGGCGATCATCAACCTGAACATCCTCCAAAGGAATAATCGCTGAATCATCAACCACACACTTTCGAAGCTGTGAAACATGGACGGTGTTTTGGATCTGGCTGAGCTCCTTAGGAATCCAATTTGTATGCTACCTTGCCAAACCTGGGTATCACCTGAAACGGCCCAACGTATTGGGGCCCCAACTTTCCCCTATTCCTGAAGCGTATTACAACCTTCCAGGTGATACCTTCAGCAAAACCATGTCCCCGACCTAGAAAATCCAAATAAGATCGATGCTTGTCGGCATAACTCTTCTGCCGACTCTAAGCTGTTTGAAGTCTCTGTGTAATCTGTTGAATGAGCTATGTCGTCTAGAGAACTACCTCAATCCTTCCCATGACTACATGGCCAACTTCTCCCCAACAAACCGGGGTACGGCATTTCCACCCATAGAGAAGCTCGAAAGGCGGCACACTGATACTGGTGTGATAACTGTTGTTGTACGAAAACTCACCTAAGGGAAGGTAGGAATTCTAACTCCCACCAAAATCTATGACACAAGCTCTCAAGATATCCTCAAGTGTCTGAATGTTCCGCTCACTCTGACCGCACGTCTGCGGAGGATAAGTAGTACTAAAGTGCAACCTCGTACCCAGTTCGTCATGTAACTTCTGCCAAAAACGAGATGTGAACCGAACATCTCGATCAGATACAATGGAAACTGGAATACCATGCCGAGCAACTATCTCGCGTACGTATAAATTGACCAATTTCTCGACCGACGAGCTCTCATGGATAGCTAAGAAATAGACATTCGTAGTCAATCAGTCCGCTATCACCCAAATCACAGCATGCCTCTTAGCCGTCCAAGGTAGCTTGGTGATGAAATCCATAGTTATTTGTTCCGATTTATACATGGTAACCTCCAAAGGCTGAAGTTTGCCGTGCGGTCTCTGGTGCTTGGCCATGACCATTCGACATGTCAAGCACCTCTCAACATACCATGCTATCTTTCTCTTCATGCATGGCCGCCAATAACCAAGCCGCAAATCCCGATACATCTTGGTGGCTACAGGGTGTATCAAAAACCTGGACTTGTATGCCTCCTCTAGCGCAGTCTGCCTAATCCCAACAAAGTTTGGAAACCAAACTCGTCCATACCGGGCCAATAATCCATGAATGTTAGTCACAAACCTATCAATCTCATCCCTAAGTCTATCCTGTTTCCATGGTTCCTTCTTAACTCCCTCGGCCTGAGCCTACCTAATCGAATCCAACAACAACGAATCAATCGAAATCATCAGACCATGGCCCCCAATAGCAGAACTAGCCGTCTTGCGGCTCAAAGCATAAACCACCACATCGTCTTTCTCGGGATGATACAAAATCTCACAGTCGTAATCCTTGACTATGTGAAGCCACTTGCTCTGCTTCATATTCAGATTCGACTGATCCATGAGATATCTCAGAATCTTGTGATCCGTGTAGATGATACAACAGACCCCATAAAGATAATGTCGCCAAATATTGAGAGCGAACACCACTGCTCCCAACTCCAAATTATGAGTAAGATAGCGAACCTCATGCAACTTCAACTGTCGAGAAGCATAACCAATAACACTCCCTCGCTACATAAGAACATCTCATAGGCTGGTGATGGACGAGTCACAAAATACCACAAAATCCTCAACACCCTCAGGGAGGGTCAACATTAGCGCCTCACACAACTTTTTTCTTAGTGTCTCGAACGCAGCTTGTTGATCAGCCCCCTAGCAGAAATCTACGCCCTTCCTCGTCAGACGAGTAAGGGGTACTGCAATGTTGGAGAAGTCTTGAATAAATCTCCTATAATAACCTGCCAATCCCAAGAAACTCCTGATCTTCGAGGGAGACTTTAGAACCTCCCACTGCATCACAACCTCAATCTTGGCCGGATCGACCAAAATCCCATTTTGGTTAACGAGGTGTCCCAAGAACTGGACCTCTCGTAAGCAAAACTCACACTCCGAGATCTTGGAATACAACCGTTCTCGCCTCAAAAATCCCAGAACCTTTCAAAGGTGCTCCTCGTACTATTATCAGGTCTTGGAATACACCAAGATATCATTAATGAATACGATAATTTATCAATCGAGCATCGGCCTGCATACCCGATTCATCAAATGCATAAATACTGTGTGCGCATTGGTGAGCACAAATGGCATCACCACAAACTCGTAATGACCATAACGAGTCTGATACGTAGTTTTCTCCATGTCCTCCTCTCTAACCCTTATCTAATTATACCCTGAACTCAACTCGATCTTGGAGAACCAAGATGCACCCTGCAACTGATCGAAGAGGTCATCGATCCGCAGAAGGATAGTGGTTCTTCACCATGAACTTGTTCAACTCCCAGTAATCAATGCATATCCGGTGTGAACCATCCTTCGTCTTGACGAACAAGATCGGTCAAATAAATTTCTTGCCCAACAACTCCTGAAGTTGAGAAGAGAACTCTTGCATCTCCGGTGGTGCCAATCGGTACATCGCCTTAGCAATTGGAGCCACACCCAGAACCAAATCAATATTGAACTCATCCTGCCTCTCCCGAGGCACACCTGGCAACTCCTCCAGAAATTTGTCTGCTAAATCTTTCACCACCGACACATCTGAGACCAAAATCTGCTCCCCAATTCGAGTATCAACCATATAAGCAAGATAACCCATACAACCATGCTGAATATACTGTTGAGCCCTGGAAACAGAAGAAAATGCTGACCCCATTCTGGTGCCGTCTCCATAAATAACCAGTTCTCCCCCACTTGGGGTTCGAACTACAACCCGCTGACCGTCACAATCGATCATAGGCTCGAATCTAATCAGCCAGTCCATCCCCACAATCAAACACACACACATTTATAATGGGATTAGGGACCATATCAATTGAGTAAGGCACCCCAAAAATCTCCAAGACACAATCTTGAAAAATACTCGATGCATAAATCTTGTTCTTGTTAGTGATGAAAACTTGCAACAGATACTTTAGCTCTCCAAGTGTCATTTCAAAACCACTAATAAAAGACTGAGATACAAAGGAATGACTCGTACCCAAGTCGAGTAACACTAAAGCAGGCAAGGAATTCACTAAGAAGGTACCTAGCAAAGTCATAAACGTAAGCATACTATAAAATAGTTGACAAAATGATAAATAGAAACACACCCGTAATGACGTCCGACGCCGCCCTGGCCTCCTCTACTGTGAGCTGTAAAGCACGACCCCAAGCCCTCGGAGGCTCCGCCCTACCTTGGCGCTCATCTGTGATCCTCAGGGCTGCCGGTGATGGAGCCTACACCGGCATCGCAGTGAGTAAGGGACATTTAGCCATAATATGGCCAACCTGCTCACAGTGGTAACAAATCATGGTCATCGGTACTAGGGCCTGCTGAAGATAATCCTTGGCATAATGCCCCTTCTTGCTAAATTTGTGGCATACATATGAAGATCGACAAGCACCATCTTGAGCATTGTCGTACTTGCCACAAGTGCGACCCTTCTGTCCCCCAGGTCTCGTATCAACGGGCTTGAACCCCTTTTCTGCAGGCTGTGACTGCATAGGAGCCTGCCACAGCTTCGTCGCCTGGAGCTCTATCTCAATCTTCGGCCTCCTTACGGCCTCTTGTAGCTCAACGAGAGTACCGTAACTTTGTGTGGGCACAAACTGGCGGATATTCGTCTTGAGTATTCTCAAGTACCGGGTCATCTGAGCCTGCTCAGAAGCAGCAAAATCAGGGCAGAAAAGAGGCCTCTTGGTAAACATCTTGGTTATCTCAGTCACCATCTCAGCCCCTATATCAGATCCAGATACTCCTGAGCCAGCCTCTCCCTCTCCACTAATGGAACATACATCATGAGAAACATCTCGGAGAACTGCTCCCAAGTCACATCAGCCCTCTGCTCAGGAGTGTACGAGCTAGTTACAAATCTCCACCAATCCTTCTCCCCTAACCGTAGAAGGTACAGGGCGTACTTGAGCTTCTTGTCAGCAGTGCAAGAGCATGTGAAGAAGTATCCTCCACATCAAACAACAACCTCATCGCCACAATCGGGTCCTGGACTCCATCGAACATCGGGGACTTCATATTGTCGAAGTCCCGGTACTGGAAAACTCTCTCCCCTCGAATCCATATGGCAGCAATAGCTGTGGTATCTGCACCAACAATAATCTCATAAAGTGCAGCGTAACGATCATCAAAAATCTCAATCATAACGGTCTTGATAGAACCAAACAACTTCGGAATCGATCCCCAAACAGCAATAGCTACCTTGGCAAAAATCATCTCCCTAATATGTTTATCGGTCAATCCTGGCCTATCCTGGCCACCCGCTTTGGCTCCTGAACCTGATGCCCTCGTGAGCAACATATTGAAAATAAAGCATAATATATAATATATGCCGCATTTCATACCATAAAAGCTATCCCAAATAAACGAAACCCTCAGGGTTGTGACATCCTTGCTACGGGTACGCGTCTTGAACTTTCAATAGTATGGGCCCATAATACCTACCACACCTACGCGTATTTGTGTCAAAGATCATCACAACTGACCAAAAGATATATAAAAACTAGGATATTTATACATCCTACTTTCACTCCTTAGAGAGTGGCTAATCACGCCTCACCAAACCGACTGCTCACACATCTACTCACCCATGAAACTTCCACCAACCTTGCAGCCACTCGTGCATGCTGGTCAAACATAACACTGGGTCCTATAGACAGTCGAATACCTGATCCTACCCTAAACCCTTAATCAGACAAGGACATGAAATGAAGCTAAATTAAACTTTCTCATGCAATAGAATCTTAGTTATACATAACTCTGATGCACATACTAAGCACCTATAGTAATGATGTCAATTTCATATACAAAGTAGTCCTATGATATTAGGCATCATACATCAGGAAATTCTATCATGAAATTTCTGAAGATCCCAACCCTACAACTAGCTTGTTGTTCTACCATGAACGTCATATCAAATAATTGTATGGGTAACTTGGGGTATACTTTATTGCTCCATCTGATCGTACACATCTTATCCTTCTTTGGTTACTATTGAAAACCATTTTAAATCTTTTGTAGTTCCTTAGTTTGACTTTGGATTCACACGAATGTTCATCCAATTCTCTCAAACAAAGGCTCTGATACCAACTTGTAACGTCTCAGAAATCATAAAAATTTAAAATTTTCAAAAACAACTGATTTCATCCATAAAGTGTTTACAAAACCATTCTTTCAAAAGTATTATTCAAAATCAGAGTATCCCAAGATCTAATTTCATAAAAATAGGAAGATGTGCATGATCATGCTTTTGCTTTCCCACAATCCTCTGAAGTACCTGAAACAATAAACGGAAACCGTAAGCTAAAACTTAGTGAGTTCCCCCAAAGTACCATCGTACAACACAACAAACAATATCATGTAAATATGAGCCTTCATCCTGACTACACAAACTCGCAGGGCCTTCAACCTATCTGGACCGCTCTACGGGCCTTGCGTATGACTGGACTACCTCATAGGGCCTATAGCCTATCCGGACCGCCCCGTGTGCCTTGGCCTTCAGGACAAAGCAAGACTGCCTCAACCCAAACATAATATGTTGCTATATGTAATAGATAAATATAAACACAAAATAAACAAACACAAATAATCATACAGATCTACTAATAAGTCATATACTAGCATAGTACTATCCTATAACCACGATATCTAATCTAGTGGGTGAGTATTGGTGCCTTCGATCCACAAGCACAGTGAGGAAAACTCACCTCTCAGTCCGTCGAGCAGTAGAAAAGTACGCAGTACCGAGAACAAGTCTAACACCAACTCTACCGATTACCTAAATGAAACCAGTGACGTAAGCTTAGTTAATAATCCCAAAAGACCTAAAATACCCAAACCAGTCTTTGTTCAACCTTTGTTAAAAGGTCAAAGTAAACAAACTAGACGAGTCAACCTAGCAAAGTACACTAAGCATACATAGATATACGCGGGGCGTACTCCTCATGACCAAGTAGTCAAGGATTTGACCACGTACGTGCATCGTACCATTTGGTACGTCCAAAGTACGCACCTGGTCACCTCAACTTCTTATTAAGAACTTAGTCCCTCAATTCCTTGTGTCCAAATCCAAATATAAGCCCATAATATCATTATAAGTCACCCCAACTTTATGACTTTGCATGGATAGAAATGCTTAATACCAACAAACCCTAACTTTTTAATCCATTAAGACATCCTAGCACATGCATGGTGAAGAACTAAGAGCGATGATCATATTTTTATGATTATAGACATCTTAAAATGTCTGAAAGGACATCTTATGTGGGATTGAGCATGTCATACTCATAAAGGTCAAGACTTGGGACCAAAATGCTTCTTGAATCAATAACTAACAAGATCTAAAGAAATGTAAGCCAAGTTCAGAACTTTATACCACTTGGAGGTTGCTAGGTAGATGAGGATTCCAAATCCAAAGCTTCTTCAAGCTTCCAAAGTGATTTTACTCCCTTCCCATTCCTTCAAGGTCACCAAAATGCACACCAAAGGTCAAGAATGGTCAAACAAGGGACTAGGGTTTGCTAAGGTCGAATGAGGTGATGGATGCTGATGAGAAAAGAGACTTGGAGGCCATAAGGATGCTTAAATAGGATCTAAACCCTAAAAATTAGGGTTTAGGATCTCACCATGTATGCCCATCCTACAATATGTACGCACAGTATATGTGCCCACACCGCATACTTTACAAAAATCCCACCTAGGGCCATTTTGCAAAATTTCTCATCAGATTGCCTCAACATTAGATTGTTACATCATAATTTCTGTTTTACTGACTAGATTACACCTGATGCAAGAAGGCATTGACCATTAGGTCGTGCCCCTAAGGATTCGACCCTGCTTCCCTGTGCTATATTATTAGTGCAACTAGTAGTGAAATTTTTTGAAAGTAGCCCCATATTCTTTCCTTCAAACAACCCCTATAAAACATACTCTCCACCATACTCAGTGAAATCCAAGAAAACAGATTCTTCTTAACCCTAATCTGGAAAATCTAAAAAACTAGAACCTCAAAATCTGGAAAATCAGCCATGAGTGAAGTAGGAGACGAAGCATAAAAGACTCTTAGAGAGTGGGCTACACGAGAAGTTTATCAACAACCTATTTGTATCACTTTTCTGGAAGCCCAAACCTTCGAACTCAAATCTAGGCTGATACATCTTCTTCCTACATTCCGACGTCAAGAAAATGAATACCCATATAAATTCCTCAAGGAATTTCATGTGGTTTTATTGGGTCTTTTTTTTTGTGGTTTATGCTGGGCTCATAATGTTTTTGTTCTTGAGCTTAGAATATATTATTTTGTTAATGGGCTTGTATGTCTTCATGGTTAGCTGGACCAAAATCACCTATTGATTTCGGTCATGCATGGGCTTGGGCTTTAATAGGAGTGGTACTAGGTTCATATATATAAGTATTTACCCATATAGGAGTCTTTTGTTAATATTATTCTTCACGGCTGATTTGGAATTCACATGTACCAGACGATTTATTCCTAATAGAATCGTGTGCATTTGAAGTTATTTTGTGTTCTTGAATGATTGCTTATTTCACATTCCGCATTCTTTAAGCAATTAAGATTGATATCGCCTAAGATCTATCAATTTGGGACTTACAATTGGTACCAGAGCTTTAAAGGGTATCAATCGCATTCAAGGACTTTGGAATCGTTTTTAGCTGTTTTTGGGAGTATTGACTTATTCAGAAAAATTATAATCTTAAAAAATTAGATTTTTATTGATTATTCTTCCTGTGTTCTTCGTGAAAGTGGCCTTGGCATTTTTCGTGTTCATCGGAATTTTAGATATATCCTTCTAATTTATCATGATTAGAGTTGAACTGATATAGCTAATTCACGAAACTTAAGGGATTTCGTTACAACAAATCAAGGTTTACGGAGGTTATTTGATCATAGTTGGAGTTTGTCGTCAACGATTAGCATAAAGAGTTTTCGAAGGATAGTTGGTCAAAGTTGCAGTTTACAGTCAATGATTAGCGTAAAGGGTTTTCAGAGATAGTTGGTCAAAGTTCGAGTTTACGGTCAACGATTAGCGTAAAGGGTTTTCAGAGTCGTTTACGGTCAATCTTTGATTATTTTTGGATGCTTTCGGAGTTACTAATTTGAAATGGACTACACCAGTTAAATGCATCAAGAGTTGGACTCTATTATGGAGACTACCACTCGTATACCTCGAATTTTGTTGGATGATGGATTTCCGGAATGGAAATTTAGAATTGAGAAATACATTAAGATGAAGGATACCAGAATATGGAGGAGCATTTTAAGAGGTCCAACCAGGATTACCACTACCTTAAGTGATGATGATCCGACCGTTATTGATAAGAAGATGGAGAACTACACAGATGCGGATTTCGAAAAGGTTGAAGAACATGACAGAGCTCTTGCCACTCTTACAATGGCACTATCTCCTGAAATTGCCCAAGGCTTTAGGCAATATCAGTCTGCAAAGGATCTTTGGGAGGCCTTAATTGTCACACCCCAAAACCAGAACGGCAGAATCGTTCGGGGGTGGAGGACGTCATGTTTAGTATCACGAGATATGTATATGGTAAGCAAGTAATGAACAACCATTTCATTTCGAAAGAAAGTGTTTACAATGTGTGTGTTCACAAAACATAGAATTCATACACAAATAACAAAACAAGACTTGAAGCTATAAATGCTTCATCTTCTAAATCCCTAGCACGAGCACCTGTCTAATAGTCTCCTGCGAATACAAGTTATTTGAAAGAGTTGATCAGCAATTAAGCTGGTGAGTTCATAAGAGTTTAGTGATGTAAGTAAGTGGTAAAGTGTTGTTAAAAATGTAAATGTAAAATGTTGTAAGTTTTAAGCTCTGTTTTGAAAAGATCGCCCGTTCCTCTAGAAAATCCTATATTTCCTACTTTGATGGAAGTTTAAGTAAAATGACACTACAACCCATTCTATGGGTACTAAGTGGGTACAAGTTATATAAGATTTAGAGTAAACAAACAATCGATTGTGCGCATCTGCCCTAATCTCACAACCAAACAAGGAACAGGAATTAAGGCGGATAGCACACATTCCATTGGTTGTTAGATCGTCGTCATATATAACCCTGGTGTATTCACTTGTTACTCATGGAGTTAGTTGTGGTGGTTCCTTTGTATCTAATGAAAAGTTCTTTAAGAAAACCCTTATTTCTTATAATAAATTGGTGACCACATTGACTACTTTTATAATAACTTAGTTTATACTGATATATATAATCTAATATCGGATAGAAAGTTAACTGGGTGAATCTGCCCTAAGCCCACAACCAAACAAGGAACAGGAAGTAAGGCGGAAAGCACACATCCAACTACCTATTGGGTATTAGTTTTATATATAAACATGGTGTATAAACTAAGGTATTATAGAGTTACTCACCTAAGGTCCTTTAAATGTACTGGTTTAATAAAATGGATTAAACCCTCTACTGGGAAGTTTCTAGTTTTGAATACCAAAAGTACTGATTTTGGAAAGTATGTTTTGTACTAGAAAAACTGTGCTTTGACTCTGTGTCCTATAACCTGACCCATACCTGGTACCCTTATGATGACTTAATGTATACTAAGCATACATATATATAGAATCGGGTAGATAATAGATTGGGTGAATTCGTTCCAAGCCCACAACCAAACAAGGAACAGGAAATGAAGCGGAGAGCACACATCCTATTAGCTGTCGGACCCTATTGGTATATATGTATCCCGTGATGTATACATTAAGG
Organism: Lactuca virosa; assembly: GCF_052849685.1. Lineage (NCBI taxonomy): Eukaryota > Viridiplantae > Streptophyta > Magnoliopsida > Asterales > Asteraceae > Lactuca > Lactuca virosa. The sequence continues at coordinate 244,095,346 of NC_136428.1, forward strand.
AATCATAAGGCTAGCATTATGGTCCTATCATTTAATCGTATCCTTCTACCAAGGCATCTTCTGTTATGTGCTAGACTCGACTGTTCCGTTTGTCGTTTGTAAAAATGTATATTTTCCCTAGTTTATAACTCGAAAATAGATTGAGTTCGACTTTCAAGTGGTACTATCACTTTATGAAAGTAATGGGAAATGAAGTACACAAATGTCGTTTATGATGAAATACGGATGTACTAATAACCTAAAAACATATTTGTTTTATTATGGTCATAATGTGAAGGCTAGAACCCCTACTATACGCTCTCCCTGTCAAGAGATTAAGGGTACTAAACCCGACCTCTGCAAATTCTTGTAAGCCGTGTAATTCACATTAAAGTTATATGATCATGTATACCCAATAAAACTAACACCTTTTGTTTAAAACAATGAGTTAGTGATTCATTGGTATAATTAGATCCTGTATGTGTGTTCTCATGCTATAGCAACCTAACTTGTTTGTTCTGTTTGTTTCTCTTTATTGTGTGTTCTCTCTGTATGGTATTGTTTCATTCTCTTCACTGTATGTTCTGTTATGATATTGACTCTTTGTGTGCTTCATTGTACTAGAAGTAATGAATAACATTCTCCTAAACTATACCCATTATAGCTTACTAATGTTCTACTTGGACTGTTATTGAAAAGACTCATTTATCTACTAAGTTATGCTTGTACTTCAAAAATGGAGTTTTGTATAACTAAAAAGTAACATAACTTTAAAAGAGTTTTGAAATGTTTTGACAACTTATAAGTGACATAAGTAACATTTTCAAAGATGTTTATAACAAACATTTACACAATTATCATTGTGTTCAACTTGTATCCCCCCCTTAAAACAGTTAAAATAGTTAAAAGATTCATTACGGGGTATGAACTCACCTGATGTGGGTGATTCAAACGGGTATGCGTGTAAGGATGAGAAGTTCCACGAATGAAGTTCCGAGACACAATAAGTCCTAAATGACATATAAGGACACATATTGACATGAATATAGTGTTTATAAACAACTATATGAAAGGAAACGACTTCCGGGACTAGGAAACACCTTGATCAAGTGTTGGAATCACATGTGATTCAACAAAGGATAGGGAAATGGCACTAACATGTGTTTATGGTCATGAGACCAACTCTCATGGAGTTTACGGTCGTAAACCCATGAGTTTACGGCCGTAAACTCATGGTGACTCCACCATTTTGTGCCTTTAAGTCCTAAAAGTCATAATGAGGCATCCTAACTTCAAGTCTAAGCCTTAGGAAGTGATTGTGGCATCATTTCACCCCTATAGGGAGTTTACGGCCCATGGACCATTTCTCTAAGGGTTTACGGCCGTAAACCGCTATGGTTCATGGTCTTTTTGAAGTTTAAGGTCCCTAGTTCAATGGTGATTGGTTCTAGGCTAAGTTCTAGGCATAATGAAGGAAATTAGGGCAACTTTGCACCATAAAAGGGAGTTTACGGCCTTGGGAGATCCTTGGCCGTAAAATCTCATTCAACCCTTGTTTCTTAATGTTTCTAAGGCCTAAACATGTTTAATCTAGAGTACAATAAGTTAGAACAAGAGTGCTTATGATAAAGGAGCTTGAACTGGTCGATTTGGCCAAGAACACTAGTGTGTGTTCTTGGTGTTTCTTGAAGATCTAAACAAACATGATTTTCATGGATGAAATTATGAGAGAATGCTAGATTAAGAGGTGTATCAACTAATCAAGGATGAATAGTTACTAGTTTTGAGGATCGGGGACGAAGACCGGGATGATACTTGAGAGGATTTGAAGCAAAATCGGCCAAGGAATGGAATAATGACTAGAAATGGCCAAGACTTACCCATAAGCACTTGAGTTTACGGCCACATGAGTTTACAGCCGTAAACTCATGGTCTTGTGGCCGTGAACTCATTTAGATGAGGTTTAGGATTGCTTTGCTATACCGTGGTTCTAGCAGGTACTTCCTAACACTTATTCCTTAAGTGTATTAGGCTCAAAACCCTTAGAATGACCTTTAACCGGGCTAGAACTCATTACCAAAGAGTTTGACTCTCTGTTGAGTTAATTGACTGGGTCTTAAAACCAAAAATTTTTCGGGTTGTCACATCATCCCCCTGTTAGATGGAATTTCGTCCCGAAATTAGCTTTCTTAGCACTACTACTGGGGTTGCGCTCTTCTGATTGGCAGAATACCCACTCGTAGACTTGGCAACTTTGCCCTTCTGTTCATGATAGGATTCATACGTGGTCCATCTATCATTACCTCGTATATACAAGTCGTATATAATTAGGGTTAGTAAGACGGTCGGATGTGCGTCTCTACCCCAGGTCCACAACCAAACGAGGAACAGGAGATAGGGCGGAAACACACATACTAAATCTGCGTAATCATAATCATATACCACCCTTGCGTATACACTAAATAGTAATAGGTGGGCTGTATTCGTCCATAGCCTCTATGCTCGAACTTGGTCTGCTGGACGAGTGGTATTTCGTGACGGTCTGCGGACATCTGACGATAAGGCTTCGGAGGACCAAGTACTTTTCGCACGAGTACTGCGGGGTTTAGAATACGAAAGTTAAAACTGGGGTTTAGGTCGGACTTTCGATACGAAGGACGAAAGTTTCGAGAACTTGCCGATCGAGGCGATAGAAACATATGAACTCAGTATGGTGAGGACCACGCCAATTCATGACGAATGAAAACAACGGACTCTTTACCGAATTAAGTTTTGGTCAAATGAAAGAAAACATCTGATAAACGACGATGTATCCCTGGTATGCTCGATACTGTACTCCTAGTAAGTTCAACAATGTACTCTTCGTAACTGTTCTCGTGTTTCATGTTTTCTATTTGAAGTTAACACTCCTACGTATCGTACCGCTATGTGCGCATACATACGAACAAAAGTGCTCTGTTAACTGTGGGGATACTTTATACCATAATCCTTCTTGGTACCACTACCATCGCCCGTCATATACAAGTTATGAATATTTACGATGAAACAGGCAGTCGACTGAGTATCTCTGCCTCAAATCCTCAACCAATTAAGGAAAGGGGACCTAAGCGGAGTCACTCACTCTAAGTCTGCAACATCTTAGTTGCGCACAACCCTGATGTATATGGTGAGCCATAATAGCTTCTCTAAGGGATCTTTTAGTTGTCTTGAATACTATGACCTATTTCAACGTGTGAGTTGTTATAGTTACTTTTAAGTGTTATCCCCCAAATTTTAAATCTTATATGAATATAAATTAGTTTTAAAAGAAATTACTATTTTGAAAACGTACCACTACTCGTCGACGACTCCGGGGTAGATTCTCCTGCGGTGATCATTAGAATGCGTCCATCCGCTCCTGAGTTCTTTTATATCGGGCAGTCCCTCTGAAAATGTCCAATCTCACCACAGCCATAGCAGGCTCGGTTTTCTTCAGCTTCGAGGACTTGAGAGATCGGTTGAGCCGGTGCTTTGCAGAAACGGACTGTGTGTCCCTTTCTGTGGAATTTTAGACACTGCATTTGTCGGCATACTCCGGTGTGGTGAAAGTTGCACTTTCCACACTTCGGAAGGTTTCCAACATATCGAATGGTAGGTGATGAAGCAGTAGGTGTCGTAGCGGCGTACATAGTACTCGCTCGTTATTCTTGCGGGGTGTCTTGTGTTGTTCGCTTCTTCTTCCTCTTGTTCCCCGACTTTCGATTATAGTCCTCTTCCCTCGATGGCTCGGGAATAGGGACTTTTACACCATGGCGGACTCCATGGTCGATGATTCGCTGAGCCAGGCGTTTAGCACTATCGAACGTGGCTGGGTTAGAACACAACACATTTCCTTGGGTCGGAGCAGTCAGACCCCAAATGTATTTTTCTATCTTCTTGCTCTCCGAGGTAATCATCCCGGGGCATAGAGCTGCTTGTTCGCTGAACCGGTCTGTGTAGGTCACTATGTCTGTGCCGACCATAGTGAGATCCCACATCTCTTGTTCAAGTTTTTGAATCTCGCCTAACGGGCAATATTCCTCCCGCATTAACTCTTTTAGGTTTTCTCAACCTATTGAGTTTGCCACTGATAGGGTCAGTGACTTAACATGGCTGTTCCATTATGTTAGGGCCTTGCCAGAGAAGGTACAGGCAGCAAACTTCACTTTGCTTCCTTCTGGGCATAAACAGATTTCGAAAATCGACTCTGTTTTCTCGAACCAGTGCATGAGGGCAATGACTCCTTCAGTCCCATTAAAGGACAATGGCTGGCATTTGGTGAAGTCCTTGTAGGATAACTCTCCCGGGCGCACAGGGACCTCTCCTTGAGTAGAGTCAGTAGGCGTTCCACCTCCACTGGTACTGATGGAGTGATATTGAGCCATGGCTGTTGCCACAGCCGCAGCCACTGCAGCGTTTATAGTTGCCATATCGACTTGCGAAGGAGGCGGTATTGGAGTTATCGGGGTAGTGCGTCTGATAGATTTGCAAGGAGGCATCGTTGCTAAAAGAATACAAAGATGAGACGGAATAAGTCTAAAGCAATGGACACAAGCCAACAGCTGAAAAGACAAGGTTATCCTAGTTCTAGATGTATCGGGTCCTGACTTTCACAGGGTTCCAGAAACAATTCATAAATGAGTCTATACCTAATAAACTCTATGAATTTGAAATAACTATCCTCGAATGAATATCTATTTCCTGAATAACTGTTACCAGCTGCATGTAAGAAAATAATCTCAATATATAATGTGAGCAGTGTTTCCACTCGCTCAATAAATTAGCAGGATTATTATTTATTAGTGTGACGTGTAAGACGTTTTCGTTACTTCGGCTGATCTCTCCTTGAAAACTTCTCATGAACTTGTTCTTGTTCCTCCTGGACTCTTCTGTTGTATACTATGAGGAAGTGGTTACATCTATCTGGGCTGGTCGTGCGAGAATGAAAGTGACTAAAGAATCTATGAGCTTTTAAGGTAACTTTATGGGGTGATCCTTACGGATTCCTCCTATAATTGTACAAGGTACACAAGTTTGTATATATTTGAAGATTAAATAGACCTTCGAATAAATGATCCTACCCCAACACTACACCCTTAAGAGGAATGGATAGCGAAGCGTAGACCACAGATTCTAAGTCTATAAGATCTTGATTATATATATAAAACTTTAGGAATATACCTTGCAAGATTATAGACCTATCCGTAAGGGTCTTTTAAGTTCTCACATAAGTTATTTATCTGGACTAAAATACTCCTATAGTATTCTAACTCTGAATGTACTTGTTCTGGTGTTCTCTTGACTGGTGATCAGGTAAGTTTTAACACTGTTGCAACACCACATCATTCCCAAACACATGTCGGTCACATCTCGAATGAATATAGTTGATCAGGCTATATTGATCCTAGCTATGATTACATAACTATTTAGGTTGACGACAGTGCTCAACCTTTAAATACTTTAGTTCTGTTCTCCTCGTGACACTAGTTCTATTATGTACACGTATAAGCAAGTACGTATATTTTTATAACTTGTAGTTATATTCTAAAATACATCATTATCTAGAGCACTTAAGCCCCATTGTATTTATAGTTGTATATCTTTTATCGGTTGATATACTTAATTCGCTATAAACAATGCTCTGATACCAATCTGTCACACCCCAAAACCGGAACGGCGGAATCATTCGGGGGTAAGTGGGAAAGTGTTGATCAGCAATTAAGCTGGTGAGTTCATAAGAGTTTAGTGATGTAAGTAAGTGGGAAAGTGTTGTTAAAAATGTAAATGTAAAATGTTGTAAGTTTTAAGCTCTGTTTTGAAAAGATTTCCTGTTCCTCTAGAAAATCCTATATTTCCTACTTTGATGGAAGTTTAAGTAAAATGACACTACAACCCATTCTATGGGTACTAAGTGGGTACAAGTTATATAAGATTTAGAGTAAAAAAACAATTGATTGTGCGCATCTGCCCTAATCTCACAACCAAACAAGGAACATGAATTAAGGAGGATAGCACACATTCCATTGGTTGTTAGATCGTCGTCATATATAACCTTGGTGTATTCACTTGTTACTCATGGAGTTAGTTGTGGTGGTTCCTTTGTATCTAATGAAAAGTTCTTTAAGAAAACCCTTATTTCTTATAATAAATTGGTCACCACAGTGACTACTTTTATAATAACTTAGTTTATACTGATATATATAATCTAATATCGGATAGAAAGTTAACTGGGTGAATCTTCCCTAAGCCTACAACCAAACAAGGAACAGGAAGTAAGGCGGAAAGCACACATCCAACTACCTATTGGGTATTAGTTTTATATATAAACATGGTGTATAAACTAAGGTATTATAGAGTTACTCACCTAAGGTCCTTTAAATGTACTGGTTTAATAAAATGGATTAAACCCTCTACTAGGAAGTTTCTAGTTTTGAATACCAAAAGTACTGATTTTGGAAAGTATGTTTTGTACTAGAAAAACTGTGCTTTGACTCTGTGTCCTATAACCTGACCCATACCTGGTACCCTTATGATGACTTAATGTATACTAAGCATACATATATATAGAATCGGGTAGATAATAGATTGGGTGAATTCGTTCCAAGCCCACAACCAAACAAGGAACAGGAAATGAAGCGGAGAGCACACATCCTATTAGCTGTCGGACCCTATTGGTATATATGTATCCCGTGATGTATACATTAAGGAATCATAAGGCTAGCATTATGGTCCTATCATTTAATCGTATCCTTCTACCAAGGCATCTTCTGTTATGTGCTAGACTCGACTGTTCCGTTTGTCGTTTGTAAAAATGTATATTTTCCCTAGTTTATAACTCGAAAATAGATTGAGTTCGACTTTCAAGTGGTACTGTCACTTTATGAAAGTAATGGGAAATGAAGTACACAGCTGTCGTTTATAATGACATGCGGATGTACTAATAACCTAAAAACATATTTGTTTTATTATGGTCATAATGTGAAGGCTAGAACCCCTACTATACGCTCTCCCTGTCAAGATATTAAGGGTACTAAACGCGACCTCTGCAAATTCTTGCAAGCCGTGTAATTCACATTAAAGTTATATGATCATGTATACCCAATATAACTATCACCTTTTGTTTAAAACAATGAGTTAGTGATTCATTGGTATAATTAGATCCTATATGTGTGTTCTCATGCTATAGCAACCTAACTTGTTTGTTCTGTTTGTTTCTCTTTATTGTGTGTTCTCTCTGTATGGTATTGTTTCATTCTCTTCACTGTATGTTCGGTTATGGTATTGACTCTTTGTGTGCTTCATTGTACTAGAAGTAATGAATAACATTCTCCTAAACTATACCTATTATAGCTTACTAATGTTCTACTTGGACTGTTATTGAAAAGACTCATTTATCTACTAAGTTATGCTTGTACTTCAAAAACGGAGTTTTGTATAACAAAAAAGTAACATAACTTTAAATGAGTTTTGAAATGTTTTGACAACTTATAAGTGACATAAGTAACATTTTGAAAGATGTTTATAACAAACATTTACACAATTATCATTGTGTTCAACTTGTATCCCCCCCTTAAAACAGTTAAAATAGTTAAAAGATTCATTACGGGGTATGAACTCACCTGATGTGGGTGATTCAAACGGGTATGCGTGTAAGGATGAGAAGTTTCACGAATGAAGTCCCGAGACACAATAAGTCCTAAATGACATATAAGGACACATATTGACATGAATATAGTGTTTATAAACAACTATATGAAAGGAAACGCCTTCCGGGACTAGGAAACACCTTGATCAAGTGTTGGAATCACATGTGATTCAACAAAGGATAGGGAAATGGCACTAACATGTGTTTATGGTCATGAGACCAACTCTCATGGAGTTTACGGTCGTAAACCCATGAGTTTACGGCCCTAAACTCACGGTGACTCCACCATTTTGTGCCTTTAAGTCCTAAAAGTCATAATGAAACATCCTAACTTCATGTCTAAGCCTTAGGAAGTGATTGTGGCATCATTTCACCCCTATAGGGAGTTTACGGCCCATGGACAATTTCTCTAAGGGTTTACGACCGTAAACCCCTATGGTTCATGGTCTTTTTGAAGTTTAAGATCCCTAGTTCAATGGTGATTGGTTCTAGGCTAAGTTCTAGGCATAAGGAAGGAAATTAGGGCAACTTTACACCATAAAAGGGAGTTTACGGCCTTGGGAGATCCTTGGCCATAAACTCTCATCCAACCCTTGTTTCTTAATGTTTCTAAGGACTAAAAATGTTTAATCTAGAGTACAATAAGTTAGAACAAGAGTGCTTACGATAAAGGAGCTTGAACTGGTAGATTTGGCCAATAACACTAATGTGTGTTCTTGGTGTTTCTTGAAGATCTAAACAAACATGATTTTCATGGATGAAATCATGAGAGAATGCTAGATTAAGAGGTGTATCAACTAATCAAGGATGAATACTTACTAGTTTTGAGGATCGGGGACGAAGATCGTGATGATACTTGAGAGGATTTGAAGCAAAATCAGCCAAGGAATGGAATAATGACTAGAAATGGCCAAGACTTACCCATAAGCACTTGAGTTTACGGCCACATGAGTTTACGGCCGTAAACTCATGGTCTTGTGGCCGTGAACTCATTTAGATGAGGTTTAGGATTGCTTTGCTATACTGTGGTTCTAGCAGGTACTTCCTAACACTTATTCCTTAAGTGTATTAGGCTCAAAACCCTTAGAATGACCTTTAACCAGGCTAGAACTCATTACCAAAGAGTTTGACTCTCTGTTGAGTTAATTGACTGGGTCTTAAAACCAAAATTTTTTCGGGTTGTCACATTAATTGAGGTTTATGAAGGGAATCAGTACATGAGACAAAGTAGACAGGACCTGTTCCGACATAAATTCAACATGTTTAATCATGTTTTGGGGGAGTCTCTTGAGGCTCAACTGCAAAGATTTGTTACTCTCACCACAGAGTTGAGCACGGCTGGGATAAGTTTACCACACACTGAGATCAAAAATAAGTTGATGAACTCTCTTCCACACAGTTGGGACATAAATGTAGCCGTAATCAAGAAGACTAGGTATCTGATCAAGCTTAGCCTGGATGAAGTAATGGCTATAATCAAGGCATGTCACATGGATGATAAGCAGCGTGAAATCAACCATGTGAGCTCTTACTCTACTATCAATCTAGGAATCTCATCAAGCAATGCTTTCTCCGCTGAACAAACATATTCTGCTCATCCCGTTGTGCCTCATCAACATCCGGCACCTTCAAGTTCTTCTGGCTCAACCTCTAAAACCACAGCCACAGCTCAGCCTTCATCATTTCCAAAAGAAGCTGAAGAAAACATGGCTATGATGGTTGGGTTTATGAACTATTACAACGCTCTACTGGCAGGAGACTTGGCCCCTCTAATCATGGTTGGTGAACTGGATCAGATTCATCCTGAGGACGTGGAAGAAACGGACATGATGTGGCAAATTTCTATGGCTGTATTCAAGGCAAAGAAGTTTACCCAACGCATAGGAAAGAACAATTGGGGAATGAACGTGGAAAAGAAGGTATGGTTTAACAAGAGCAAGCTGCGGTGCATCAACTGTCACGAGCCATGTCATTTTGCTCGTGAATGTACCAAGCCATACTCGAGGAACAATCCCGATAGGACGCTGGTGACTGCAGGAAACAACAGAGGAGTTACAGCCAACAATGAAACAGCTAACTTGGAAATGGTGGCACAAAGCTTTAGCTGGGGGATCAAATGCATGCATTGAATCTGACAGGTCGTGAAGTTGCAAACTTGGCACAAATCAGTGAGAATTCAAAGGTGGAAGTAGTCGAAGAAGAGATGATGGAACTACAATTCGCCTTCATGGTCTCTACTACACCTGCCACAAAAAGAGGTTAGTGAAATTTCATGTTCTCAAGCCTGTAGTGATAAAATTAAACATTATCGTGATCAAAATGAACTATTAATTAGGGAAATTGAGGACCTTAAATATGAAGGCTATACTCTCAGAAAGGCCCAAAAACCTATAAAAGAAAAATTAGAGGCCAAAACCAAGGATGTTAGAAAACTCCAAGAAGAATATAGCACTAAAACGCTACGATTATGCTCAAGGAAAGATTTCCAATCTAACTTCCGAACTAGACACATTGAAAAATAAGTTTGAAAATGCAGATTTTAATTTTAAAAAATTTGATGTGTCAAGTAAGAAAGTTGAGACCATGATTGAAAAACAACTTAAATGGCAAGGTAAGAAAAATGTAGGTCTTGGCTATGATAGTGTTCCTCTTCCATTTAATGACAACTACACCTTTAGTCCTCTGACCGAGGACGAAATTGCAAGAGAAGCACACATGCAGTATGGCAAATCTACTGTAGTTGTGCCAGTGAATAATGATAGGGTGAACAATAATAATGTTTCTACCTCACATGTAGATGAACCCTTAATGCAAGACAGGAAAGAGGACGGAGAAAGTGTTTTTATTTTGAAAAATGACGCTACTTTTAAAAATAATGCTTTGAAAGTTGATATTGCTATTTTAGTTAATTCGGTTGATTGTTGAAAGAATGTTGCTTTAAAAAAGTATACTTCTTTTGTTTCAAATGTTTATGATGATGTGGTTGTGAACTCTAATACTAATGGACCTGCTGTTAGTAAGCATAGTCCACCGAAACAAGTCAAACAGACTGCAAACTACTTGTTGGGTTTTAAGCATTCTAACACTCCTAAGGTGTACATACAACCCTAAATACCTTGGATCTATGTTTTCTCTATTATAAATGAAAATATCAATCTACCAAGGTATTGTTCTAACTAGCATAATATGAAGTACATATAATATAAATTCTGGTAGAATTACATACCTCTTTGTTGTAGCTTGATTCCATGGAGCTTAAGAGCCTAGTGCCTCAAGTGTGACACCTCAAATGGTTCACACAACATCACCAACATCTTGGAATAACTTGAGAGAAAAGGTTCCTATGCTCAAATCGGCTAGCCCTCATGTGCACACACACTAGTGCCAATTTCTTGAGCCATGGGGTCCTTATATATGGTGGCTATTAGGGTTACACCATGTAACTCATGTCTTTTCATATTCTTCATGCTCCATGGGTTAAAACCTCCATGTAGTATCCATGGGTTTAGCCCAACATGAAGAACTATGGATCATAAGCCCACATATATAGGAATGAATGATTTACACAATCAATCCCCATATATTTAATTAGTCTCCTTTTGATCACAAAATTAATTTCAAATTAATTCTTGATCAATACTAATTAAATAATATGATTTCATATTAATATATTAGAACTTATAATATATTAACAAATCATAATTATCCTTTTCTCACAAAAGTCTATCCAAATTATTCCGATGCCATGCAACCCAAATTGACCATGCCGATCGGGTCAAGTACATACCAATTATAGTTATGGACTTAGACACTAATCCATAAGTCTCCCACTTGGATAAGTCTAAAACAATTATTGCGTATGACTTCAAAAATGGACTAGCAATCGTAGCTCTTAAAAGCTGCTATCGAACTCTGAACAAACCAATGACGCGTCCATTAGATAAGGGATCATATATTCCTCCATTCTAGATATCATATGGACTGAGACATGGATTATAATCATTGTCTCTGTCCATTTGTGGTTTCCCGATTTCCGATTTATGACGACCGACTAATTGAACAGATCACATTAGTCCTGGCTTGGCCAAGCACTTCGGGGTGTCATCACTAAATCATCAAGGGGCCCACAGATATCACTTTTATCCCTTTAAGGATAAAAGGAATGGATAAACTTCGACTCATATGCTTGTTCTACTACTTGTTGAATCATACACAAAGGCACGTTTTATAACATCGAGTTACCAATGCGTTTTCGTACAATCAATGCATAACCAACTCATAGGCAACAAGTCATATCTCTATGTTTGAAGAATATAAGATAGTATCATCTCATGATCACTCGTGATAAAATACATGAAGTGAGTCAAATGAGCATGGGTTTAATCCAATACTCAGAACTTATGAGCACTCATGAATGTTGCAGCAACTCTTGCTATGTCCCATACCTTGGACATCTACAATCCAGCTTCATGACAGTCTTGATTCATATCTACTTCCAACATATGACCGACTGTGGATGGTTTGAATAACTTAGTCATTCAGGAAGAACGACCTACTTATTCTGGAAGTCAAAACATGCAAAGTGAAACGCAAGAATAATCGAATCCAATATGGTCTCAGAACTTATGAATATAAATAAAACACCTTTCATTTATCACCATATTGATCACACATTATTCATTTCCTACTGTTTCAAACTTTCAACTTTATACTTGAATTAAACAATAGTTGTCCCATGCTCCGAGCATGTACAGTATATTTTCTAAACACTAGTCAGCCATACACCAAGTATGCACACTATGTTTTTCCAAACATTAGTTATGCCATACACCAAGTATGCACACTAAGTTTGTCTATGATCTTTACTTTGTGAAATAGATTGATTGAACATAATTCCAATAATTCTTATTTCACAATCCCAAATCCTTACCGCAAATGCAAGAATTCCAAATTCCTACCATTTACCTAAATCTGTTAGATTCTAAACTTGTATGCAGTAATCCTCTGTAATGATTATGCACAAAGTCACAAAGACTTGTCAACAGACATTACAGAATATTCCAATGGAGATCGTTCCATGGAAACGAAGTCTCAAATTCAAAGTATATTGCTTTGAACATTCTTCTTGCATTAAGTTTCCTAATCTTACACATATTTAATGAATAACTTCCACCTATGGGAATATTTCCATATTCTCATTTTGACTATCACTTCTGAACAAGAGTTGCCTCTTTTCAGAATATGTTAATATGGTTCCCTCCAAAAAATTCACACCATACTTCCAACTGTCCCTGAGTAACCAATCTTTGGTAAACCTTAGATTGTCCTTGACAATTGCTTAATCAAATTAGTCATATCTAGTTCTAGTACTTTTTACCTCTTAATGCTCAAGGAATTTGGAAAATTTAGAACAGATGAATATTATGGAACATGCAATCGACCCTATATCCGAAGCATATGGGACACGATTCATGATGTCTTACATAAAGACATGATACTAGACCAGTCTTTTGCTATAATATTTCTATTTCTATTTTCCAAGTTCTCATAATTCAGATTATGAAAAGGGATGCCGTGATCATAATCAAATTTTAGAACGCAAATAATCTACCCATATATAGAATTTCCTGTTGAACCATTCCAACACAACATTCATATATATATATATATATATATATATATATATATATATATATATATATATATATATATATATATATATATATATTCTTGACTAAATTTGATTAAAATCTCACGATCTAAGCTTTTAGATTTGAAATGAAGTATAATTTCCTCTCCCTTAATTATAGCAAAACAACTTTTTCCCAATTGAAACATTTTGTTTTCTATAATTAACATTGCTAACTTGCAACACTTATCATAATTATCATGCTCCCACTAGTTTCAATTGTTTAGACCTTTTCCATTTCTCACAAGTCCATGTTAGTGTACCGGTTAACCACACACGCTCCACTAACGACTTTGAGAATGGAAATATCATGATTGCGATCTACTTAAAATCTACTTAGTGAAAGCGTTTCCTTACCATCATTTTCATGAATAGAAGAGAAACCTTATGACACTTAGATTTTATGGTGTATGTGTTCCTATCCATGTGAATTTGTCAATACCATAATCACAAGACAAGGTTAGTGACAAATCCAAACTCATATGGATTACAATTGTGCAATCTTAAATTCTTGCCACCTGGCAGCACAAGGGCCTGCCATTGCTTCCAAGTTGTTATGAAATCAATTGAGAACTCTCAGAACTCATATGCAAAGCCAACTTTAACTGGAATGGGCATAGAAATAGGAATATGTCAACACGATAGGTTATAAACCTCACGTCGTGTGCTAGTGATAAACTACAGGTTTTTATTCTTGATTAGACTCTTTCAAGATCTTTTACACTCCCACTGTCCTCTTGAAAAATAAGACTCACTTGCCAAATATTTAAGAGATAGTGTGGATTCTTTATCAAGACAAACACTTCACACAATTGGCATAAGTTGGTCTCTGTTTTATCCAAAATATCACAACTTACCAATTTCAAATGTACAAGAGTAGAACACATTTTACTCTTACATTTGACAAGTGTTAATAAACCTTCTTTAAGATATGTCACTCAAGTTACAATCTTGGAGTATGACTCCAAGAATTGTTTTTGGAAACAAGTATGACTCATCTTCTTGATTTAACCATTTCAACAATTCATGACTCCTCTTCTTAGCCATAAGAATGCACTAAGATGTCCTTAGAGGATGAATTGTGATATGGTCTCACAATCATTAAGATGATCATAAAACATGATACTAAAGTACTCTCCCATATTTTCAAATTTGAGAAACTTTTATCTTTCTACCTAATTTGATTCTTCTCATTCGTTCTGCCATACATCAAAACTTTTCCAATGTTTCAGAATTATACTTAAACTTGTAAGCATAACCATATTTACTAAACTTTAGTAAATCATGACGAATAGTCTTATCGATCTTTGTGGTGGACTTGACCAGTGCACAAGAATGTGTACTCGATCCCTTAGTCCTTCACTTGACTCACATATACATGTGAACAAGGAATTAGTCTTAATTTTTCCAAAGATGAAAATTCTCATTCATCATACAATACCAGTTGCATGATTCGAAGTTTCTATCCAACTGGAACTTGGGTGATGAGAATCTTTCCTTATTTGGTAAATTATGACACTACCACAAACGACAGAATCAAATCCATTTTTCCAATGTTGCTATCAATGGAATCATATAAACAACAATTTTTCAGAAATGCCATTGTAAGGATACTTAAAATAAATAAAATCAAAAATTTTCTTTTATTTAAAACTTGAGGAAAACTTATCCTTACAATGCAAATGCATATGAAAACTATGTTGTTGTCTATTCCTAAGCAATCTATCACAACTCTTAAGCAGCAGCTCAAATATTCTTATCACCGACCCATGCGATCGAAATCTATCTTCGCGACCAGAATCAACTTACTCTTCTTTAAGCATCCTCTCTTTTCTTTGATTCTTAAAACTTCAACATGTGACCCTGTCACATGATGTAATAAGAATCTCGAAATAGGAACTTAATAGAGTTAGATAGTGGACTTACCTGAAGCAGAGTCAAACTTTTTGACTTGACCTTCTCTCAGATCTTTCAGGTAGTTAGGGCAGCTTCTCAACCAATGCCCCTTCCTTTTGGCAATAGAAACATATGGACTCTTTGGTAACGGTACATGGGACTATCTCTGTGACAACCTTCAAATTCTGGTCTAGTCAAAGTCAAATAAAGTCAACAAGTCAAACCGGTCAACCCTACTAACACTTATATACTAGGGTTCACCTTATGTAATTACTGTACAACTCACTAATTTAATAAGAAATCATCACATGAAAAGTTGTATTTTTAGATTTCTTGAACCCTAATCGGGGTAAGTGAGGTAGCAAAGCGTTAAAACACTATTACATGCCCTTCGGAGGTGTGTAAGACTCTTAATCATTGTCACACCCCAAAACCGAGAACGGCGGAAACGTTCTGGGGTGGAGGACGTCATGTACAGTATCATAACAATGCATAATAGTAAAGACAAGCAACAACATCCATTGCATTAATATAATAATTGTAATACAAGCGTGTTCTGTACAGTTTGTTAGACACCAAAAGTATAATCAAAATAAAAGATGAGTCTTGTATGTGCTCCATCTTCTCAAACGCTGCATCTGTACCTGTCTACTGATGACCTGAGAATACAAGTTATTTTGAAAGCGAGTATCAGCATAAAGCTGGTTCTACCAAGACCCTGTTGTTTACGTGTTTGATCCTTTGAAAATGTAAAAGTTTTCCCAGTGAAACTATCAGTATGAAAATATAGTTTTATACTTCAATCATGTAAAGTACTTGGGAAAATAATGTTTTACCCCAGCAGTGCCACTGCCGGCTGAATGCAATGAAAATGCAGACTCC
This sequence comes from Lactuca virosa, assembly GCF_052849685.1. Lineage (NCBI taxonomy): Eukaryota > Viridiplantae > Streptophyta > Magnoliopsida > Asterales > Asteraceae > Lactuca > Lactuca virosa. The sequence goes on from NC_136428.1 coordinate 244,111,455, forward strand.
AGGTAGTATTAAATGTACAATACACCTCGGGGAGTCTGTTTTGCCTCTAATTCTTAAGGTGTTAATTAAAGGTCTGAATGTGAACTCGTATGTAACCATGCTGATTGACGATCGAATCCCTGATGACCCTCCGAGTCATATGTATAAATGTGACATTTTGTCACCCCTAGGCCTAGTCGGCTCGGACTGTAGCTAGCAGTCGGGATGTGGGAGTGTCTGTCCCGTATAGATCTATACACATAATCCCCGCTCTCCCTCCAGGAGACTCTGATTACACGGTGATAGCACGATGAAGTGTCGTATCGAGAAGTAGTGTGTCACATTCTGTTTTAGTATATTCTCTTGTATATTGTATAATGTACTTCCTGGTATAATGTATAGAGTGTTCTCTTGTATAGTATATAGTATTCTCTTTGTATAGTATTTAGCATATATTGACTCATAACTGTACTGACTCCGGTAGGTGTCATTGTGATAGTAGTAATGAGTAGTAATCCTTAACTATACCTATTACAGTTAAATAGTAATGTTCGTTGCATGCCTTTGTTATACAAAGGTATTGAACTGAAGTGAAGACTTTTATATCTAACACAAATATATATGATATATAACTAGGAATTCAACGACAGTCGGACAAATAACAGAATACCCTAAGTCCACAACCAAACAAGGAACAGGAAATAAGGTGAGCTATCAGTCCTAAGTCCTTCAAGTCTTACTTATATAAATATATTAGTATAGATATGGGTTTGAAAATAAAACAAGTTTAAAAGAGTTTGAAAATAGTTTTGGCATTTAAAGAGTTTGATAAAAGGTTTGAAACACTTGAAAATCCAAAGTTGATGGAAATTTGAAAGGAGTAGCAAATCTTGTAGTCTGTTCTAATTATTAATCACATGTGATTGATACAATAACTCTAACAGTTCAACTTGTATTCCCCCCCCCCCCATAAAAGCATCTAAAATCATTTAAAAGGTTGATTTAGGGGTATGAACTCACCTGTAGTGAGTGGAGTGGATGAAAGTGCCGGGTAGGATGCTAGGTGTCAAGTGAGGACTTGAACACACACACGGATCCTATGTAACATGTAGTGATACATAAATGTATCTAATTAGTTATTTAATCACTAATTAAGCAAGTAAGGACATCCTAATACATGAAAACACTTTGCTTCAAGTGCTAGGAGTGCTAAGGGTTGCATCTAAGGAGGGTATGGCCTCACATTGGAGTTTACTCCTCAAATGGTCACCCTACATGTGTTTACGGTTGATGGACCATTTCCCCCATGAGTTTACGGCCGTAAACTCATGGTAATGGTGTATTTGCGTGTTTTAAGGTCTCATGCTTCACAAAGAAGTGTCCTAGGGTTGAATCAAAGGCTTAGGAAGTGGTTAGGGCTCGAAATGGCACAGTTTTGGAGTTTACGGTCCTTGGACCACCCTTGAGAGTTTACGGTCGTAAACACTTGGGTTTACGGTCGTAAACCCATGAGTTTACGGCCGTAAACTCATGGTTACCTCAACCATTTCGTGTTTTGGTGTTTCTAGCTCATGCATGCAAGTTTCTAGTCCAATATCCAAGCTTTAGAAGGTGTTAGGGGCATATAAACACCACTTGGTGGTGTTTACGGTTCTGGGAGATCCCCAAACCATAAACACATATGTTCTTGGGGATTTTGATGATTTTCCAATAGATTAACAAGTATACTAAGCAAGTAACTAGTTAGGAGGAGTGTACTTACTTATAGGAAGCTTGTAAGAGTGTTTAGGAGCCAAGAACACTAGTGTGTGTTCTTGGTGTTCTTGGTGTTTTGAAGAACACTTGAAGATCTAGGTAAAAATCAAGAATCCATGGATGAAATGATGTATAAACACTACATTAAGTGTTGTATGAACGAATCTAGGAAGGAAACACTTACATTTTGGCGGATTTGAAGAAATGAACTTATGATACTTGAGAGAAAAACTTGGTGTTCTTGAGGTGGAAAGTGTGAAGTGAGGAAAAGGTGTGCAAATTCATGCTATATGCATGAGTTCTTGGGAAAATGGTGTTTACGGCCCAAACACCTCCTGTTTGGCCGTAAACACCTAGCTAAGGTGTTGGTTGTTTTGTTTGTTACACCTCACTCATAACGACACTTCCTTTTATTAAATCGTTTGACGAAAATAAAATAAAACACCCAAACGGACTTAAATCCGGCCAAAAATGTACTGAAATGTTTTTAACTATTATTTGAATTGTTTGACTGTGGAAATTATACAAATGAGAATTTCGGGTTGTCACATCATCTTCCCGTTAGAGGGAATTTCGTCCCAAAATTAGAGTTCAAGCATCTAAGTTATTACAAAATAACTAAGTAAAAAGATGAGGATATTTAAGTTTCATTTCATCCTCGCGCTCCAATGTGAATTCAGGTCCTCGCTTGGCGTTCCGGCGAACCTTCACAATTGGGATGCGACTTTGTTTCGTTCGTTTGACCTCTCGGTGCATAATCTCCACAGGTTCTTCCACGAAGTTGAGGCTCTCGTTGATCTCGATCTCGTCGAGTGGGATTACAAGAGTCTCGTCGGATAGGCACTTTTTCAAGTTCGAGACGTGGAAGGTAGGATGTACGTTACTAAGCTCGCGGGGTAGATTGAGTTTGTAAGCTACGGGGCCGATTCTAGCGAGAATCTCGAAAGGCCCTACGTATCTTGGATTCAGCTTTCCATGCTTTCCGAAGCGTATCAAGCCCTTCCAGGGTGAGACTTTCAAAAGGACTCAGTCTCCCACTTGGAATTCCAAGGGTTTCTTTCGTTTGTCTGCGTAGCTTTTCTGTCGGTCTCTAGAGGCTTTCAATCGTTCATGAACCTGAACGATCTTCTCTGTCGTTTCCCGAATGATCTCCGGACCCGTGAGAGTGCAGTTAGGAACTCATCCTTTAGCTAACTGGGTGTCACCCACCTCAGCCCAGCACAGAGGGGATCTGCACTTCCGGCCGTAGAGGGCTTCAAATGGAGCAGCTTTGATGCTCGTGTGATAACTGTTGTTGTAGGAAAATTCGATAAGGGGTAAGTGGGTATCCCATGCCTTACCAAAGTCGATCACACAGGCTCGCAGCATATCTTCCAGAGTTTGGATGGTTCTCTCACTTTGCCCGTCGGTCTGTGGATGGTAGTGTTAGGTTTTGATCATTCTAACACTCCTATGGTGTACATGCAACCCTATAAACCTTGGATCTATGTTTTCTCTATTATACATGTAAATATTAACTATTCCAAGGTTTCATCCTAACTAGCATATTATGAAGCACCTATACTACAAAGTTCTAGTTAGATGACATACCTTTTGATGTAGCTTGATGTCTTCAAGCTTTAAGAGCTTAGCCCCAATAGTGTGGAAGCCTCAAATGGAATCACAAATCACCAAAACACCTTGGAAGAACTTGAGAGAATATGTATGCACACTAAAATCAGCCCACTCTTATTTTCACACACTTGTGCCAATTTTGTGAGCCAAGGACCCCTTTATATATTATGGAGGATTAGGGTTACATCCATGTAAACCCTAATACCCATGACCTTTCATTTACATAGGATCCATGGGTTAAAAGCTCCATGGACCATCCATGAAAGCTTAGCCCAACCTAAATGAACTTGGCCCATTCCATATATATATAAGAGTCCATATTTAATTAGTTCTTTTTGATCACTTAATTAATTCTAAATTAATTCTTGATCAATACTAATTAAATAATATGATTCCATATTAATATATTAGAACTTATAATATATTGATATAAATCATAAATATACTATTCTCAAAAGACTATCCATATAAATTGTGCCGGTGAAGTGCAACCCAAATGGACCATGTAAGGTCGGGTCAAGTACATACCAAATATAGTTATGGACTTAGACATTAATCTAACAGTCTCCCACTTGGATAAGTCTAAGACTATTATTGAGTATGACTTCAAAATCTAACTGGCAATCGTAGCTCTTACAGCCGCTGTCGAACTCTGACCTTGTCAATGACTTGTCCATTAGATAAGGGATCATATATTCCTCCATTCTAGATATCATATGGACTGAGACATGGATTATAATCACTCTCTCTGTCCATTTGTTGTTTCCCGATTTTCGATTTATGATGACTGACTGATTGAGCAAATCAAATCAGTCCTGGCTTGGCCAAGCACTCACATGTGTCATCGCTAAATCATTGAGGGGCCCACAGATGGCTTGCTCTACTACCTGTTGAATCATACACAAAGGCACGTTTTATAACATCGACTCATATGGCTTGCTCTACTACCTGTTGAATCATACACAAAGGCACGTTTTATAACATCGAGTTACCAAATGCGTTTTCGTGCAATCAATGTATAACCAACTCATAGTAACAACTCATATCTCTAGGTTTGAAGAATATAAGATATTATCGTCTCATGATCACTCGTGATAAAATCCATGAAGTGATTCAAATGAGCGCGGGTTGAATCCAATACTCTGAACTTATGAGCACTCATGAGTGTTGTAGCACCACTTTGTACACGAACTTGGACCTCTACAAACCAACCTATGACAGTCTTGATTCATATCTACTTCCAACATATGACCGACTGTGGATGATTTGAATAACTTAATCATTCAGGAAGAGCGACTTAGTTATTCTGGAAGTCAAAACATGTAAAGTGAAACACAAGAATAAATGAATCAAATATGGTATCAAACCCTATGAATATAAATAAACACTTTTATTTATCATCATACTGATTACTCATTATTCATTGTTTCGGTTTTATCAACTTTATACTTGAATTAAAACACTAGTTGTCCCATGCTCCAAGCATGTACACTATGTTTTTCTTAAACAATAGCTTTGCCATACACCAAGTATGCACTCTATGTTTGTCTACGAACCTTACTTTGTGAACTAGATCGATTGAACATAATTTCAATGATTCTCTTTTCACACTCCCAAATCGTTATCGAAAAAATGTAAGAATTCCAAATTCCTATCATTTATCGAAATCTGTTTAGATTTTAAAATTATATGCACTGACCCTCTTGTAATGAATGTGTACAAAGTCACAAAACTTGTCAACAATCATTACAGGGCATTCCAATGAAGATCAACTTCATGGAAATTAAGTCTCATATTCAAAGTACATAGCTTTGAACATGCTTCTTGCATTAAGTTTTTCTAATCTTACAAAGATAACTTCCACCTATGGAGACAACTCCATATTCCCATTTTGACTACCCCTTATGAACAAGAGTTGCCTCTTTTCAGATTAGGTCAATATGGTCCTTCCAAAGTTAACACTATACTTCCAACTGTCCTTGAGCAACCAATCTTTGGTAAAGCCTTAGATTGTCCTCGACAATTGCTTAATCACTTTAGTCATATCCAATTCTAGATATTTTCCTCTTAATGCCCCCGGGCATTTGGAAAATTTAGAAAGGATGAATATTATAGCACATGCAATCGTTCCTGTACCCAAAGCAAATGGGACACGATTCATGATGTCTCACGTAAAGACATGATTCTAGACCAGTCTTTTGCTACAATATTTTTTATTTGCCTTGTTCTCAAGATTTGACTATGAACAGGGATGCCGTAATCATAATCGAATTTTGAGAACGCAATATATAGAATTTCCTTAAGTTGAACCAATCCAACATGAAATTCATATATATATATATATATATATATATATATATATATATATATATATATATATATATATATATATATATATATATATATATTCTTGACTAAAGATGATTAAAATCTCAATCTAAGCTTAAAATCTCACTCTAAGCCTTTTAGAATTGACATGAAGTATAATATCCTCTCCCTTAATTATAAGAAAACAACTTTTTCAACCCCTGCAACCTCACGAATTGAAACTTTTGTTTTCTATAATTAACATTGCTAACTTGCAATACTTATCATAATTATCATGCTCCCTGTAACATGATGATTATTAGCATAACACTCATGCTCCCACTAGCTTTGACATGTATCCAGAAAACAGCTGGACTTCTAGAAGTCAATACTTTATTGACTTTCTTACCAAAGTTCAGATTTCTGATACTAGATTGCTTTTATAAGACTTTATCAAAATCATAAACCTTATTTTAGACAGCTCACAGGTGTATCTAAACAATTTCAGAACTATGAAAAGGGATGTCGTAATCATAGTCTCAATTGTTTAGATTTTTGCCATTTCTCATAAGTCCATGTTAGTGTGCCGGATAACCATGCACGCTCCACTTAACGACTTTGAGAATGCAAAGATTACAATTGCTATCTTACTTAAAATCTACTTGGTGGAAGTGTTTCCTCACCATCATTTTCATGAATCGGAGAGAAACCTTATGACCCTTAGATTTTATGGTGTATGTGTTCTTATCCATGTGAATTTGTCAAAACCATAATCACAAGACTAGGTTAGTGACAAATCCTAACTCATATGGATTGAACTTGTGCAATCTTAACCTCTTGCCACCTGGTAGCACAAGGGCCTGCCATTGCTTCCAAGTAGTTATGCAAACAATTGAGAACATGTAGAACTCAAATGTTATAGCCAACTTAAATGGAATGGGCACAGAAATGTCAACACGATAGGTTATAAAACTCTAGTTGTGTGCTAGTGATGAAATACAAGTTTTATTCTTGATTAGTTCTTGAAACCATTTCAGGATCTTTTAGACTCCCACTGTCTTCTTGACCAATAAGACTTTCTTGCCAAATATTCAAGAAGTAGTGTGGATTCTTAATCAAGACAAACACTTCACACAATTGGCCTTAGTTGGTCTTTGTTTTATCCAAAACATCACAACTTACCAATTTCAAATGTACAAGAGTAGAAAACTTTTACTCTTACATTTGACAAGTGTTATAAACCTTCTTTAAGATGTGTCACTCAAATTACAATCTTGGAGTATGTCTCTAAGATTTGTTTTGGAACGAAGTATGACTCATCTTCTTGATTTGACCACTTCAACCATTCATGACTTCTCTTCTTAGCTATCAGAATGCACTTAGAGGATGAATTGTGATATGGTCTCGTAATCTTTAAGATGACCATTAAACATGATACTAAAGTACTCTCCCATCTTTTCAGATTTGAGAAACTTTTATCCTTCTGCCTAATTTGATTCTTCTTATTCGTTCTGCTATACATTGGAACTTTTCTAATATCTCAGACTTATACTTAAGCTTGTAAGTATAACCATATTTACTAAAATTTAGTAAATCATGACGAGTAGTCTTATCGATCTTTTGTGGTGGACTCTGATCAGTGCACAAGGATGTGTACTTGATCCCTTAGTCCTTCACTTGACTCACATATACATGTGAACAAGGAACTAGTCTTAAATTTTTCCAAAAATGAAACTTCTCATTCATCATACTATACAACTTGCATGATTCCAAGTTTCGGTCCAATTGAAACTTGGGTGATGAGAATCTTTCCTTACTTGGTAAATTTAGACACTACCAAAAATGAAAGAATCAAATTCATTTTTCCAATGTTGCTAGAAACATACAAACATCAAGTTTTCATAAATGCCATTGCAAGGAGATATAAAATAAAGTAAAACTTTTATTTATTTATAAAAATACGGAAAAACTTTTCCTTATAATGCAACTTGAAATGAAAACTATGCTATTACATGTTTCCTAGCAATCTATCATAACTCCTAAGAAGTAGCTCAAGAATTCGATCTTCAACCAAGCGATAGAAATCCATATTCGCGATCAGATTCAGCATACTCTTTTCTTTAAGTTTCCTTCCCTTTGCTTGATCCTACTAAATATCAAAATGCAACCGAGTCACATTTTGTATTAAGAATCATCAACTGGTAACTTAATAGAGTTAGATAGTGGACCTACCTGAAGCAGAGTCAAACTGTTGATTCTTCTTTCTTTCAGGTAGCTTGGGCAGCTTCGCTTCCAATGCCCCTTTTCTTCACACTGAAAACATATAGACTCTTTGGGAATGGTACAAAAGGCTATTCCAGACTTAGACTTTCACTTTACCTTCCGGTCAACCGGGTTGACCAAGGCCGAGCCCATTCCATTGGGAAGAGAAAGCTTTTCTGGACTTCCAATGTTACCATTGTCCATGTCCATGGAAGTTTGAGAAATAGACCTTCCATCCATATTTGCTTGACTATTCCACCAAATCATTTCTGATTCAGCAACAATAAGAAAATAAGAAAGATCCATTAGGGTCATGTCGTGATCTGTCAAATAGTAGTCTTTCTATATGACTCAGGAAGTGACTGAAACACCCAGTCAATAGCCAACTTCCTTGGGACAACGACACCCAACATTCTCAACCTGTCACTGTGTGACTTCAGTCCTAAGAAATGAGTGCACACAGGACTTCCAATTTGATGTTTTATTGTGAGTAGGGATTGAGTGATCTTGAAATTTTCAAGTCTTTAAGCTTGTGGGTCAGGGAGAATAATTAGAGGAGGTGGAGGAAGAGAAGTATGACTTCCATGATCCAAACTCGGGAAGTCATATGGAGAAATTCACGTAAAGTTGATTTAAGTCCTTAATATAACACCCAATATGATATATTAAGTCTAGGACCCAACAAACTATTTTATAACTTGGAAGAGGGATGCCGTAATCCAAGCTATAAAATATTTGAAGGTAGGTGAATGACGATTCACCAATTTCCACCAAGATAAACGAAATGTATTATTAGGTTTTAATTGGTTTTGAAACTCCTAGATTCTTTTGAGATTCATTGAACTTTTCAATGGCATGTTTCAATCTCGAGTGTGCCCTTCAGGTTTTGTGACTGGGATGCCGAGGATCACAAAACAAGGTGTGAAGTAACCATGCAAATATACTTGGTACCCTTAATATTTACCCCTCAATCGATGTGCCGGTTAACCACACACGCTCCAACGATACTATGATAAACATTAAGTTACCATTTGTCTACCTTGTTAAGTCCAGGTTAGTATGCCGGTTAACCACACACGCTCCACTAACAGCTTAAACAAAGGGCAAAGTGTAATTTCATGGATTAGCACCTTATTCACATTTTCCTAAGTAACTAAGATTGGGAATTTATAAGTGTTTAGGTACTTAGTATTTATCATTATACTTATAACTAAGGGAGAATTATAGTCCTTGTCCTACCTGTTCGGCTAATGACCCTCTACCGGTCAAGGAAGCGGTGAGTGAGAGTGGACACCCATTAAACTGCCATTTTATAGGCAGTAACCTTATACCCCCCTTATATACCGGCTTCGTGAATGAGGCCTACTAATGGTAAGACAACTTGCTCTTATACATATAATATATTAAACTTTTAATATTATAATAGTATAAGGGTGTATTTTAGACATTTAAAATACTTGGTGGTTTAATCTATTAATTAAACTATACTTTTAATTTAATTAAACTCAAACCATATATTTATGGATTTAATAATACTCTTTTAATTAAACGCTTTAATTAACTATTAATAAAGTCCATAAGAGTTAATTTGAACTATTCAACAAAACATCATAATTCCAATTATTAAACTCAAAATTAAAACCATTTAATTAATTGTTTAAGTTTTGAACCCAAGAGTTTTAGAATTCAATTCTTTTTTTCATAAAAAACTTTTCTCAAATTCCAAACTTGAGGGCAAGTTTTGTAATTCTTGAAAACCTTTGGATTCCATAACTTATGGAATTAATGGTGTTTTATGATGAAACTTTCCATGTTCCATAACTTAAGAACAAGTTATGGAATTCTTTAAAACATTAACACCAAATTTTGTAACTCCATAAAAACTTTGAATCAATTTTTTTTTTAAAAAACTTTCATATCCATAACTTATGGAAGTTTCAAAAACCCTTAAGATCACAACTTTAAAAAAAACTTTTGAGCTCCAAAATTTTATGACAAAATTTGTAACTCCTTAAAACATTTAGATCAAACTTTTAAAACTAATAAAATAATCATATCATTTTATCTTTTACTAAATTTGACCTAATTCAACTCATATAACAAATGATTCAAATTTTACAAATAATTCGTTTTTCACAAAACAAGTAATTATCTTAAAATAAGACAAACGTCATGTTTTTTTTTCCTTTTTTTCAACTTGAAAATAAAACATTTGCATCAATATAACAGAAAACAACCCATGGCTCTGATACCACTGTTGGGTTTTGAGCATTCTAACATTCCTATGGTGTACATGCAACCCTATAAACCTTGGATCTATGTTTTCTCTATTATACATGCAAATATTAACTATTCCAAGGTTTCATCCTAACTAGCATATTATGAAGCACCTATACTACAAAGTTCTAGTTAGATGACATACCTTTTGATGTAGCTTGATGTCTTCAAGCTTTAAGAGATTAGCCCCAATAGTGTGGAAGCCTTAAATGGAATCACAAATCACCAAAACACCTTGGAAGAACTTGAGAGAATATGTATGCACACTAAAATCAGCCCACTCTTATTTTCACACACTTGTGCCAATTTTGTGAGCCAAGGACCCCTTTATATATTATGGAGGATTAGGGTTACATCCATGTAAACCCTAATACCCATGACCTTTCATTTACATAGGATCCATGGGTTAAAAGCTCCATGGACCATCCATGAAAGCTTAGCCCAACCTAAATGAACTTGGCCCATTCCATATATATAAGAGTCCATATTTAATTAGTTCTTTTTGATCACTTAATTAATTCTAAATTAATTCTTGATCAATACTAATTAAATAATATGATTCCATATTAATATATTAGAACTTATAATATATTAATATAAATCATAAATATACTATTCTCAAAAGACTATCCATATAAATTGTGCCGGTGAAGTGCAACCCAAATGGACCATGCCGGGTCGGGTCAAGTACATACCAAATATAGTTATGGACTTAGACATTAATCCAACAGGTAGGTTGTACTCATGTCCAGCCTCGTTCCAAGGGAGCTTTGTAGTGACTGCCAGAACCTCGAAGTGAATCTGCTATCTCTATCGGAGATAATAGATATAGGAACACCATGAAGTCGTACGATCTCCCTAATGTATGTTCTTGTGAGCTTCTCCATCTTGTCGGTTTCTTTTATGGGTAGGAAGTGTGCGGACTTGGTCAATCTATCGACGATGACCCATATGGTATCAAGTCCACCCGTTGTCTTGGGTAGCTTGGTTATGAAGTCCATAGTGATCCGCTCCCACTTCCATTCAGGTATCTCCGGTTGCTGGAGTAGTCCTGATGGTTTCTAGTACTCGACCTTGACCTTGGCGCAAGTAAGGCATTTACTCACGAAGGTAGCAATTTCTGCTTTCATGTTAGGCCACCAGTATGACTTTTTGAGATCCATATACATCTTATCTGAACCTGGGTGGACGGAGTATCGAGTGTTGTGCGCTTCCTTCATGACCAAGTCTCTGAAGTCACCGTGCTTCGGTGTCCAGATCCAGTCCATGAGATATAAGGTTCCGTCACCCTTGGCTTCCAGGTTCTTATCCATTCCTCGCAGGGATTCTCCGGCTACGTTTTCAGGTTTCAAAGCTTCGAGCTGAGCTTCCTTAATTTTTGCGGATAGATGCGAATGGATAGTCATTGTTAGTGACTTGACTCTTCGACCAGAATATTCTTTCCGACTTAGGGCGTCTGCTACTACGTTGGCTTTACCAGGATGATAACGAATTTCACATTCGTAGTCATTGAGTAGCTTGACCCACCGTCGTTGTCTCATATTGAGCTCCTTCTGGTTGAATATGTGCTGCAGGCTTTTGTGGTCTGTAAAGATGGTGCTCTTTGTACCATACAGGTAGTGTCTCCAGATCTTTAGGGCGAACACAACCGCTCCTAACTCGAGGTCGTGTGTGGTGTAGTTGAACTCGTGTGTCTTCATCTGTCTTGAGGCGTAGGCGATGACCTTACCTCGTTGCATCAGAACACAGCCGAGCCCTTGGTTGGATGCATCGCAGTATACCACAAAGTCTTCTATCCCTTCGGGGAGGGACAGTATCGGTGCGGTGCATAAGGCTCGCTTCAGGGTTTGAAATGCCTTCTCTTGATTTTCTTCCCAGTCAAAGGCCACGCCTTTCTGGGTCAATGTAGTTAGGGGTTTTGCTATTCGAGAGAAGTTTTGAATGAATCTGCGGTAGTAGCCAGCGAGGCCTAGAAATTGACGAATTTCTGTAGGCGTCTTCGGTGCTGACAAGTTCTCAATAGCTTTAATTTTGGATGGATCCACGTGGATTCCCTCTTCGCTAACCACGTGTCCTAAGAATTCGACTCTTCGGATCCAAAATTCGCATTTAGAGAACTTCGCATATAGCTTCTCTGAGCGTAAGGTTCCTAGGATTTGTCGTAAATGATCGCTATGCTCCTCCTTACTTCGAGAGTAGATAAGTATATCATCAACGAAGACGATGACGAACTGACCCAAGTAAGGACGACATACTCTATTCATCAAGTCCATGAATACTGCGGGCACATTGGTCAGTCCGAACGGCATTACTACGAACTCGTAGTGTCCGTAACGAGTTCGGAATGCTGTCTTCGGAACATCCTCCTCAAGCACTCGTAACTGGTGATACCCAGATCTTAGATCAATCTTGGAAAAGTAGCTCGCCCCTTGCAGTTGGTCAAATAAATCGTCTATGCGAGGAAGAGGGTAGCGATTTTTGACCGTGAGCTTGTTGAGTTCCCTGTAATCGATGCACATACTGAACGATTCGTCTTTCTTCTTCACGAACAAGACCGGTGCTCCCCAGGGTGAGAAGCTTGGTCTTATAAAGCCCTTGCTGAGTAGTTCGTTAAGTTGACCGGATAGTTCTTGCATCTCAGCAGGTGCTAGACGATATGGCGATTTGGCTACGGGGATTAAGTCGATTCGGAACTCGACCTGACGTTGCGGGGCTAATCCTGGGAGTTCTTCCAGAAAGACGTCGGGAAAATCGCGTACTACGGGGAGGTCTTTTAGGTCTTTCGTTTTCTGGCTCGTATCGACAACGTACACCAGGAATGCACGATATTCCTTACGCAAGTACTTCTAGGCTTGAATACTTGAGATGATACGAAGGCTCATACTGGGTTTTTCTCCGTAGATCATCAAGGTTTCGTTATTGGCTAGATTTAGACGGATGGCTTTGTCGAAACACAGGATATCGATACGATGGAGACTCAACCAGTCCATGCCTATGATGCCATCGAAGCTCTTGATTGCTACAGGTATGAGGTCGATAGGAAATGAGTGATTTTCTAGCATGAGGGTACAACCTATGTAGATCTCGTTAGAACTCTCTGTCTTTCTGTTAGCCATTTCTACGACGAAGGTTTCTTTTAGTGGTTGCGGTGATTGTTTAAGTAAGTGTTTAAAGTTCTGGTTTACGAAACTCCTCTCTGCCCCACTATCAAATAGGATACAAGCATAAGAGTTATCGAGAAGGAACGTACCCGTGACTACCGTGGGGTCTGCTACTGCTTTTGTGTGGCCAATAGCAAGTAGTCTCCCTGCTCCTCCCGTGTTCCCAGCCTTCGGACAGTTTCTTTTGAAATGCCCCACTTTGCCACAGCCATAGCAGGCCAGGCTTACTCCTGAACTGGGGACCTGGGAAATGGGTTTGGGTGGTGTTCTGCAAAACCGGGCGGTATGGCCCTTCCGGTCTCAGTTAGTGCAGTGCATTTCACGGCAGGGGCCGTTATGATGGAAATTGCACTTGGTGCACTTGGGTAGATTCCCTGCATTTGTTTTGGCTGGTACAGGGGTAGAAGGGGTAGTGGCAGCATGGACAGCCACCATCTGTTGGTTCTTGGAAGAGGATTGATTTGATTTGCCCCTCCTTCGGTCCCCATGCTTCCTTTTGTTGTCGGTTGCGTGGGTTGGTGTTGGGGCAGTGGTTGCAGTTGCTGGTGGAGTAGAGGGAACTTCATGATCAATCAGCCTTTGGGCCAATTCCTTGGCACTATCAAAGGTCGCAGGGTGTGATGCTAGAACGTTCCCTCGGTATGGGGGTACCAAACCCCAGATGTATCGCTCGATCTTTTTGTTTTCGGTGGGGACCATGTTAGGACATAGAGCCACCAGGTCGCAGAACCTGGCTGTATAAGCCACTATGTCGGAACCCTGCATTTTGAGGTTCCAGAGTTCCTCCTCAAGTTTCTGAATTTCGCCCCTCGGGCAGTACTCCCTCGTCAGAAGGTCCTTCAGTGTGTCCCAGCCCATGGCGTTGGCTGTAACCAGTGAGAGTGATTTGACATGGCTATTCCACCAAGTCAGGGCCCTTTGGGTGAAGGTGCAAGCAACAAATTTTATCTTGCTTCCCTCAGGGCACGAGCACATCTTGAAGATTTCTTCGGTTCTTTCAATCCATTGGGATAGTGCAAGGATCCCTCCGGTTCCATTGAAGTATGTAGGTTTGCAGCTCATGAAATCCTTATAGGAACACTCCTATGTATGAGAGTGGATTTCACCATGGCTAGAGTTGGTGCCAGTCCCCGTTCCACTAACACCAATAGAATTGACTTGCGCCATAGCGGCGGTCACAGCTGCGGTCACAGCTGCCTGAAACATCACCGGATCGAACTGCGGCGGGGGTGGTGGTGGTGGAGTTTGAATTGCAGGCGTGTTTCTGGTCGTACGCTTGCGAGGAGGCATCTTTTACTGAAAATTTATAAAGATGATGACGACGGTGAGAAACAATTGTTAGCATGATGGGAGTGTTTCATGGACTAAATCACCACAGTCCAACTATCAGATAGAAATGTACTAATAGATTAGAGAAACACAAGAGTACAAACTTTCCCATAGCTTAGATAACTGCCGATATTACTGGTATTACTGATGTAAAATGAGTTCGGAAAAGTTGACCTAACAGTAGGTCTTACATCAAACCATAATGGAAAAATGTTGGCAGCTTAGAAGTCTAGTTAGAGTACTTTCAAGGGTAGGAATGTTTTACAGACAGGTGAAACAGAGATACTGAAGAGGAAGGCTATTCTTTTAAGAAGAGGGAGGATGAGTAGATAATCTTCTACTGGCGATGGGCACCCTTCTTTGGGCTAACCCTTGAATCAGCCATTGTAGCTATGCGAGAATGGAGAAGGGATAGTTAGTAGACGTACTAACCTAAGATAATTATAAGATGATCTTTACTAGTTACTTCAATACTTGCGTAATGCATACCAGTTACATGTAACCAAAACAAGATAGTCCTTCGAATAAGTGACCCTACCTCTAAGCCCACAACCAAACAAGGAACAGGAAGTAAAGCAAAGGTCACAGATTCTGAGTCTATAGCGTTGTAGTTACATGTAACCTTAGCGTATCCACTTAGCAACTATTGCCTTACTAGTAAAGATCTTTTTAGTTCTCACATGTGAAATTCATAGTAATGCAGAATACTCCTATAGTATTCTTGTTCTAATGCTCTTGTAGTAGTGTTGGTAAGTTTTTAGACTTGTTGCAACACCACAACCATTCTTAGGCACATGCTAGTCACTCCTAGAAAAATGTAGTTGATCAGGCTACATCCACCCAGATTTGACTATATGTCTCTAAGCCTAATTGTGCTGTTCAACAATCTTAATACTTTTGTTCTGTTCTAATATGATACTGACCCTTTGTATGAATGGATGTATATATATACTTAGTTAAATATTTTATTATTTAAAAGTATATATTCTTGGTCAGAGTGTTTTAATCCCGATGTGTTTATAGTTCGTATATCTTTTATGGGTTGATATACTTGATTCACTAAAAACAGTGCTCTGATACCAATCTGTCACACCCCAAAACCGAGAACGACGGAAACGTTCTGGGGTGGAGGACGTCATGTACAGTATCATAACAATGCATAATAGTAAAGACAAGCAACAACATCCATTGCATTAATATAATAATTG
This sequence comes from Lactuca virosa, assembly GCF_052849685.1. Classification (NCBI taxonomy): domain Eukaryota; kingdom Viridiplantae; phylum Streptophyta; class Magnoliopsida; order Asterales; family Asteraceae; genus Lactuca; species Lactuca virosa. The sequence goes on from NC_136428.1 coordinate 244,127,347, forward strand.
TAATACAAGCGTGTTCTGTAAAGTTTGTTAGACACCAAAAGTATAATCAAAATAAAAGATGAGTCTTGTATGTGCTCCATCTTCTCAAAAGCTGCATTTGTACCTGTCTACTGATGACCTGAGAATACAAGTTATTTTGAAAGCGAGTATCAGCATAAAGCTGGTGAGTTCATAAGTATTTAGTGTCTTTGCTTGTATAAAAATGCTTACAACAATGTAGTATAATAACCGATTTCAATTTTTGAAAATAGTACACTCCCTAGAAAATCCTATATTTTCAAGTAAAAATAGTCTTCTACCAAGACCCTGTTGTTTGCGTGTTTGATCCTTTGAAAATGTAAAAGTTTTCCCAATGAAACTATCAGTATGAAAATATAGTTTTAGACTTCAATCATGGAAAGTACTTGGGAAAATAATGTTTTACCCCAGCAGTGCCACTGCCAGCTGAATGTAATGAAAATGCAGACTCCAGGTAGTATTAAATGTACAATACACCTCGAGGAGTCTGTTTTACCTCTAATTCTTAAGGTGTTAATTAAAGGTCTGAATGTGAACTCGTATGTAACCATGCTAATTGACGATCGAATCCCTGATGACCCTCCGAGTCATATGTAGAAATGTGACATTTTGTCACCCCTGGGGCTAGTCGGCTCGGACTGTAGCTAGCAGTCGGGATGTAGGACTGTAGCTAGCAGTCGGGATGTAGGAGTGCCTCCAAACTATTATCAGAACAATAATTTTCAGCCAAGACATCAATTTCAACAACTGTCGGGTTTTCAGCAGACGAACTTTCAGCAGAATTCTTAGAATCATCATAATTATCAGATTCCAAATCAGCAAAATTATCATAATATAAATTTTCAGAACCAGAATTCGAATAAGCAACCTAGTAGTTCAAAGTGGGCTTAGAATATATTGTAAAGAGTCTTGCTCCAAGTACCCAAGCATTGCAGAATGAAACTAGAGCTAGTATGAAGAATTTGGAATAGTAGGTGTCTCAACTTGCAAATTCTATGGGTCGTCTAGAATCTCAAGGAAAGTTACCGAGGCATAATGAAAAGTTATGAAGGCTAAAGCGTATCTGAACCAAAAAAAGAAGCTGAAGAATATGAAGAAGTTCTGGTTGAAGAAGAACATGTAAGAGAACCAGAAAAAAAAGACGAATATGAGGAGGTTTTGGTTGAAGAAGATAAAGGAACAAAAAATCCACAACCAGTGAAGCCAAATCTAAAGGAGTACAAGCCCCTACTACCTTTCCCATCACGACTGAGAAGCACGAAGTGCGAGCGTGAGGATGAGGATATTATGGACACCTTTTTGTAAGGTGGAGGTAAATATTCCACATTTAGAAATAATTAATGACATCCCTCGTTATGCCAAGTTTCTGAAAAATTTATGTATTTCTAGGAAAAAAAAATGAAAATTTATGAAACTATAACAGCTGGCCAAAATATTTCTACCATTTTACAAAAAGGTTTTCCCCCAAAGTGCATGTCCGAGAAATTTTTTAATTCCTTGTAAATTCAGGAACCTTAATTTTTTTAGTGCCATGCCTGTTTAGTTTCATCAGTCAATTTCCTTCCCTTTTATGTTTTTAGAAAATTAAAATTGGGAACTTTACAAAAGACCGGGACACTCATTCAGTTGGTAGATCACTTGACAGTATACGTAAGTGGTGTATTGGAGGATTTTCTCATCCACGTGGGTGAGCTTATATTTCATGCTGATTTTTATATTGTGGACATGGGTGATTTAGACGTATCATATAAAAATGCAATTATTTTGAGTAGATATTTTCTGAAAACTTCTAAAACGAAAATTGGTGTTTTTGCTGATACGCTTTTGATGGACTTTTATGGATATGTGGTGAACTTCAAAATTAATGATGATGATACTACTGATAATATTTCTATTAGTTTTTTGTGAGTTTTCTGATGTTTCTGTGCAAGATTTATTTTTAGACAGGAATTTATCTGATTTTTGATGTGAGTTGAAACGAAATAACCTTGGGGAGGTGAAAGAAAAGTTGATTTTTGCTGAAGAAACATCAGAGAAGGAGCTGGCAGAAAGATAAGTTGTGGAGGAAGATGAGAAGATGTATGGAAAAAGGATCAAAGAAAAGGTGATGATTTCTGCTGAGAAGATTTCTGAAAAGAAAAATCATAAAAATGAGAAGACTTAAGGAAATAAGAAGGTCAGAAAACGAACGAGAATCAAAAATCTGAAAAACTTATCTGAAGAATATTTGAAGTGTTTCCAGTTTGCTGAACAAGTTTCAGATCCACCAATCTTGCCATATCTAAAGGGATCTAGAGTGACAAGGAAGAGAGTTAAGCTTTAGAGAAGTCCCAACCACACTAGTTAATAAATTCGGTTGCTGAAATTCAGATTTTTCGTCAACATCATCGTCAAACTCAGAATTTTTGTTGGGTCGAATAGTGTTGCATCATGGGCTCGGTTCTTAGCCCAGTTTTGTTTTCCGGTTTGGGCCTGTCCAACCATGATTGTTTATTAGGGTTTTGTATTTAAGGTTCATGTATGCATCCTTTATTGTGATCGCTTTCATTATTATCAAACGCTTGGTACTACAAACCCTAGCTCGCCTCTACAGTGGAAGTTCTTAATCGAGCTCTGCTGAGGCGTGACTACATTTGAATCATTAAGAATTATTTGATTCCATATTGTGTTCATTGTAGTTGTTTGATTTTATTGTTTAACCTATTGATGATCAAATCGATCTAAGAGTTTTTCAACTCATCAATTGGTATTAGAGCAGGAGACTGTGTAATTCATACACCTCTCTTCTGTTGAAGAAGATCTTAGGGTTTTCCACTTTGATTGATATTACTAGAGCCGTCATCTTCTATTGACGTTGTTCTTTAAATATTCGATCTTACCCTAACGTTATTTACAAGTCTGATCTTAAGCAGGTTTTAAACAAACGTCGACACATCTATGGAAGATTGTCAATCAAACCCAATCAATATCTCCAACAACATAGGATCGACGACAAGGATTCCTATTTTATACACTTAGGATTATGAGGTCTGGGCGTATCACTTTGAAGACTACGTGATTGGCTCTGAAGACAATGGATACCTGATCTGGGACGCGATCACTGTTGGTCCATTCGCTCACTCAAGCTCTTCAAGAATCGATAAAACTCGAAAGAAGTACAATCAACTCATCAGTGACGTGAAAGATATTCCCCAAGATTAGAAGGAAAAGTTTCAGTTCAACATCAAAGCTTTAAGGATGATTAGGTTTTCCTTACAATCAGACACGTTCAGGTTGGTAAGCTCATGCACAACGGCAAAAGAAATATGGAACAAGCTGAAGGAGTTGTACTCTACGGATGAAGATGTTGAGCATTCCATCCAAACATTGTTGCTCTCAGAATTTGGTGATTTTAAGCAGAAGCCTGAAGAGAAGCTCGTTCAAGCCTTTGATCGCTTCAATCATCTTTTAAGTAAGATGATTAAGGATGGGATCGAAAGGAAGGTTATTGAACAAAAGGTAACATTCAAGAATGGTCTCAGATCGAAATGGATGGCTGTGGTGTCAACAGTGAAGGCACATGAACAATTCAAAAGTTATTCTCTTGCAAAACTGGTGGGAATATTAAAGTCGCATGAGAGTGCCTTGACTAAAGAAACGAATGTGGTTTCTGGCATGGGATCCTTGGCCCTAATCTCCAAAGGTAAGAATACTGCTGAGGAAGAAGAAGATTTAGATCTCTCTGAATATGATCTAACAAACAAAGATTATGCCCTGATGGTGTCAAATCCCAAGAAGTTCATCAAGAGAAGGTTCCCAACAAACAAGAACCGAAATTGGCAAGGCAGCTACATCGCCGAGATAGCAAAGGAGGAACCGAAAAGTGTTTATCAGGCCGAAGAACCAAAGAAGGAAGCGAAACTTGGCGCAGACTCGGGCTTTGACTGTCACTACTGTGGAGGTAAAAATCACTTCGCCAAAGAATGCATGCTAAGAAAGATGTCTGAGAAGAACGAAGATGAGAATGAGGAAGCAAACCACCACACGGCGTTTGGAGGAAATCAGGAAGAAGAAAGCTGGATCTAACAGTACTATGAATGCTCTTATTGTGCAGGGAAATATTGTTGATGATGAGTTCGGTGGAGTTGAAGTTTGGTCAACCGACTCAGAAGATGAAGAAGTAAGGAAGCCTGCTCATGACATAGCTTTGTTGGTGAAAGAGGAGGATGTTTCAGGAAAGTGTCTAATGGTGACTTCAGGGGTGTCACAAGTGAGAAGATGTATTGCTGATGGAGGATGGGATGAAGCAAAAGAGCGAGAAGACAGGTGTTTTGCAGCGAAACCTGTCAGTGAGCAGATCAACGAATGTGACGAGTTGATCAAGAAGGTACAATTTATTCTTGCTTCCTTGAAAATTCCAATCACTAACTATGAAAAAGAACTAAATGGATTAAAATCAAAATTCTCTAGTATAAGTAGTAGTTTATCTCAAACTCGCATCACAAACTCTAACCTAACTGATCAAATCAGCAGGGTATCATCGAAGAGTGAGGAGAGACGTATGTGGATTGAGCAGAAGGAGAAGGAGTTGATTAGGTCTAGGGATGAAACAATTTATTTGCAAAGAGATAATTTGAAGCTTTTAAAACAGCGAAATGTTTTTTGTTTGATTGCTAAGAGGCTATATACTAATATTACTCAATTGCATCTCGATTGTGAAATAGGGAAGAAGATACATCGTATGACTTTGCCCTTCCTTGATATAAAGGAGGATGAAATTGATGTCGATGCATATAATTGTGAAAACGTTGTTTCTTCTGATGAAATTTCTCCTGCCTACAAAATTGGTCTTGACAAAATAGAGTCCTTCATAAAGTCAAAAGACCATAAGGACATGCTCAAAAATTTGCTAGATGAAAATGACAAATTGAAAATCAAAACCAAAACAGTGCAGAAATTTGACTCCTTGAATGCCAAATTGAATTCAAAAAAGAAAATCGATTTTGAAAACTCTTCTGAATTCAATGAGGATGATGATATGAGTGTTATTTCTGTGGAAGATGAGGTTGACTGTTCTGAATTTGTCAAGAGCGAACCCGAAAGTAATAAAAATCTTATCTCTGAAAACTCTGTTGAATTCGCTCGTCTATCCAATGATAAGACCAAAGTCCTTAAAGAGAAAGCAGTTGTATATCAAAAGGTTCAAACAACTCCAAACCAAGTTTACAAAGTTCGTGGAGTTACTCAACAACAGACAGCCGAACTGATAGCATTAGTAGCAGAAGATAATGCTGATGGCTGCGATGAGTTTTTCTGGTAAGCACCAATTGATAACGCAGATGAAACGATAGGTCTGTCTTAGAGAACATCATGGAGAGTAAAAGGAAGGTATGTGCCAGAACCGCTTAATGATCCAACACTCTTTGATGTACCCAGTACAAGTGGTACCAAAACTTCTTCAGACGAACCGAACAAGATGTCAAGTGAAACCCCTTCACCAAAAAGCAAGCCTCATACTCAAGAATCAGAGAAAAAGACCAACATCCACAATAATCTGAAACAGGTGTTAGACCAAAAACACCAACGAAATTTGAGGTACAAGAAGAATCTTGCTGAAAGAAAACAGTTCTCGCGATCTCAAAATCCCAAGTACGTTCGCTATGAAAAGCCTTCAAAGTCAAAGGAGGAAGGAAAAGAAAACTCCTGCATTCACGCTCAACATGGCGAAAACAACCGAAAGAAGAGTTTCGGTCCACAGATCCAAATCAACCGAAAACAAAGTTTCGGTCCACAAAGGTATAGCAACCGAACAAGCAGTTTCGGTCCTCAGGATAAGAAAAAGCAAAAGAGTGGCTTCGGTTCCAAATCAATCTGTGAGACGAACAAAAGGGAAAACAGTTTCGGCTATCAACCAAGTAAGAACATTAACCGAAACCCTAACTCCAATCTCAAATCTGGTTCAAACAATGAATCACAAAATGATAGAAAAGGAAAAGGAAAGCTCTATCCAGAATACGCCAAGAAGACGTCAATTAGGCCTGATGCTGAGAAAAGAAAATCTCCTAACATTGATTTCTCGAACTCAAAAACACCACCTAAAGTGCTTAAATCAGATAAAATCAAAGTCTTCACCTTAAAAAGAAAAGGTGAAACAACTTTAACAAAAAGAACCTTTTTAGTTGATGTTTCTCTTACAATTCCCTATTCTGTAAAAGGCTCACGAGGACCCAAGAAACTTTGGGTTCCTAAATCTGCTTAATTTTTGCAGGTAATACGTGACGAGCAGTTTGACGATGAATGGTACATAGACAGTGGCTGCTAGCGTCACATAACGGGAAGAAGGGAAGAACTAAGGGAGTTTCGATCCCTTACAAATGGTGGAAGTGTCAAGTACGGTAACAACTCTTTTGGCACGATAAAAGGTTATGGTATGATTACCAATGGGAGTTCTCGATAAGAAAAGTGGCATATGTTGAAGGTTTGCAACACAACCTTATCAGTGTTTCTCAACTGGTGGTTAGTACTGGGCTAAAGGTGTCATTTGATGACGAGGGATCAGAGATTATTGAAAAGAAGTCAAACAATATTCTGCTGAAATCAAAGCGAAAAGGAGAAATGTACCCTCTGAATCTCAATCCCATACGGGGAAAACCGACAATCTCCTTGCTATCGAAGGCTCAATCAAACGAAATCTGACTTTGGCACCAAAGACTCTCTCATCTGAATTTTAAAGACATCAACAAACTGGTGCTTGGGGATCATGTTCGAGGTCTTCCTGTTCTGAAATTCGATAAATAACACTTGTGTGCTGCATGTGAAATGGGAAAGCAAAGTCGACAGAGTCATCCTTCTCGAGTCAACACAAAAATAATTGAACCACTTGAATTACTTCACATTGATTTATGTGGTCCTTCTTCAATTGAAAGTATTGGTGGTAACAAGTATATACTTGTTATAGTGGATGACTTCTCTCGATTTACCTGGGTATTCTTTTTGAAGCAGAAATCAGAGGCCACTCCTAAACATAAACTTTTTATCAAGCAGGTCGAAGTTCAGCTGCGAAAGGTTGTTCGCAACATAAGAAGTGACAACGGATTGGAGTTCAAAAACAAAGACTTTGAAGAATTTCTTGCAGAGAAAGGAACAACTCACAACTTCTCAGCTCCGTACACTCCACAACAGAATGGTATTGTTGAGAGGCGAAACCGATCCCTGTGTGAAGCAGCCCGAACTATGCTGAGCTTCGCTTCCTTACCTCTGTATTTCTGGGCTGACGCCATTGCTGCTGCATGCTTTACGCAGAACATATCTTATCTTAACAAACGCTTCTCTATCACTCCCTACGAGATCTTGAACAACCGAAAGCCTAATGTAAAGTTCTTTCACGTGTTCGGTTCAAGATACTTCATCTTCAATTCAAGGGAGCACAGAAACAAGTTTGATGTGAAAGTAGACGAAAGTATCTCTCTGGGTTATTCTTTAACCTCTAAAGCATATAGGGTACTCAACAAGCGTTCAAAGAAAATAGAGGAGACCTATTATGTTACCTTCGATGATAACTACGTCAAGAAACTAAAGACAACCAAAGATTCTACGGAGGAAAATTTTCCAATTTCTGGTAAAGTGACGGTACCCATTTCAAACCTTTTTGAACAGTACCTGCTGCTGTTTGATGAACCTGAAAAGGCTATTCATTTGGAATCAGAAGCTGCAGACAATAAGATAGATAACTTGACGAAGATAATCCATGATGCGACACAGAAGATGGTAGAAGATCAACCAGTACCACCCGAACAGTCAAAAACAAGCGAACCTCCAAAAGACTGTTCTCATGCTCAGAAGGAGAGTTCTTCCTCGCAACAAAATCAAGATTCACCATTCCATGGGGAGAGCTCTGCATCGTTTATTCCAACCGAAAGTCAAGTCCAGGGGGAGAATTCTGAACCTACAACTGAGGAAGTATTATCATTCGAATGGAAGGATTCTAATCCTGCAATAGAGGAAGTATTATCATTCGAGGGGGAGAATGTGAACATAAATGATGATGATACTCAGTCGGAGTTTGAAGTAGAAGTGAATGCTGAACTGGATCCTTCATATGATCCCAATTACCCTCCACTTATCAAATGGACCAAAGATCATCCACAAGCACAAATTATTGGTGATTCGGCTGAAAAAGTTCTTACACGATCACAACTGAAAGCGAAACAAACTGCACTTTTCTCTAAAGTTGAATTTTGAATGTTTAATTCATTTGTTTCTAAAGTCGAACCTAAAACGGTCAAGACTACACTCGATCATTCCGATTGGGTACAGGCAATGCAGGACGAACTCAATGAGTTCGAAAGAAATAAAGTGTGGAGATTGATTCCTACTCCACAGGATGCTTCTGTGGTTGGTTTAAAGTGGGTTTTCCAGAACAAGATGGATAAGGAAGGGAATGTGATACGTAACAAAGCAAGACTGGTTGTGAAAGGTTACTGTCAAGAAGAAGGCATAGACTACGAAGAAACCTTCGCTCCAGTAGCAAGACTGGAATCAGTTCGTATTTTTCTTGCCTACGCTGCTCACAAGAACTTTGAAGTGTTCCAAATGGACGTTAAGTGTGCCTTCCTAAACGGAGAACTGGAAGAGACAGTTTATGTTGAACAGCTACCAGGTTTCGTGAACGAAAAATATCCAGATCACTGCTACATTCTGGATAAAGCAGTTTATGGTCTCAAGCAGGCACCGAGGGCATGGTATGAAACTTTGACTAAATTTTTGAAAATGTCTAAGTTTAAACAAGGTTCGGTTAACCCAACCTTATTTCGCAAGAAAGAGGGTAACCACCTTATGATCGTTCAGATTTACGTTGATGATATCATCTTCGGTTCAACAAATCCTAGCTTAACAGCTGAATTTAGGAAGTTGATGGAGAATAAATTTGAAATGAGCTCAATGGGTCCTATTAACTTTTTCCATGGCTTGAATATAAGACAGGGACCCGAAGGCATTTTTATTAATCAAGAGGCTTAGACGAAGACCTTGCTCGCCAAGTTTGGGATGACGGGAGACTTGAAAGTAAAGGTTCCTATGGCATTTGGCACAAAGCTCACTCCTTCTCTAGACAAATCGGTTGCCGACATGACCCTTTATCGTCAGATGATAGGATCTCTCATGTATCTGACAGCAAGTCGACCAGACATAATGTTTTCTGTGTGTTATTGTGCCAGGTTTCAAGCAAATCCACGCGAACCTCATCTGACAGCTGTGAAGAACATCTTTCGTCACCTGAAGCGAACCACTTCTCTCGGTTTATTGTATCCAGCTAAATCAGGGTTCTTTGTCCAAGCGTTCTCAGACGCTGATCTTGGGGGATGTGGACTGGACCGAAAGAGTACCACTGGAGGATGCCAATTGCTAGACGGAAAAATTGTTAGATGGCAATCCAAGAAAGAAACGTGCGTATCTCTCTCCACTGCCGAAGCCGAATATATAGCCGCAGCATCATGCACATCTCAGGTAATTTGGATACAAAGTCAAATGCGAGACTACGGCCTGAACATGAAGAAAATCCCACTATATTGTGACTCAGAGAGTGCAATTAGGATTTGTCATAACCCAGTGCAACACTCAAAGACGAAACACATAGCACTGAGGTATCATTTTATTAAAGATCATGTGGAAGATGGTAACGTAGAAATTCATTTCGTAAGAACCACTGATCAGCTGGCAAACATCTTCACTAAAGCCTTGCCTGAAGCAAGTTTTAATAAAATCCTTCAAGGCTTAGGAATGATGGAAGCTGAATCTGTACCGAAATCTCATTTGTCTTATTAAAACTTGGAAGCGAAATAGAGCGAACGCTCGGTCCATTTCGGGGTCGGTTCTTCTAGGAACCGAAATGTACCTAACGCTCGGTCTATTTCGGGTTCGGTTTATCTGGACTCTGTTCGCCTCATATCTCTAACTGAGGGTTTCGGTTGTATAATATGTATATTCTTTTCTTGCAATTTATTTTATGTTTTTCTTTTAGTTTTCATAAAATCCAAAAATATTTTTCTCTTTCTGTTTTAATTCTTTTTCAGAAAATCCTTATAAAATACAAAAATATTTTTCTTTTCTTTTCCATTTACTTTGTGTATATAGATCATTCTCAATGATGGTGTTGGGGCAGGTATTACTTTTTTTCCATGTACTAGCTAGGTGTCCCTAGAAGCATGTTGTTGCATGTCGTCCCAAGCCTCAAAAGATTTTCAGTGAAGCATTAATGACTTGATATATACCAATCCTGTCTACCCAATCAGGCTGTTACACTCACTTTAATCATGAGGTACCTAACTCTGCTCAAATTGAGCTCAGAGTTTTTCTGATTAGTCCATCTTGTGTAGCAGATGTACATTCGCTCCTTTATCGCCCTCCTCTATATTCTCCATCACACTTCATCTCATCATAGTAACCCTTGAGACTCTCAGCTTTACCACTGAGGTTTATGGTTACACAATCTTTGTGTTGATGATCTTGGTTTCGTGCTACTACGTGCCAAGTGAAACCCCAAATTCAACACCTTTAATGCATTGACGGTGAACAATTAAATGTTCTAGTTTTCACTCTTGGAATTAACAAAAATACTTTTTGTGCATGGTTACTGAAATGTCATTTTATTTTTGAGAGATCCTTATGAAAATGTTTTTTCGCCAAGACTTTTCTTCCCAAAAGGATCCAAATTTTATTTTTTTTGAGATTTCTTATTCTCTTATTTTCAACAAGTCACTGTATATGTTCCCCACCTACTTGTTTAACAGGCCGCATCGGTCTCACAAGTACTTCGTTCTGTTTCGGTCTTATATTAAGTATCGAAATCAAGAATTGAAGCGAAAGCTACCCTCAATAGCCTTATTTTTAAAAGATGCCTTTCAATACTTCTTAACAAGTACTTGATCGTAATTCAACGGGAATCCAAACAAGCACTTTGAAGTCTCTCTTGACGTTGAAGGAAGAGATTCGTGCCCGAGATCCACTGTTTTGTGTCTTAAATGACATCACTTATTCCCACAAATAGTTTGATTTATTTCTTTATCTTTCTCACTCTCTTGCACGAAAATCTTGTATTTTCCCAATTCTTGTTTGGTTATTCATACGCTATTTATCAGTATATAGCTTCGATCCTTCATGATCTATTTCAGTTATTTTCAGAACAATGCAATGCGACAATGTAATGCCTGTGGTTATTATAGAATTAAAGTTTTGATTGGTAATCCAAACGGTGACTCAGCAGGAAGTTTAAACACCTGATAATTTGAATTATGGATAAGTTTGGAAGGCGCCAGAATTTGAATCAGTCATCATCACGCGTCATCTCTACTTTATCGGGGTTGCAGGTTGTCAAATCACACCTTTTCAGGAGTCGTTTCCAAGATTTAAGGAATCATTACTCAAAATTTTTCTCTCTCCAACATCGTATATAAAGGTTTGATTTCTGTGCGATTATTCTTCACCACACTTCAATTCTCTAGAGCAAAAGCAGTCGATCAACTTTTCACTGTTCATCTTCCTCCTCGCCAAGCTTCATCAATGGCAGAATCTTCCTCAGTTCAAATAAACTACTGCATGCTCCACACTTCTTGCAATCAAGCCCAATCAGAACTTGCTGATCGATATCACGCCTGTTCTCTACGATTCATACATGCTTCAAGTGGTGGAATGCCTGAAATATTCCCCACTCGTTCAAGCCCTATCAACAGTCGAAGTTGTTCCAATATCCTGTCTTTCTCAGATCTATTCCTCTGCGACGTATGACAAAGGGGCAGACAAAATTTTCTTCGATATTCTTAACCAGAAAGCCTCGATCTCCAAGAGTCGTTTCTGCTCTCTTCTAGGTCTTACATATGAAGAATCCATGGTTAATCCCGATTCCATTGCCACAGGTCAGTTTTTCTCAATGTTCTGCAACATGGGGTACACTAAAACCCTAACCACTGTGACAAAGTTCAAAAAGTCCTTCCTTCCTCCTCAATGGAATGGCCTCTTCACTCTACTCTTCAAAGGGCTTTCTGAACGGAGCGTTGGATCTGACGGTGCTAGCAAGTCGTTCATGACTTTGCTTTATGGTGTGTACCATGGTCTTAATGTGGATTATGGTCTGGTCTTGTGGCTTCAGCTTATTCAGAGTTTATCATCTTCTTCTCGCCACACCGAAATCTCTTGTGCTCGCTTCTGGACCATTATCACTCAGTGGATTATGGATCGTTACCATGTTCCTATCATGGTGGATTCAATGGTTTCTTTCATTGCTACGTTTCATACCACCAACATCATTGTCACTCATCCTTCAAAGTTTCTTTTTGTTGCGTCCATTCCTGAGACGATGTATGCTTCAGTGCCTCCTTCAAGCAAGATTTTTCAGGAATACAAAAAGCTTCCCTCTTCTATTCCAAGGAACTCACTGCTGACATGGTGAAATCGATCGAGGAAGCAGACAAACCAGCCAAGAGAGGCAAGAAGCCAGAGGCGAAATAGGGGGATAAGGGGGGTCAAGTCTCAAAAGTTCAAACCCCTAAGAAGCGAAAATCTGAGAAGGTAGTACCATCTCAACCGAAGTAGAAGAAGGTCAAGAAACCTGCTCGCCGGCTAATTCTTCAATCCTCAAGTGACTCTGACTCAGAATACGTCCCTTCTGGTCATCAATCAAGTCTTCCTAATGAATCTGACAGCAAAAGCTCAGAGGATGAAGGTTCGGTTCGCAGTGATACACCACCTCGTTCGCCTACACCTGAGGTACCCGTTCGTTCCTTACCACCTTCTCCACCACCTGTTTCTGTTCCTATCACCTTACCTTCCACTTTCCCTATCATTACATCTCAACCTTCCTCTACCGTTCCTATTTCTGCACCTATATTCACTGAGGCTACCACTACCACCACTACTGGAGTTCGAACCAACGTATCTGATACGGGGGCTCGTTCTTCAGCTCCCGAAACCCCAGTTACTACCAAACCTCCATCACCTACCCAATCCACTGAAACCAACACTGTTCTTGGCGGTGAGGACTTGGAGTTTGACTCCACTTATTTCAGTCCTTATTGTGTCCTAAGCGATGACGATGAAGATGCTCCCCTCACAAAACGACACCTAAAGGTGGTTACCGACAAGATTGATCAACTATTGTCTTCGTCTACTGCTAGTGCTTATTCTGAAGCAGCCTTAAAAGCTCTGTTCTCTTCAGTCGTCCAAGAACATGCCACTTCTCTTTCTAACGCTGCTAAGGCCACTGACGCTTCAACTTCTCAATGTTAGAAGGCTTCGATTGCTATTGAGGCCTCCACGAAAGCTTTCACGGATGCGACCGCAAAAGTCGAAAAAATAATTTCCGAGGCTCAACTATTCTTAGATTCTTTGCAGGCTGCCGCTCAGAAGAATGCCCATACTGTGAATGCTTCTGTTGATACTCTAACGTGTTCTCTCGAAGCTGAAAGGTCTAATCTTGAAGTCGCTCGCAGAGCCATTGAAGCTGCCAACGAAAACCTTCATACCAGTTTTGATGAGCGTTTGACTCGGCTGGAAGCCGAACTTGCAGTTGAAAATCGGATTATGGATGAACTAGACAAGCGTACTTCTCAGCTCAAAATTCAAAACATGAAGCTTCGAAATGCGACAAACGAGCTTGATGATATGAAGTCTGAACGCGAGGTAATTTGAAGCTCCATGGGTGATGTTCATTCCATCCTATTGCATCTTCTTGACGCCCACGACTCCATTTTGACTATATCTATTAGACGCCATTTAGCCGAAAAGCTCATACCTGCGTTGGATATCCTCAGTCGGATAGAGGGTGTTCCAGTGACTTCTGTCAAACTGAAACAAGGGGGAGAGAAGGTTACTCAAGCTGGCAAGGTTCATTCCCAACCCCCTCCAGATCCAAAATCAACGGTTGTACGGAAGGATAATGTAGCTTCGGGCAGTAAAAAGGATAAGAAGAAGAAGAAGATTGGAGAAGATGATGAAGATGATGATGATATTATTGATGACTTCACGGGTGGAACTCCTTCTAAACTCTTTCAGAAAATTAAGCCTACTGATAAAGAGCTTGAGGAGGAAATTCTCAAAGAAAAGGAACTTATAGAGAAGGAGATGAAAGAGGCTGAGCTCTTGGAGAAAAAGAAGTCCATGTTTCCAGAATGGACCATTGAATGGCTCCAGTGAGAAGTTATAGATGAACTGAGTACTCACTGGCTCGAACCTGTTATGTCATTCGGTCTTGAGAACTCAAAGGACGCTTAATTCGATATGTCAATCACTCGAAAGGCATTTATCTTTCATTGCTTCAACTCAACTGCTGCCATTCCCTCTCCGGACCCGAAGGTAGATCGGGATCTGTTTGAATTTTATCTGGAGTTCGCTTAGCCACAGTACTTGACCTGGAGCACACCGAAGATTACAACGGTCAAGGTACTGAAGCCTTATTCAGCTGGGAAATTTGTTAATGTCAAGTTTAAAGTGACCCGAGGCTCTGATAGCTCGGTTCATAATTTTTCCCTAGCTGATCTACCGAACCTGAATCCACACGACTGCATACTCCTCAACAACATTCTGCTGTCCAATCCTCAGGAGTATCAGCCGATCATTGACCATATCAAGTCAATGCTTGTTTGCTACATTCATGAAGTAGCAAAGATGGATCAAGAAATCACATCTGCCATTCACAAGCGACCCACGATCAAACCAATTGGAAGAACTGGGAATGTGAACACGATGGTCAAGGGCAAAATCGATCCAAAATTTCATACAGTGATGTTCATTAGGGGCGAAGGTCAAAAGTGCCTGTTCGCTCTTATTGACAAGCACCTGTTCTCAACCGCTTGCCTGGAGCATATTTTGGAAATCATTCACAAGTGTAATCAGAACTCTGCAGCTGACAAGAAGTTGTTTACTGATATGCTACGTTGGTACATTCAATTTTGGCAGACACTTCTTGCTATCATTCCTCGGCTGTTTAAGGTTGTGAAGAAAGTGAAGGCTACACAACATAAATAGTCTCTCGCCTCATTCGACGCAAAGGGGGAGATTGTTGGGTCGAATAGTGTTGCGTCATGGGCTCGATTCTTAGCCCAGTTTTGTTTTTCGGTTTAGGCCTGTCCAACCATGATTGTTTATTAGGGTTTTGTATTTAAGGTGCATGCATGCATCCTTTATTGTGATCGCTTTCATTATTATCAAACGCTTCGTACTACAAACCCTAGCTCGCCTCTACAGTGGAAGTTCTTAATCGAGCTCTGCTGAGGCGTGACTACATTTGAATCATTAAGATTATTTGATTCCATATTGTGTTCATTGTATTTGTTTGATTTTATTGTTTAACCTGTTGAAGATCTAATCGATATAAGAGTTTTTCAACTCATCAATTTTCTATAATCGTATCAGGTACATTCATTCCTAGCTGCACGTTGTTGCTTGTATATGTCTTATTGACTTGTTCATTCCTCTCTGAGCATTGATGACAATGCATCATTTTAAGCTTGGGAGGGGGTTAGTATAATAATTTGCATTTTTAATTAAAAAATTTAAATTTTTTAGTTTTTCAGCTAAATTTTTTAATTTTTTTTTCTTTTTTTGCATTTTATTTTCTGAATTGTATTTGCATATAAAAAATTCGATAAATCCAAAAAATATTTTTCCTTTTTATTTTTCTGCATTCATAAAAAAACCCCAAAAGATTTTATTTCTAGTTATTTTAGTTTTTTATTTTATGCATAAAAAATTTAAAATTCTGAAAATTTTAAAATTCTGAAATTTTTAAAAAAAAAAATCAAAAATATAAAATTTTACATGACATGAGGATATTATTTACATTCGATAGCTCTATAAAGATGAAGTGTGATAGGAACCAAAAATAACAGTCTCGTTACAATTAATTTTAAGAATTGTCTTTTCATATCAGAAAGGTCTGTAAATGTTTTTGAAATATGAACTGACAAAAGAGTCAGATAATTTTTATAATGGATGTGTGGGATGGATAAATGAACAGTGTTAAATAATGGATGTGTGGGATGGATAAATCCAAGTCAAGTTCAAGTCGAAATCAAGAACCAATCAAAGTTAAATATGAAGAGTTGATCAAGACAGAGAAGATGTGTGGTATAATGAGATTGATCCATCGATAGTGGAATCATAGGGGTAAGCTTGGATTTTATGTCTATAATGGAGCTTACCACATTTACCAGACGAGTTCGGAGGAAGAGAGGGGTTGGTCAAGCTAAATTTTTATAAAAGAATTTGCGTGATTTTTTTTTAAAAAAATATAATATTTTCACAAATTTAATTCGGCATAATAATTATTTACTCAAGCTTGGTTTGACTTATTAGATATGAATTATGAATGCAATAAAGGTGTTGAGACTATCATCTAGGTAGCTATTTCATTGGAGCTTCCTCGTTGTGAAATCTGATCATGTGAGAAATAAGAGTAAATTATGTTTAGTTCAAGTTTTTATTTTCGTTTATTTTATTCTAAATTATTTTTAGGTAATCTGCATCATTCCATTTGTTTATCATGTTTAATCTTTTAATTACTTGAAGGCAAGTAAGGTAGGCTTGGGGAGATTTGATAGATACCATTTTAAACATCTTTTAGGTTAGTTTTTATTAGCATTTGGCATCATAATTTGTACACTTGCATGTCATTAGTTGAAATAAGGTTCAACTCATGTCTTTTATAAGAATTCCCGAACTGCTAGCATTTTTGTGTCATTTTCAGATAGTTCGAGTGGAGCAGTATTTTGGGAGCAGTTAGATGCATTTCTGGAGCCTAAATGGAGTTGAAATAGAATAAGGATGCTAAGTGTTGGAACAACGTTCTAGTAGGATCGATAGATTCTAAGCATATAAACAATTAAAGACGTAATTAAGAACACATGAATGGCTTTAAAGATGTTGAATGATTAAACTTTAACACCTCAGAAGAGCTCGATTAAGAACTTCAACTGTAGAGGTGTTTAGGGTTACAAAACAATAATAATGATAATCAAGAACGTATCTAATGCATACATGCATGCACTATTTATAGTATAACCCTACTAGATAATCACGGATGGACAGGCCCAATCCGGATCTACAAAATAAGCCCATGACGCAACACAATAATACCCAACAATCTCCCCCTTTGCGTCAATGGAGCCGAAAGCTCAGTTCTGTTGAGCTACTGAAGACTTCTTGACTGTCTTGAACACCTTCGGTATGATGGCCAATAGATGATGACGAAAAGTAATGTCCTCTTCAAATGATCCAGGATCGGCTCATATTCTTTGGCATTGGTGAGCAGAATGTTAAACAACAAGATCCAGTCATGAGGATTCAAATTTGGAAGGTCTGCCAGGGAAATAACCGAAACCGAGTTTGCTGATCCTCGGGTGATCTTGAAACTAACATTTATAAATTTCCCAGCAGGCGAAGGTTTCAGTACCTTGACAGTAACTATCTTCTGTGCACTCCACGTCAAGTACTGGGGCTGACCGAACTTTAAATAGAAAGCAATAAGTTCGCGATCAACTTTTGGATGAGGGAAAGGAACTTCAACAGTCGAATCAAACCAATGAAATGTGAATGCCTTTCGTGTTATTGGCATATCGAACTGTGAATCCTTTGAATTTTCACAATCAAAAGAAGCGACAGGTTCCAGCCAGTAGACACTTGGAAATTCTATTGCCTCTTTGATGAGTGTATCTCTTGTCCAGAGAGGAAACAAGGCCTTTTTGCAGTTTAAGTCATCTTGTTCTTCCTTTTTCCTTCTTTCCTTTTCTTCATCCTCCTTCGCAACCCTTAGGGTTTCATCCAATTCTCTGTCCCTCTTCTTTCTTTTTAGGGCCTCAGCAATTGTATCTTCTTCTTCATCACTGTCATCATCAATTCCCTTCTTCTTATCTTGGTTCCCGAAACCCGAAGCTTCATTACCCTTCGGTTCAGTTTTAACTGTGACTTTCGGTTGAGAAGATTCGGTTTGCACAGTAACCTTCGATTTAGCACCTTCTCCCCCTTGTTTTGGAGGTACGAATCTCTCCGAAACACCCTTCATTTCATGTAACATTGCAAGGACAGGAAGAAGTTTTGAAGTCAGATGATTCCTTATAGTGAGAGTAAGTATAGGATCATGAGCACCAAGAAGGTTGGTAAGGATATCCTTCACATCCCCAGCACAGCTTCTGAATACTGCGCGCTCAGTCTTCAACAGTGAGATTTCCTTTTCAGCTTGAGCCAACTGCACTTTCTGAACTTCAATAGTTGAGGTTTGGCGGGCAAGATCTTCCTTTCAGGCACTCTCCTTTTCTAAATCAGCTTGGAGTGTTGAAAGATGAGAAGTTACTGAACTAAGCAGAGAAGTATTCTCAGCTTGAATAGACGAACGAACAGCCTCAAACATAGTTTGCTCCTATTGAAGTGATTTGGATAAGGAATCCACTGAATCATTCACCTTGGCTGCATTGGAATCAGCATGCCCTTTGAGTGATTCAAGAAAAATCTGTGAACTATGAACCAGTTCTGAAACCTCAGTAATGGCCTTCTTGCAAGAAGAAGTAGAAGCGTCAACTGCTAGTGTGGACTTGTCAATAGCTCCCGTATATTGCTCAAGAGCTGTTTCAAGAAAAAATTGAAGCACCACATCGTTGTAGGACTTGGAAGCAGTAAGCAGTTGATCAAGTTTCACATCAATACTCTACAGATGTTGTCGTGTGACTGGAGCTTCATCATCGTCATCTGTAGGAAGCCGATAAGGACTGTAGTAAGTCGAGTCAAACTCAACATTATCACCACCGAGATTTGCACCAGAATCAGTTGAAGGTGAGGGGGAAAGAGGTTTAGAAGTAACAGGAGGTTCGGTTTCAGTACGCGCCCCCGTATTAGATACGTTGACGTTTACTGTCGGTTCTGGGGTAGTGGTGGTAGTTGATTGGGAAATAATAGGAGGAGGTAAAGGAGTGGTAGAGATTGATATGGTATTAACGGGTGGTGGTGGTGGAATAGAAGTTGTTGTTTGAGATGTGGTAGGTGGTGGAATAGGAGCAACCGAAATTGGAACAGTCGTTTTCGGTGATGGAGGAGGTGTTGGAATATTGTCATTAAGAGGTTCGGTTGGAGTTGGTGATCGAGGAGGTGTGTTACCTCTCGGTGATTCATGATTCTGAATTTCTTCTTCTTCATCCTCCTCATCATTGTCTGAACTGGAAGGAGAAGGACTCTTGGATTTCTTCGCCATCTTCTTCATCTTCTTTGGCTTAGAAGTGTAAGTCCCCAAAATGCTTGTGTATCACTTCCTAAAACATCTCCCTCAAGCACATTGCATAACCAACATATTATTGGTTTTTCTGATTTTCTAATGTTTTTGGATTTTTTTTTTAAAAATTTTCTAATTTTTGTTTTGTTTTTATTTCTCCCCCTAAATTTGTGCATAGGAGAGAAACGAAAGTAAATGCGCAAATTTAAACTATCCTAAAACAAAAATTAGTCTTTAAAGCGAATCAGCTTAAGAAAAACTCAGGAGTATAGAAAAGAAAACTCAAACCGTAAGTCACCGATTGAATTTGCATCCAGAAGGTGTGAGAATAGCACGCATAATCTCAGAAAAGATCTGAAAATTCTTCATGTCATTAAGCACTAACCCCATGTGTGATCCTTTCTTTTCTTCCTTTCCCGCAAAGGACACATACTCCCAAACAAAGTTATGAATGTTGTACAGTTGAGAGATGTCCCCTATCATGTGCCTGGAACAGCCACTACCAACAAACCGAAGTCTGATGATATGCCTCCATAGCTGCTCCGACACAGAGCGGGATCAGTTGGTCTTTGGAACCCAGTCCATTTTGAAACTGGTTCGACCTTTGTCATTAACGCACGATACTCTCTCCCATGACATATCCTGTTTATCACAAACAGAAGATGAAGAAATATTAGAATCGTTAGAAGATTTGGGAGAGTGAGCCTTTGGAACCCATTTGTAGTTGGGTTTAACCCATTTCTTTTTCGATCTGATGGGTGGCTCAGTACTTGCTTTTGAACTTGAGGTCTGTTGTCGAGATGACGTTGACCTAGCCGGTTTTGGTTTCGTTGGAGCATTTCTTGAAATTGGCTTCTGGACCGGCATTCCCTTCTTGCCCTTGGGAGTTGATTTGTTGGCCTTGGGAGTTTGATTTTTCGCCTTTTGCGTGTTCCAGTCGCTATTGTCTGAACGTGACCTTGAGGGGTTTCTTTTGAAGTATATCCCTCTTGGCGTGTTCTGCCACCCTTGTGCATAGTAGGGAACGTATGCACGATTAGGACAATTTCTGGCAATGTGTCCAGGTGTTCCACAGTGAAAGCAAGTCTGCTTCTTCACGTAGGAGTTGTTTCTTCCTGCTCCTGGTGGCGTATCCTTGCCTTGTCTCTTATTGTTCCCACACACACAGTTACAACAGACACTCTGTTTCACTGGAGTTGGTGGCATGTATTTCTCAACAGTAGGTTGATCAAACATAGCTGAGTTCGAAGCAACAGATTCAGAGTTCAAGGAGATGTTGGTTTGTTCAATGGTGTTCTCCTTATTCTCATCCTCTGCTACTTTACCCTTGCTTACTGACGAATCTGCGTTGGAAGTGGAAACATTAGAATCTTCAACATTAATAAGTCCTCCTGACACAAATCCAACTCATTGTCCATATTGAAGATGTGCCTCCCTGTCAATTTCTTCCTGTGTCATAGGGATGGATGTGTAGTTATGATTGAAAGGTGGAGGAACATTATCATACCCTAAACCCTTGTTTTGATTATCTTTGAATTTTAATTGGGTTTCAAATAAGGACTCGACTGTCTGACTTGACGCAGTATAATTTTTGAAACTAACATCTGTTTTTCAACACTTAATTTTCAAAGCGTCAAGTTCTTCAGTTACAGCAACAAGTTTTTTCTTAATGTGATCATAATTTTCACACTTGTTGCTGTAATCTTTTTGGAGTTTTCGGAAATCCTTGATTTTGGTTTCTAATTGAGCTTTTAACGGTTTTTGTTCTTTCCTAATGGTGTATCTTTCATATTTTAGGTCCTCATTCTCTCTCTTGATTAGATCTATCGATTCTCGTAAAAATTTAATAGTTTTAACACAAGATGGAGTACATGAAACTTCATTTACCGGAATGGATGAGGAACTCATTTTATAAAAAAAAGCCCTTTGACTATAAACCTCAAAAGTCAACCCTAAAATTCAAATTTAAAAAGTCAAAGGTCAAATCTTAAAAGTCAAAGTCAAAATTTGTGACAACCGTCAATTCAAGTCAAAGTCAAAGTCAAAGTCAACAAGTCAAACCAGTCAACTTAACGAGTACTTGTATGTTAAAAGTTATTCTATGTGCATCTTTATGTCAAAAATTCAAGTGTCTCGAAGAATCTATGTGTTAATAATGTAAAAACCCTAAAAAGGGAGTTAAACGCATCAAAACACAACTAAGGACCCTTTCGGGGACTTAAAACAATCATAAACGAAACATAACGGGGTACACGAACCTTGCATTACGAGATTATACGATAATAATGGCTAAGATTAAATCTCTCCCAAATCTCTCCAAGTATGTGAAATCTCTCCCACATCTCTCCAAGTATGTGAAATCTCTCCCAAAACTCTCTAAGTATGTGAAATCTCTCCAAGTATGTGAAATCTCTCCCAAATCTCTCCAAGTATGTGAAATCTCTCCCAAAACTCTCTAAGTATGTGAAATCTCTCCAAGTATGCGAAATCTCTCCCAAATCTCTCCAAGTATGTGAAATCTCTCCCAAAACTCTCTAAGTATCTCTAAGTATGTGAAATCTCTTCAAGTATGTGAAATCTCTCCCAAATCTCTCCAAGTATTTGAAATCTCTCAAAGTATGTGAAATCTCTCCCAAATCTCTCCAAGTATGAGAAATCTCTCCAAGTATGTGAAATCTCTCCCAAATCTCTCCAAGTATGTGAAATCTCTCCCAAAACTCTCTAAGTATGTGAAATCTCTCCAAATATGTGAAATCTCTCCCAAATCTCTCCAAGTATGTGAAATCTCTCCCAAAACTCTCTAAGTATGTGAAATCTCTCTAAGTATGTGAAATCTCTCCCAAATCTCTCCAAGTATGTGAAATCTCTCCAAGTATTGGAAATCTCTCCCAAATCTCTCTCAAAATCTCTCTCAAACTTTTTATAGTCATCCCGACCCTTAACTTGGTGAAAAACCATGCGAAACGGAAAGATACCTTGGAAAATAGCCTTTTAGGGTCGGAGTCCCTCTATAAGGGCCAAACCCTACTTGAACCGGAGTCCCCCTATAGGGACCAAACCTTACTTGGACCGGAGTGGGACTACTAAGGACCAAGGCTGCTGAAGACCGCAGCCACCTAGCCGCAACCGGACCGCAGCCCAGCCGACCGCAACCAATCCGACCGCAGCCAAGCTGGACCACAGCCGAGCCGACCGCAGCCAGGTGAACCGCAGCCAGGCAGACCGCAACCTCCGAACCGCGGGTGTTCTTCCCTTCGGATCCACTTCAGTAACCAAGCCCTGACTTTAGATTTTTCCATTTTTCACCCGGTTTTCGACCACGACTTCGTTTTAAGCCCGTTTTTCATGATTTTAACGTGAGATTTTCACCCAAATCCATATTTTACCATTTTAGAACCCCAGAACTCTTATTTTAATTATTTTTTTTGTATTTATTTATTGAAAATCATTAGTTGATATTAAGAAGATATTAACCCCACAAGTGGGTCAAGTGTGACCACTTGCCTTCCATGTGTCACCCCCTCACTTGCCACCTTATCAACATCACACAAACCAATGCACACATCACTTCAAGCTCACAAGTTCCTCCAGCAACCTTCCATATATGGAAATCCCTGGAGGATTTCTTGAGTTACTTGCTCATTTCAAACACACACACTTCTCATATCACCACTAAAGAAAGCTTCTTTCTCTCTACTTTCCACCACCTTGTGCAAGTGTTCTTGAGTTGCTACAGCACTTTTTGGTAATTATCCCATCTAAACTCTAGTGTCATTCCATAATTTCATAACGCCCTTGGATCATTGACTCATATCTTAACACCCAAAAATCGTTCTTAGGATCATCCAAACTCTCACGTGTTCATCAAGTGTTCTTGATTGGATACTCCTCGTCTTCGACCTTCCACTCTTCAAGTCATCACTCAAGGTGAGTTCATACCCCTACATTTTCATGTTTTCTTCAGTTTTCAGGGGGGGAATACAAGTTAAAATACCAAACACTTAACTAAATTCAAACAACAGCTTTCATCAGAAAAGTTGAGTCTTATTCACAGACTGTTTTGACTGTCTTAAACTTAATATCTTTCAAAACTGTTTAATATGCAAATAGTTCAGGTTCATACCTTTAAAATGACTACTTGCATATCTCTATACGATTTCTCTAAGATTTATGGTGATTTTTACAAAACTGCCTATCATTTCATAAACGAATTCGGACCAGTCTGTGAATACAAACATTTTAACACAAGTTAAAGACTTCTAAAAATCATAATAAAATTATGAATAAACTAGACACATTTTATGAACTCTGAGAATTTACGGATTCAGTTTTCGACTTCGTATGATTTTTCTATGATTTTTCTAAAAACAGTGCAGAAAGCTTAAAAACTAGTTAACAGCTAATAACTTTCATAACACTTTGTATTATGTTGAGCAAAGTGTATAACAATAAGTCCTAAATATTGAATGTGTTTTCTTGTTAGTTTATCATCATAAACTGAAATTTAGTCATTCATGATAAGATTCTTCATTCATTTAGAACACATATAATAAGCTATAGTAAGCATAGTTTATGGATTCATAGTACTAATGTATTTTCATAAAAGAGCTCTTTTACATTACAAACGTTGGATAAACTATAATAGGTATAGTTTATGTATCATTTACATTTCAAACTTATTTACCAAAGGTTTTCAGTTCAGTTCACGTAAATCTGTTAATGAATAAATTTGTGAGATGTTCCCTTCGTGTTACCTTCATGGTAGCAAACTCAAAAGTCCTGTAAATTGTAAGCAGAGTCTCTTGTAGGGAGAACGTGATAGTTGTGTATAGATCTATATTGGCTCTGACAAGCTCGCACCTAAGCTGCTTGCAACAGCTAGACCGGCAGGTCTGTGGTGACAAATGTCACTTCGTTTCTGACGCCTGAAGAACGTCGTATTACAAGGCCGTCTAGGTCTTAGCATGGTTACAATAACTCACATGTGGTATTAACAAATCATAAGATTTACGGGTTCTTACTTTTAAATTAGCGAGTTATGTCGATTTAACTCACAAGAAATATCTTTAAGTATGGAAAAACACTTGTCTTCGGTCCTGGGATCTAGGACCACCTGACATTAAAAAGGGTTTTATGCCGATTTAAAATCGCTTTTATATCTTTAAGTATGGAAAATACTTGTTTGTTTTCGGTCCTAGGAGTTAGGACCACCCAACTTTAAAAAGGATTTTATGCCGATTTAAAATCGCTTTTATATCTTTAAGTATGGAAAATACTTGTTTGTTTTCGGTCCTAGGAGTTAGGACCACCCAACTTTAAAAAGGATTTTATGCCGATTTAAAATCGCTTTTATATCTTTAAGTATGGAAAATACTTGTTTGTTTTCGGTCCTAAGATTTAGGACCACCAAACTTTAAAAAGGGTTTTATGCCGATTTAAAATCGCTTTTATATCTTTAAGTATGGAAAATACTTGTTTATTTTCGGTACTGGGATTTAGGACTACCTAACTTTTATAAGGAAAATATAGGATTTTCTTTGGAACATATTTCTATTAAAACTACATAAAGCTAGAATTGTTAGACTTCAGCTACAATTGTTAAGTGTATATGATAGAGTTATATAAGAATCTAGTCACAATCGACCTAGAATTGGTGGGCCCGCCTCATCTCCTGTTCCTTGTTTGGTTGTGGACCTAGGGCAGACCCATTATATTCAACGGTTTATTTAACTTAAATTTTATATAACTTATATACACTGGGCGATTATAGAAGGAATCTATGGGTACCTCTAGGGTTCATTATCGCATAACATAGAAGCATTCATTTTACTTAAGAAAGAAAATATTGAATTTTCTGGAAACATACTTTGTCGCTTTTACAAGGAAAACGGTTTCTTTCTCAAACAAAACTCTTATGAACTCACCAACTTAATTGTTGACACTTTTTCAAACTACTTGTATTCTCAGGAATTCAGTGATAACAGGAAATCAACCGCTTTTGAGGATGGGACGTTAAATCGTCAAACATTTCATTTTTGTCATCATAAGTGTAATTGTTTGGAAACATGTAAAAACATACTATTGTATAACTTTTTCAATTATATTTATGATGGTTGTATTCACTTTGGGCACTATTATACTCGTTGTTGTGATACTATACATGAAGTCCTCCACCCCCGGACGTTTCTGCCATCCTTGGTTTGGGGGTGTGACAGATTGGTATCAGAGCATTGTTTATAGTGAACTGAGTATATCGAACCACATAAGATATACAAACTATAAATGCATTGGGACTTAAGTCTCTGATTTAAACATTTTTAAATAACTATACTTTTAGAAATAAATAGTTTCTTGTTAAAAGTATAAGTACATACATGCATACCGGTTTAGTGCTACGTCTAAGGAAAACACAAAAGTTAAAAATAGAAGAGTTGTGCAATGTGAATATGCCCTGGGATATGCAATCAAGTCTGGGAGGAATATAGCCTCATCAACTATATTCGTCCGAGAAGTGACTAGTATGTGCCGGGGGATAGTCATAGTGGACAACGAGTCTATCAACTTACCAACACCCATACCAGAAAATCGTTAACAACCAAACATAACATTTAAAATACTATAGGAGTATTTTGTGGTAGTATAACTTATGTGAAAACTAAACTGATTCTTGCTAGTAGGTCTACAATCACTAAATGGATAAGCTAAAGTTATATATAACTTAGATATGTAACTGGTATGCACCAGGTCATCATAAAAATAATTAAAGAGGATCAAACCCCTATAAGTATTTCTAGGAATATAATTATTATATGCCTGTTACCTCACCCCTATTCTTGCACGGACATCATGACAAGATTTTACTTACCGGGAGGCCCCTACTTTCCGAACCCAGAAAGTTAGTGGGTGATGAGGAAAAGAGTCGAAGATGGAGCCAGAGATCGACATCTCCTTACATAGCCAGGGCTCTCGCAAACCGCCTCGACTACATCGAACCTGTGCCCCGTTGGGCAGCATTGATCAAGGGATGGAGTCGCCATCAGCAATAGCAATCGCCATTTGGGGGCGAATTGTCGTGAGCAGAGTCCATTTTACTCACAAGACCTGGTAGATTAGGCCTATGAGCGTGCGTTGGTGTTACTCCCCTCCATGTGTAGACCCGACCCCGCAAGTTAGTGATTACACTAGTCGAGAGATTTGTTTGCGGTCGAAACTTTTCCTTGCAATAATGTGGTGTAGACCTGCATCAGGCTCAAAACCTTTCTCTAAAAGCTAAATATACTAGAATCATACAAATGAAAGGGGCATGCGTATTATTTTCATTGGGAGCAATACTACTAAAAATTCATGAGTTTATTATATATAGACTCTCATTATGAATTGTTTTCAAAAGACACCAAAAACATTGGAACTCGATACACTCAGAACTACGATAAACTGAGTGAGATAACTCCTGACGTATAAACCCTTATTCAATACTCATTATCATTTCTTCTTTTTAAACCTCGTGGTTGAAAGGTGCCTTTCCATAAGACCTATAGGGTGCGGTCATACCAGCACTAATGCACCGGATCCCATCAGAACTCCTCAACTAAGTGTGTTTGGACAAACCTAATCCCAAGATGAGTAAAGCTTAACGCCCGTACAAAACCTACTTCTGCCCACTACCATAAACTCCGTCTCCGGAACGTTAGCAGAAACATCAAGTATAGTTTAGTAAAGTGCGAAATTTATATATGTGTATATAAATGATAAGGGTATAACTAGAATCGTCCCCACTCACGAAATCGTTTCTCCCCATGCAACAGAGTTATGTCTTCACAAGGAGGTAACCATCCAACAAGCGAGGCAGCAATCCTGCAGATAGATCCTGCTACTTTTCAAGCTGTAGTCACGGCAGCCGTGACAGCCGTCATGACGCAACTCAATGTTAACAATGCTAGCAGAGATGGAAGCGGTACCGACAATACAAATCGTTGTAACAATCAGGAACACCGACGGGTGTCTGCCCATGAAGGAGCACAACCAATCTCAAGAAGCGAAAGTTTTGGAACAAAAAGGAGCACAACTAATCTCAAAGATTCGCTAAAAGACAACAACCCATGGCCACCCCTTCCATTACAACAGCAGTCACGACACATGCCTCGGCACTAGCCACAAGGTCTGTCACCCAAGCACCGGCCAGACCATATAAGGGATCAGTCCCAAGGTGTAACAAGTGTGGCTACCATCACCATGGGGTTTGCCGGGTGATGCACTGTAAAAACTGCAACAAGGACGGACATACTGCCCGGTTCTGCAGGAAACAGACCCAGCACATCGCTTCAATCACCAACAACAGTGTAAGTCCAGTATGCTACCTATGCAGTGGAACGGGACACTTCAAGAGAGATTGTCCAACTGAGAGGAATGACGGGGGAACAGAAAGAACGTGACAAACAAACCAGCAGGAGCAACAAGGAACCTTATTAGGACTTTTGTAATGTTTCCAACAACAAAAACGTTTAAGTACCATATGTTTGTAATGAAATTGGTATGTTGCTAAAATTACCGTATATCAAAAAGTAGTTAAAAATACTTTCTCACTCAATCAAATCAAAGACACTTATATATGGATCATTACCAGTAAGCTGGGATAACTTGGTATATACATCAAGGTTAATTATAATCAAAATACTAAAGACTTAAAGCGAATAATTCCGTCTTAACTCCTATTCCATGTCTAGTAGTGAGATTAGGGTAGAGCCACCCACTCGACGAGTTCATCAATACCAGTTTACATACGACATACATATACCGATCGATCATGGAATGATCGGTCGGGGATCATGATATAAGGAATCACTACTAAATTTCAGAACACACTTACTACCAGTGCTAACTGTTGTGATATGAATCATTTGTAGTAACAATAACACCGATCAAAACAGAGCACAATAACAAGAATCACATGATACTCTATCTCCATAACGAATGATTCGTACGAATACAGCTTAACACATGTGTTACTAAAAGGATTTGTTGTCGTCATTCGATGTCGATTGGTATAGTCCTCACTTTCCCGATTACATGGCTACGAAAAGACCCTTCACCTAACCTCGAAACCCTCGTCTCTTATAAACGCAAATACGACACAGATCTCCTGACCATCTCTCGCTGTGAAACCTCAAAACATTCACCAGAGGAGTATTACACTTTCCACACCTTTTCAAATTATTCCTAGCGAACCCTTCGAGAATAACACACGTATAACAGGACAAGATCAAGCACGGAAGCTTGGGACGAATACGGTTAGTCTATCACTACTAAGTGTATACACGAGGATAATATATAATTAAGATTCTATGGACATTGGATGTGTGCTTCCGCCCTACTTCCTGTTCCTTGTCTGGTTGTGGACTTGGGGCGTAGTCACCCATCCAACTGTCTTGCCAACCCTAATTACATACGACCTATATGCGCAAGTTAATGATAGATGGACCAGGTACAAGTCCTACCATGAACTTCGGGACAAGGCTATCCAGGAGTGTGAATGAACGTTCTACCATCTAAATAAGTCTAGTCTAGTAAACCGAACCCATATGCTCCCTACCGACCTAATCAAACGGGAACACTAAAGCAGACCCTATGCAGCGCTCCGAGGGGGAAGTTATTACTTACGACTTAGTATAAATTCGAGAAAGGCTGAAAGCATCTCGAAGCCGACAAAAGAACTGCACAGATAAGGGACGCAAACCCTCGGAATTTCGGGTTGACGACCGAGTTCTACCGAAGGCCTCACCATTCAAAAGAATGATATGTTTCGGTAAACATGGGAAACTAAACCCAAGGTACAACGGGCCATTCGAAATCCTTGCTAGGATTGGCCGAGTAGCATACAAACTCCGACTGCCCCAAGAACCTAATAATGTACATCTAACCATCTGCGCATCAAATTTAAAGGAAGGTATGTCCGACGAGACTCTTGTGAAACCTCCCGACGAAACCAAAGACGCATCCCTGTTGTGAAGATCTGTTGGATCGTGAAACAAGGACCTGAATTCACCTGAGAACACGAAGACCAAATAAAGCAAAAATACCCACATCTATTCCCCAACCCTTGATGTCCCACTCAAATATAAATTTGGGGACGAAATTCCTTCTAACGGGGGGATAATGTGACAACCGTCAATTCAAGTCAAAGTCAAAGTCAAAGTCAACAAGTCAAACCAGTCAACTTAACTAGTACTTGTATGTTAAAAGTTATTCTATGTGCATCTTTATGTCAAAAATTCAAGTGTCTCGAAGAATCTATGTGTTAATAATGTAAAAACCCTAAAAAGGGAGTTAAACGCATCAAAACACGACTAAGGACCCTTTTGGGGACTTAAAACAATCATAAACGAAACATAACGGGGTTCACGAACCTTGCATTACGAGATTATACGATAATAATGGCTAAGATTAAATCTCTCCCAAATCTCTCCAAGTATGTGAAATCTCTCCAAGTATGTGAAATCTCTCCCAAATCTCTCCAAGTATGTGAAATCTCTCCCAAAACTCTCTAAGTATGTGAAATCTCTCCAAGTATGTGAAATCTTTCCCAAATCTCTCCAAGTATGTGAAATCTCTCCCAAAACTCTCTAAGTATGTGAAATCTCTCCAAGTATGCGAAATCTCTCCCAAATCTCTCCAAGTATGTGAAATCTCTCCCAAAACTCTCTAAGTATCTCTAAGTATGTGAAATCTCTTCAAGTATGTGAAATCTCTCCCAAATCTCTCCAAGTATGTGAAATCTCTCCCAAATCTCTCCAAGTATGTGAAATCTCTCCAAGTATGTGAAATCTCTCCCAAATCTCTCCAAGTATGTGAAATCTCTCCCAAAACTCTCTAAGTATGTGAAATCTCTCCAAGTATGTGAAATCTCTCCCAAATCTCTCCAAGTATGTGAAATCTCTCCCAAAACTCTCTAAGTATGTGAAATCTCTCCAAGTATGTGAAATATCTCCTAAATCTCTCCAACTATGTGAAATCTCTCCAAGTATGGGAAATCTCTCCCAAATCTCTCTCAAAATCTCTCTCAAACTTTTTATAGTCATCTCGACCCTTAACTTGGTGAAAAACCATGCGAAACGGGAAGATACCTTGGAAAATAGCCTTTTAGGGCCGGAGTCCCTCTATAAGGGCCAAACCCTACTTGAACCGGAGTCCCCCTATAGGGACCGAACCTTACTTGGACCGGAGTGGGACTACTAAGGACCAAGGCTGCTGAAGACCGCAGCCACCTAGCCGCAACCGGACCGCAGCCCAGCCGACCGCAGCCAATCCGACCGCAGCCAAGTCGGACCGCAGCCGAGCCGACCGCAGCCAGGCGAACCGCAGCCAGGCAGACCGCAACCTCCGAACCGCGGGTGTTCTTCCCTTCGGATCCACCTCAGTAACCAAGCCCTGACTTCTGATTTTTCCATTTTTCACCCGGTTTTCGACCACGACTTCGTTTTAAGCCCGTTTTTCATGATTTTAACGTGAGATTTTCACCCAAATCCATATTTTACCATTTTAGAACCCCAGAACTCTTATTTTAATTATTTTT
Source organism: Lactuca virosa (assembly GCF_052849685.1). NCBI lineage: Eukaryota > Viridiplantae > Streptophyta > Magnoliopsida > Asterales > Asteraceae > Lactuca > Lactuca virosa. Next base: position 244,158,159 of record NC_136428.1, read on the forward strand.
TTTGTATTTATTAATTAAAATCATTAGTTTATATTAAGAAGATATTAACCCCACAAGTGGGTCAAGTATGCCCACTTGCCTTCCATGTGTCACTCTCTCATTTGCCACCTTATCAACATCACACAAACCAATGCACACATCACTTCAATCTCACAAGTTGCTCCAGCAACCTTCCATATAAGGAAATCCCTGGAGGATTTCTTGAGTTACTTGCTCATTTCAAACACACACACTTCTCATATCACCACTAAAGCAATCTTCTTTCTCTCTACTTTCCACCACCTTCTGCAAGTGTTCATGAGTTGCTACAGCACTTTTTGGTAAGTATTCCATCTAAACTCTAGTGTCATTCCATAATTTCATAACGCCCTTGGATCATTGACTCATATCTTAACACCCAAAAATCGTTCTTAGGATCATCCAAACTCTCACGTGTTCATCAAGTGTTCTTGATTCGATACTCCTCGTCTTTGACCTTCCACTCTTCAAGTCATCACTCAAGCTGAGTTCATACCCTTACATTTTCATGTTTTCTTCAGTTTTCAGGGGAGGAATACAAGTTAAAATACCAAACACTTAACTAAATTCAAACAACAGCTTTCATCAGAAAAGTTGAGTCTTATTCACGGACTGTTTTGACTGTCTTAAACTTAATATCTTTCAAACCTGTTTAATATGAAAATAGTTCAGGTCCATACCTTTAAAATGACTACTTGCACGTCTCTATACGATTTTTCTACGATTTATGGTGATTTTTACAAACTGCTTTTCATTTCAGAAACGAATTCGGACCAGTCTGTGAATATGAACATTATAACACAAGTTAAAGACTTCTAAAAATCATAATAAAAATTATGAATAAACTAGACACATTTTATGAACTCTCAGAATTTACGGATTCAGTTTTCGATTTTCTATGATTTTTCTAAAAACAGTGCAGAAAGCTTAAAAACTAGTTAACAGCTTATAACTTTCATAACACTTTGTATTATGTTGAGCAAAGTGTATAACAATAAGTTCTAAATATTGAATGTGTTTTCTTGTTAGTTTATCATCATAAACTGAAATTTAGTCATTCATGATAAGATTCTTCATTCATTTAGAACACATATAATAAGCTATAGTAAGCATAGTTTATGGATTCATAGTACTAATGTATTTTCATAAAAGAGCTCTTTTACATTACAAACGTTGGATAAACTATAATAGGTATAGTTTATGTATCATTTACATTTCAAACTTATTTACCAAAGGTTTTCAGTTCAGTTCACGTAAATCTGTTAATGAATAAATTTGTGAGATGTTCCCTTCGTGTTACCTTCATGGTAGCAAACTCAAAAGTCCTGTAAATTGTAACCAGAGTCTCTTGTAGGGAGAGCGTGATAGTTGTGTATAGATCTATATTGGGTCTGACAAGCCCGCACCTAAGCTGCTTGCAACAGCTAGACCGGCAGGTCTGTGGTGACAAATGTCATTTCGTTTCTGACGCCTGAAGAACATTGTATTACAAGGCCGTCTGGGTCTTAGCATGGTTACAATAACTCACATGTGGTATTAACAAATCATAAGATTTACGGGTTCTTACTTTTAAATTAGCGAGTTATGTCGATTTAACTCACATGAAATATCTTTAAGTATGGAAAAACACTTGTCTTCGGTCCTGGGATCTAGGACCACCTGACTTTAAAAAGGGTTTTATGCCGATTTAAAATCGCTTTTATATCTTTAAGTATGGAAAATACTTGTTTGTTTTCGGTCCTAGGAGTTAGGACCACCCAACTTTAAAAAGGATTTTATGCCGATTTAAAATCACTTTTATATCTTTAAGTATGGAAAATACTTGTTTGTTTTCGGTCCTAGGAGTTAGGACCACCCAACTTTAAAAAGGATTTTATGCCGATTTAAAATCGCTTTTATATCTTTAAGTATGGAAAATACTTGTTTGTTTTCGGTCCTAAGATTTAGGACCACCAAACTTTAAAAAGGGTTTTATGCCGATTTAAAATCGCTTTTATATCTTTAAGTATGGAAAATACTTGTTTATTTTCGGTACTGGGATTTAGGACTACCTAACTTTTATAAGGAAAATATAGGATTTTCTTTGGAACATATTTCTATTAAAACTACATAAAGCTAGAATTGTTAGACTTCAGCTACAATTGTTAAGTGTATATGATAGAGTTATATAAGAATCTAGTCACAATCGACCTAGAATTGGTGGGCCCGCCTCATCTCCTGTTCCTTGTTTGGTTGTGGACCTATGGCAGACCCATTATATTCAACGGTTTATTCAACTTAAATTTTATATAACTTATATACACTGGGCGATTATAGAAGGAATCTATGGGTACCTCTAGGGTTCATTATCGCATAACATAGAAGCATTCATTTTACTTAATAAAGAAAATATTCAATTTTCTGGAAACATACTTTGTCGCTTTTACAAGGAAAACGGTTTCTTTCTCAAACAAAACTCTTATGAACTCACCAACTTAATTGTTGACACTTTTTCAAACTACTTGTATTCTCAGGAATTCAGTGATAACAGGAAATCAACCGCTTTTGAGGATGGGACGTTAAATCGTCAGACATTTCACTTTTGTCATCATAAGTGTAATTGGTTGGAAACATGTAAACACATACTATTGTATAACTTTTTCAATTATATTTATGATGGTTGTATTCACTTTGGACACTATTATACTCGTTGTTGTGATACTATACATGAAGTCCTCCACCCCCGGGAGTTTCCGCCATCCTTGGTTTGGGGGTGTGACAAAATTTTAGATAAAAAAAAATCAAAAATAAAAGTCAAATATAAAAACTAAAATTTTTGGTTGAAAATGGAGTTTAAAAATAAAAAGAAATTGAATTTTGGGTTGAATTTGTCAATTTGCGAAATTAGATGCGAAAAGGACGAGTTATATTTTAAATTTCGGAAGAATGACACAAGGAGCCTCCTAGACGAGTTGGTTAAGGCGTGAGGCTGTGAACTAGAGGTCCCGGGTTCGATCCCCGGCACCCTCAACTCGCGATTTCTATTTTTTTTATGAAAGGGCTGCTGCGAGGACGAGGGCTGCGAAGCGAGGATGCAGGACACGAACACAAGCGAGGCTGGCCGCACACCGAGCCGTACACCGAGGCCGTACACGCCTAGCCGCACACCCTAGCCGCACACCTTCAATCAACTTCAACCGCACTCCTTCAAGCTTCAACCGCACACCTTCAACAGATTCGCAAAAAAAACGACGTTTTTACCCTTTTTTGCTCCAAAACTCGATCAAAAACTCGTTTTTATGAAAAATGCAAAGAAGAAACCCCCCTTATTTTGCCCCGATCTATCCAAAAAAGAAAATATCTTTTCAAAATAAGATCAAATAAGCTCCAGATCTGACAAAATTGATTGATACAATCCAAGCTCTAATACCACTTGTAAGTCCCCAAAATGCTTGTGTATCAATCAGATCCAATTGTTGGTGCGGAATCCCAATCAATTGGATGATGTCAGATCAAATAGAAGAGAAGGAGAAGAAGAAGATGATGAATCTATGATGTATTCAATGATATGAATGATGCTCCTTACAATAGATTCTCTCACACACACTATTCTTCTTTCTAGATTTTCTCTCTACAATATGCTCTCCTTCTTCTCTTTTCTAGCCGTACACTTGCATGCACTCCTCACCCTATATATATGAGACACCAGCCGTACACCCGTGTACGGCCGTACACAGGTGTGCGGCCGTACACACGAGTACGACCGTACACAGCCACAAAATTACATATTACAGTATAGAAAAATATATTTTCCTAGAAAAGCAAAGTATAAACCAAATTTTGACCCAACACCTTCTTCCCCTCCATTCTCTTTTATTTTGATGCTATACAAAGTCCCTTTATTGCTTCATATTTGAACATATATTTGGTATATATTTCAAAGGCTTATGAACAAGAAATTACAAGTGAATACTAGCATGTTTTGATGGTTCTACTCTTGCTTGGTGGATACTTGTAGAGAACTCTTGCTTTAAATTTTCCTGTCACACTTCCTCAACTTCCAACCTCCCATGAGGATCAAAGTCTTCAAATATTGTTATGTTTTCCCTTCTATGGTTGTTTTAATCTTTCTAAATCTTGCAAAATGATCCTTGGTGGATAAAAGAGTTTTAGTTTTATTCAACATTTTTAATGCTTTCGTTGTCATTTTTACCGGTTGTGAAATAGGATTTTTGAATAAAAACCCAACACTAGGGGCTTGCTTTAGACCGTAAACTGCTTTGTCAAGAACGTAGTAATGATCGGGATATTTCTCATTCACGAAACCTGGTGGTTGTTCAACATATACAGTTTCTTCTAATTCCCCATTCAGGAAAGCACACTTAACGTCCATTTGAAAGAGTTCAAAATTCTTGTATGTTGCGTATGCCAGAAAGATACGCACGGATTCTAATCTTGCAACTAGAGCGAAGGTTTCTTCATAACTGATCCCTTCTTCCTGACAATATCCTTTCACTACAAGTCTCGCTTTCTTCCGTATCACATTCCCTTCTTTATCCATCTTATTACGGAATACCCATTTTAAACCAACTATGGATGCATCCTTTGGAGTAGGAATCAGTCACCAGACTCGGTTTCTCTCAAACTCGTTGAGTTCGTCTTGCATGGCCTTTACCCAATCAGAATGATCGAGTGCAGTGTAGACAGTTTTTGGTTCTATCTTGGAAACAAACGAATTAAACATGCAATATTTCACTTGAGAGAATAAAGTAGTTTGTTTCGGTTTAATTGAGAACGTGTAAGGACTCCCTTAGATGATTCACCAATCACTTGTGTCTTCAGATGATATCTTGTCTATTTAGTGAGTGGAGGGTAATTTGGATCGTAGGCAGGATCCAATTCAGCATTTATTTCCTCTTCGAATTCTGATTGAACATCCGAATCATCATTTGTATTTTGATTCTCCCCCTCGAATGATGAGACGGTTTCAACTTCAAGTTCATAATTCTCCCCTTAAATTACACTTTCATGGGTCTTGGTTGGAGATGAGTTCTCCCCCTGGAGAGGCGAAGCTTGTTCAGTTGATGAAGGAGAATCCTCCCCCTGTAGTGGTGTGCTGTCTTTTAGAGTGCTATCATTTGGTGTGCTTGAGTCATGAGGTTTGCTTGTACTCTTGGGTTCACTTTCCATGTCTTTTTCATCATCATTGTGACAACCCGAAATTTCCATTCTGTACAACCATTCACTTCAATAGGAGTCAAAACTGTTTCTGCTAATTTTCAAGCTTTTTGGAATAAGTTTGAGTATTTTAAGATTAGTACTTCAGGAGATAATAGGAGAGAGGATGCCCTAGGGTTTATTGTGCAACAATAATGTCCGAAAACTCCAAGAGTTTGGAGTTTACGGCCTAAACAAAGATGTTTACGACCGTAAACCCTAAAAGAGGGTAAAAGTATGACACTTAGTCATTATTTATCACTTTTCACAATTTCAAGATCCAAAACTCAATTCTCTCTCAAGTATCATCGACTTTTCTTATTGGTCTTCAACATTGTAAGTGTTTCTAGCCCTAAAAAGTTGATATCTTACTTAATCTAGTGATCTAACATGCTTCCATCTGTGAAATCATTCCAAAAGTGTAGATCTTCAAGTTTCACCAAGAACACCAAGAACACACACTAGTGTTCTTGGACTTTTAGCACCTTTTCAAGCTTCTACTTGTAAGTACTCTTACCCTAGTGTGTTATAGGGCTTGTTATACTTCTTAATCAACTAGAAAACACCAAGAATCAAAGGATCAAAGGTGTTTATGGTCCAAGAACACCTTGGACCGTAAACCCTAGTAAGGGTGCCAAAGTGTGCCCTAGTTCCTTCTAAGCCTTGTAAACTAGTCTAGACCCTTTCCTTAATGTGTTTAGTACTTGAAAACATCAAAAGACCATAAATCATTTGGGTTTACGGCCGTAAACCCAAAGACAAATGGTCCAAGGACCGTAAACTCCCTAAAGGAGTGAAATGGTGCCCTAATCTCTTCCTAAGGCTTATACATGAAGTAAGAATGCTTCTTAGGACTTGTAAAGCTTCAAAAATCAACATGGTAAAAGTACCACGAGTTTACGGCCGTAAACTCATGGGTTTACGACCGTAAACTCAATGAGTTATGGTCACAAAACCGTAAACTCCAATAAAGGGTCCCCTTGAACCCTAAACTCAATAGCAATGTCCTGCAACACTTAGATGCAATCCTTAGGACTTATAGCACTTAAATAAGGTGTTTTACATGTCCTAGGATGTCTTAACTTTGTTAATAAGTTGTTTAAAGACTAATTGGATACATATATGTGATATTATATGTTAACTAGGATCATTGTGTGTGTACAAGTCTTCACTTGACACCTAGCATCCTATACATTCCGTTCATCCAAACCACTCACTACATGTGAGTTCATACCCCTTAATTAACCTTTTAAATGTTTTTAAATGCTTTTATGGGGGGAATACAAGTTGAACTATTATAGTTATTATATCAATCAGGTGATTAATAACTACCAAACAAGTGGATTTCTTACTTTTCAAACTGGGTTATCAAACTGTTTTACTTCAAACTATTTTACAAACTCTTTTACATATCAAATACTTTTATTAAACTCTTTTAACTTATATTATGTGTATCTATATGGATATAATTATATAAGTAGGATTGAAAGGACTTAGGACTGATAGCTCACCTTACTTCCTGTTCCTTGTTTGGTTGTGGACTTAGGGTATTCGGGTTATTTGTCCGAAGGTCGTTTGAATCCTAGTTATATATCATGTATATGTGTATAGATATAAAACGTTACTTCTTTCATTCAGTTCAATGCCTTTGGGTAGCAAAGGTATACAAACATGTTCATATACACAAACAACATTACTCGTAAACTATAATAGGTATAGTTTAGGAAGATACTATTACTGGAACAATGAAACATACAATGAGTCAGTTCATTCGTGAGTAATACATAGTGATGAGAAACAAACATAATACATAGTGATGAGAAACAAACATAATACATAGTGATGAGAAACAAACATAATACATAGTGATGAGAAACAAACATAATACACAGTGATGAGAAACAAAAGATACAGGCTAAACAGAGAAAGAACACACAATACAGCTAGCACATACATATACATATACATATACATTACTTACAATTATGTGAGCCACTTAATGGGGGCATGGCACTACCTGTCATGACCCGTTTTGTATCCAGAATCTCCTTAAGTGGAGAGCGTATGAGTTTGTGTATAGATCTATTCTGGTTGACTATCCTACACCTTGCTGCTCGCTATAGTGGGACTTGCAAGTCTACAGGTGCCAAACGTCATTTCTTACGACGTCTTACATCGTCGTTTTTCTATAGAGTCGGTAGCAGGATACAGGCCGATCACATGGTACTTTAAATAACAATTGGTTTAAAGTAATTAGTACAGTAGTAGTTACTTAATACAACACTACAGTACTATTTCATTTTCCCTTTACATTTACTTTGTGATATTCACACAATAAACAATAATCTAAAAACTATATTTTTGGTTAATGATAGTCAGATTTGGGAAAATACACACTCTTACAAGAGACACACATAGATACTAGATGCCTTGGTAGAAGGCTACTTTTAGTAGGAAACATAGGGTTTTCTAGGAGAGTTCAAACAATTACAAACTTTTGCAAAACTTATACATTACAAGACTTACAAATACTTTCATAACAAATACAGACACTAATATACTTATGAACTCACCAGCTTTAAAGCTGATCTACACTTTCAAAATAACTTGTATTCTCAGGTCGCCAGTTGACAGGTACCGGTGCCATGTTTTTGAGAAGATGGAGCTCGTTCAAGACTCATCTTTTATTTTGATGTATATTTTTGGTGGCTATAAAACTTGACAGAACACACCTGTATTAAATTATATTATTAATGCAATGGATGATGTTGTTGCTTGTTTACTACTTTGCATTGTTGTGATACTGTACATGACGTCGTCCACCCCCGAACGTTTCCGCCGTTCATGGTTTTGGGGTGCGACAGATTGGTATCAGAGCATTGTTTATAGTGAATCGAGTGTATCAACCCATAAAAGATATACGAACTATAAACACAGCGGGATTAAAATACTCTGATAAAGAGTTTATACTTTTAAATAATAAAATATTTAACTAAGTATACATACCTGCATTCATACTAAAATCAGTGTCACTAGGACAGAACAAAAGTATTACGATTGTTGGACAACACAAGTAGACTTAGAGACATATGGTCAACCCTGGGAAGATGTAGCCTGATCAACTACGTTATCCGAGGAGTGATTAGCATGTGCCTAAGTGTGGTTGTGAGGTTGCAACAAGTCTAAAAACTTACCAACACTACTAAAACAAGAACAGTAGAACAGAACATAAACTTAAAATACTATAGGAGTATTTTGTGTTACTATTAATTACTTATCTGAGAATTAAAGGTCTTTATTAGTATGTCAATAGTTGCTGAGTGGATACACTAAGGTTATATGTGTCTAGGATATCATAGACTTAGAATCTGTGATCCTTGCTTTACTTCCTGTTCCTTGTTTGGTTGTGGGCTTAGAGTTAGGGTCACTTATTCGAAGGTCTATCCTGTCTTGGTTATATATGACTGGTATGCACTACACAAATGTTGAAGTAACTAATAAAGATCATCTTATAATTATCTAACTAATTAGCCTATTTAGTTATTTCTTATATCCCTTTTCTCGCGTAGATATAATGGCTGGATTCCATCTTCCCGGAGACCCGTACTACCCCAACAACGGCAATGCATGATGGCTGGAAGAAGAGCCAGAAGATGATCACCCAATCCCTTTGGATGATCACGAAGCTGAAGGTTTTTCTGATGGTTCTGACTCGGAGCCAGAAGTCAACAACCTACCCCCAGCTGCTCAAGACCCAAACCTGAATCCTCGTCCAGCATTTCAAGGACCCACACCTCTGTGGGCCACAAACTTGAATAGATGGAGTCAGGAACAGGGTCAACCCATTCCCTACAATGGAGACAGAAGCTTCTACAACCTCACTAAGGGAGGTTCAGCTGACAGGGTCCTACCCATCATGGTTCGTAGGATTGCTCGGAACACAGAGCAGGGTCGAGCAGCTATCGACCGAGTCGTGGAGATTGACGCCAACTCTGGCGTTAACACCGTCCGCATTCGCCAACTGGAGTCTGCTCATGAAAGGACTCAGGTCCGCAATGCAGTTCTGCAGAGGGAACTTGCTGAAACCCAAGCTGAAGTCAGGGAACTTCGAGGTCAGCAAGCAAGATCTGATAGGCGCGTGAGAGACATATAACGTCTTCTGTTGGATTCAAGAACTCACTCTAGTAGTTCTCGTCGCTGATAGAGTCTCATCGACTTTTTTTTGGATATAACCTAGTTATGTAAAAACTCTGGTCTAATTTCCTATCTTTGAAAATCTTAGACCTGTTAGATCTTGATTAGGTTGTAGTCTGTCAAAATTTTCCCATCTTGGTAAATGTAAGACCTACCTTTAGGTTATTTTTCCCGAACTCATTACATCTGTAATTCCAGTACTATTGACAGATATCTAATCTCATGCAAATTATATCCAAATACTTTCGTTTACAATCAATCGTGTTATTCATTTGTGCTATTGGACTATGAAGAGTTAGTCCATGAGCCATTCTTATCTACTTCCTTTTAAATTCTTATCAATATCTTCATATTTGTAAACTTATAGTTGAAAGAGGCCTCCTCGTAAATCAACAAGACGCGGTCCTCCCGCACCGACACCACCTGCTCCTCAATTCGATACGGCAGCTCTAAATGATGCGGTAGCTGCGGCTGTGGCAAACGCCATGGCTCAATATCATTCGTCCGGTTCTACTGGAGGAGGAACTCCCGTTCACTCTACTCCCGTTGAAACCCTTGTGTGCTCGAGAGAGTGCTCCTACAAGGACTTCACAAACTGCAAGCCATTGTCCTTTAAGGGGACTGGTGGAGTCATTGCCCTCTCGCAATGGTTCGAAAAGACAGAGTCGGTCTTTGAGATCTGCTCATGCCCGGAGGGAAGCAAAGTCAAATTTGCTGCTTGTACCTTCGAGTCAAAAGCCCTAACATGGTGGAATAGCCATGTCAAGTCACTATCTCTTATAGTGGCAAATGCTATGGGCTGGGAAGCTCTGCGAGAGCTAATGGTTGAGGAGTACTGCCCGAGGGGCGAAATCCAAAAGCTGGAGTAGGAGCTGTGGAGTCTAACCATGAAAGGCTTCGATATTGTTACCTATACCGCCAGGTTCTGTGAGCTGGTGGCCCTCTGCCCTAACATGATTCATACAGAGGGGAAGAAGATAGAGAGGTACATATGGGGGCTGGTGCCTCCATTTCAGGGGAATGTGTTATCCTCAAACCCTGCCACATTCGATAGTGCCAAGCAGTTGGCACAACGATTTATTGATCATGGAGTCCCTACCCCGTCATCAACGACAACCCTAGCCATCTCAGAACCCGCAAGAACCGCTGATTCCAAGCAAAAGTTCTGGGATGACAAAAAGAAGAAGAAGGCTGCCAAAAAGCAGTAGATCGTGGCAGTTCATAGTGCGATAGCACCTGCCACTGCTGCTGCTCCAGTAAAGCATTACGCTGGAAGTATGCCCAAGTGCAACAAGTGCAACTTCCACCACGTAGGAGCCTGCCGGGAAATGCAGTGTTTGAACTGCAACAGGAAGGGGCACACTGCTCGTTTCTGCAAAGCTCCGGCGAGGCCAATCACCCAAGTCCCCGGCGCTGGTGTGAGCCAAACTTGCTACGGTTGTGGCGAGGTGGGCCACTACAAAAGGAACTGCCCAAAGGCAGGGAATGCCGGTGGAGTGGCAAGCGTTCGGGCCATAGGCCATGAGGAAGCGGTTGCCGACCCCACAGTGGTCACTGGTACGTTTCTCCTCGATAACTCTTATGCATGCATTCTGTTTGATAGTGGAGCAGAGAGGAGTTTCGTGAATCAAAAATTTGCTCATTCACTTAAGCAAAAATCACGAGCACTTAAAGAACTGTTCACTGTAGAAATGGCTAATGGAAAGACACAGAGCACTAGCTGTATATACATAGGGAGTACCCTAACTCTAGATAGCCATTCATTTTCAATCGATCTCATGCCGGTCTCAATTAAAAGTTTCGACGTCATTATCGGCATGGATTGGTTGAGTCTCCATCGTGCCGACATCATGTATTACGAAAAGGCTGTACGCCTTAACCTACCGTCTGGCGAAACCCGAGTAGTTTATGGCAACAAACCCGGCACGAACCTTCGTATCATCTCGAGCATTCAAGCTCAGAAAATCTTGCGAAAGGAATGTCGTGCATTCCTTGCTCATGTGGTCGATGTGAGCCATGAAACGAAAGACATTCAGAACATTCCAGTAGTACGCGAATTTCCCGACATATTTCCAGAAGAACTCCCAGGATTACCTCCGCAACGTCAAGTCGAGTTCAGAATCGACTTAGTTCCAGGGGCTACCCCCGTAGCCAAATCGCCCTATCGTCTAGCACCTGCAGAGATGCAAGAACTGTCCTGTCAACTTAATGAACTGCTCAGCAAGGGCTTTATAAGACCAAGCTTCTCATCCTGGGGAGCTCCAGTCTTGTTCGTCAAGAAGAAAGACGGATCGTTTCGTATGTGCATCGACTACAGGGAGCTCAACAAACTGACCGTCAAAAATCGTTATCCTTTGCCTCGTATTGACGATTTATTTGACCAACTTCAAGGGACGAACTTCTTTTCAAAAATCGACTTAAGATCCGGATATCACCAACTACGAGTGCTAGGGGAGGATGTTCCGAAGACAGCCTTCCGAACTTGTTATGGGCACTACGAATTCGTAGTGATGCCGTTCAGATTAACAAACGCGCCCGCTGTATTCATGGACTTAATGAATAGGGTGTGTCGTCCTTACTTGGATCAGTTCGTCATCGTCTTCATTGATGACATACTTATCTACTCTCGTAGTAAGGAGGAAAATAGTCAACATCTTCGTCAAGTCTTAGAAACGCTGCGCGCGGAGAAGCTTTATGCGAAGTTCTCGAAATGCGAATTTTGGATCCGAAGAGTCGAATTCTTAGGGCACGTGGTTAGCAAATAGGGAATACACGTGGACCCTTCCAAAATTAAAGCCATTGAGAGCTGGTCAGCACCGAAGACGCCTACAAAAATTCGTCAATTTCTAGGCCTCGCTGGCTACTATCGCAGGTTCATTCAGAACTTCTCCCGCATTGAGAAGCCTCTTACGACACTGACCCAGAAAGGCGTGGCCTTTGACTGGGAAGAGAAGCAGGAGAGAGCGTTCCAAACGCTCAAACGGGCCTTGTGCACCGCACCAATACTATCCCTCCCCGAAGGGATAGAAGACTTCGTTGTCTATTGCGATGCGTCAAATCAAGGACTCGGATGTGTTCTGATGCATTGAGGCAAGGTCATCGCCTATGCCTCGAGACAGCTGAAGACACATGAGGTCAACTACACCACACACGATCTGGAACTAGGAGCAGTTGTGTTTGCTCTAAAGATCTGGAGACACTACCTGTATGGTACAAAAAGCAAAATCTTTACAGACCACAAGAGCCTGCAACACATAATCGACCAAAAGGAGCTCAACATGAGACAACGACGGTGGGTCGAGCTACTCAGTGATTACGAATGCGAAATTCGTTATCATCCGGGTAAAGCCAACGTAGTAGCTGACGCCCTAAGTCGGAAAGAATATTCTGGTCGTAGAGTGAGAATGTGGACACATGAGGTCCATTCACACTTGTCCACACAGATTAAGGAGGCTTGGCTTGAAGCTTTGAAACCTGAAAGTGTGGCGGGTGAATCCTTGAGTGGGATGGATAAGAACTTGGAGGTTAAGGGTGGCAGGGCTTATTATTTCATGGATCGGATCTGGACCCCGAAACTTGGTGGTTTCAGAGACTTGGTCATGAACGAGGCGCACAACACTCGTTATTCCGTCCACCCAGGTTCAGATAAGATGTATCTGGATCTTAAAAAGCTATACTGGTGGCCTAACATGAAAGCAGAGATTGCTACCTTCGTGAGTAAATGCCTTCGTGAGTAAATGCCTTACTTGAGAAAGGTCAAGGTCGAATACCAGAAACCCTCCGGTCTACTACAACAGCCAGAGATACCGGAATGGAAGTGGGAGCGGATCACTATGGATTTCATAACCAAGTTGCCCAAGACAACGGGTGGACTTGATACCATATGGGTCATCGTCGACAGATTAACCAAGTCCGCACACTTCCTGCCTATCAAGGAAACAGACAAGATGGAGAAGCTTACAAGAACTTACATTAGGGAGATTGTACGACTGCACGGTGTTCCCATATCCATTATCTCAGACAGAGATAGTAGATTCACTTCGAGGTTCTGCCAGTCATTACAAAGTTCCCTAGGAACTAGGTTGGACATGAGTACAGCCTACCATCCACATACAGACGGGCAAAGTGAGAGGACTATCCAAACCTTGAAAGATATGTTGCGAGCCTGTGTGATCGACTTTGGGAAAGCCTGGGATACTCATTTAGCCCTTGTAGAATTTTCCTACAACAACAGTTATCACACGAGCATAAAGGCTGCTCCATTGGAGGCCCTCTATGGTCGAAAGTGAAGATCCCCTCTGTGCTGGGCTGAGGTGGGTGATACTCAGTTAGCTAAAGGACAAGTTCCTGAAAGCACTCTCACGGGCCCGGAGATCATACGGGAAACGACAGCGAAGATCGTTCAGATTCGTGAACGATTGAAAGCCTCTAGAGACCGGCAAAAAAGCTACGCTGATAAACGAAGGAAACCGTTGGAATTCCAGGTGGGCGACCGTGTTCTATTGAAGGTCTCACCCTGGAAGGGCTTGATACGCTTCAGAAAGCGTGGAAAGCTAAATCCGAGGTACATAGGGCCTTTCGAGATTCTTGCCAGAATCGGCCCTGTAGCTTACAAACTTAACTTACCACGCGAACTCAGTAACGTACATTCTACTTTCCACGTCTCGAACTTGAAAAAGTGTCTGTCCGACGAGACTCTTGTAATCCCACTCGACGAAATCGAGATCAACGAGAGCCTCAACCTCGTGGAAGAACCTGTTGAGATCATGGACTGGGAGGTCAAGCAAACGAAACAAAGCCGTATCTCGATAGTGAAGGTTCGCTGGAATGCCAAGCGAGGACCTGAATTCACTTGGGAACGAGAGGATCAGATGAAACTGAAATATCCTCGTCTTTTTGCTTAGTTATTTGTAACTACTTATTTGCTAAAATTCTAATTTCGGGACAAAATTCCTTCTAACGGAGGGATGATGTGACAACCCGAAATTTCTATTCTGTATAACCATTCACTTCAATAAGAGTCAAAACTGTTTCTGCTAATTTTCAAGCTTTTTGGAATAAGTTTGAGTATTTTAAGATTAGTACTTCAGGAGATAACAGGAGAGAGGATGCCCTAGGGTTTATTGTGCAACAATAATGTCCCAAAAATCCAAGAGTTTCGAGTTTACAGCCTAAAGAAAGGTGTTTACGGTCGTAAACCCTAAAAGAGGGTATAAATATGACACTTAGTCATTATTTATCACTTTTCACAATTTGAAGATCCAAAACTCAATTCTCTCTTAAGTATCATCGACTTTTCTTCTTGGTCTTCAACATTGTAAGTGTTTCTAGCCCTAAAAAGTTGATATCTTACTTAATCTAGTGATCTAACATGATTCCATCCGTGAAATCATTCCAAAAGTGTAGATCTTCAAGTTTCACCAAGAACACCAAGAACACACACTAGTGTTCTTGGACTTTTAGCACCTTTTCAAGCTTCTACTTGTAAGTACTCTTACCCTAGTGTGTTACAAGGCTTGTTATACTTCTTAATCAACTAGAAAACACCAAGAATCAAAGGATCAAAGGTGTTTACGGTCCTAGAACACCTTGGACCGTAAACCCTAGTAAGGGTGCCAAAGTGTGCCCTAGTTCCTTCTAAGCCTTGGAAACTAGTCTAGACCCTTTCCTTAATGTGTTTAGTACTTGAAAACATTAAAAGACCATAAATCATTTGGGTTTACGGCCGTAAACCCAAAGACAAATGGTCCAAGGACCGTAAACTCCCTAAAGGAGTGAAATGGTGCCCTAATCTCTTCCTAAGGCTTATACATGAAGTAGGAATGCTTCTTAGGACTTGTAAAGCTTCAAAACTCAACATGGTAAAAGTACCATGAGTTTACGGCTGTAAACTCATTGGTTTACGACCGTAAACTCAATGAGTTATGGTCACAAAACCGTAAACTCCAATAAAGGGTCCCGTTGAACCCTAAACTCAATAGCAATGTCCTACAACACTTAGATGCAATCCTTAGGACTTATAGCACTTAAATAAGGTGTTTTACATGTCCTAGGATGTCTTAACATTGTTAATTAGTTATTTAAAGAATAATTAGATACATATATGTGATATTATATGTTAACTAGGATCATTGTGTGTGTACAAGTCTTCACTTGACACCTAGCATCCTATACATTCCGTTCATCCAAACCACTCACTACAGGTGAGTTCATACCACTTAATTAACCTTTTAAATGTTTTTAAATGCTTTTATGGGGGGGTGGAATACAAGTTGAACTATTATAGTTATTATATCAATCATGTGATTAATAACTACCAAACAAGTGGATTTCTTACTTTTCAAACTGGGTTATCAAACTGTTTTACTTCAAACTGTTTTACAAACTCTTTTACATATCAAATACTTTTATTAAACCCTTTTAAATTATATTATGTGTATCTATATGGATATAATTATATAAGTAGGATTGAAAGGACTTAGGACTAATAGCTCGCCTTACTTCCTGTTCCTTGTTTGGTTGTGGACTTAGGGTATTTGGGTTATTTGTCCGAAGGTCGTTTGAATCCTAGTTATATATCATGTATATGTGTATAGATATAAAAGGTTACTTCTTTCATTCAGTTCAATGCCTTTGAGTAGCAAAGGTATACAAACATGTTCATATACACAAACAACATTACTAGTAAACTATAATAGGTATAGTTTAGGAAGATACTATTACTAGAACAATGAAACATACAATGAGTCAGTTCATTCATGAGTAATACATAGTGATGAGAAACAAACATAATACATAGTGATGAGAAACAAACATAATACATAGTGATGAGAAACAAATATAATACATAGTGATGAGAAACAAACATAATACACAGTGATGAGAAACAAAACATACAGGCTAGACAGAGAAAGAACACACAATACAGCTAGCACATACATATACATATACATATACATTATTTACAGTTATGTGAGCCACTTAACGGGGGCATGGCACTACCTGTCATGACTCGTTTTGTATACAGAATCTCCTTAAGTGGAGAGCGTATGAGTTTGTGTATAGATCTATACTGGATTGACTATCCTACACCTTGCTGCTCGCTACAGTGGGACTTGCAAGTCTACGGGTGCCAAACGTCATTTCTTACGACGTCTTACATCGTCGTTTTTCTATAAAGTCGGTAGCAGGATACAGGCCGATCACATGGTACTTTAAATAACAATTGGTTTAAAGTAATTAGTACAACAGTAGTTACTTAATACAACACTACAATACTATTTCATTTTCCCTTTACATTTACTTTGTGATATTCACACAATAAACAATAATGTAAAAACTATATTTTTGGTTAATGATAGTCAGATTTGGGAAAATACACACTCTTACAAGAGACACACACACAGATACTAGATGCCTTGGTAAAAGGCTACTTTTAGTAGGAAACATAGGGTTTTCTAGGAGAGTTCAAACAATTACAAACGTTTGCAAAACTTATACATTACAAGACTTACAAACACTTTCATAACAAATACATACACTAATATACTTATGAACTCACCAGCTTTAAAGCTGATCTACACTTTTAAAATAACTTGTATTCTCAGGTCGCCAGTAGACAGGTACTGGAGCCAGGTTTTTAAGAAGATGGAGCTCGTTCAAGACTCATCTTTTATTTTGATGTATATTTTTGGTGTCTGTAAAACTTGACAGAACACACCTGTGTTAAATTATATTATTAATACAATGGATGATGTTGTTGCTTGTTTACTACTTTGCATTGTTGTGATACTGTACATGACATCCTCCACCCCCGAACGTTTCCGCCGTTCATGGTTTTGGGGTGCGACAATCATTGATTATCTTCTTTATGTTATCGATTTTTTTATGGGCTGCATTCGCTTCAGAGTGGATGGCCTTTTCTAGTTCGTCAAAAAGCAACATGTACTCTTCAAACAGGTTGGATATCGGTGCAGTGACTTTACCAGTAACAGGAAATATTTCCTCCGTGGAATCTTCACTTGATTGGAATTTCTTCATGTAACTCTCATCAAACATGACATAATAGGTTTCTTCTAGCTTCTTTGATATTTTGTTGAGAACCCTATATGCCTTGGAGGTTAGAGAGTACCCCAAGAAAATCCCTTCATCAGCTTTTACATCAAATTTGTTTCGGTTTTCTTTAGAGTTGAAGATGAAACATCTGGAACCGAAGACATGAAAAAACTTTACGTTAGGTTTGCGATTATTAAGGATTTCATATGGAGTGACAGAAAAACGATTATTGAGAAAGGATCGGCTCTGTGTATAGCAAGCTGCAGCGATAGCATCGGACCAGAAATACAAAGAGAAGTGAATTTGAGCATGGTTCGGGCTGCTTCACACAAGGATCGGTTGCGTCTTTCAACCACTCCATTCTGCTGAGGAGTGTAAGGAGCAAAAAAATTGTGTGTGACTCCCTTTTCGGCTAGAAATTCTTTAAATTCTTTGTTCGTGAATTCCAATCCGTTGTCACTTCTGATGTTACGAACTAGCTTTCGCAACTGAACTTCCACTAGCTTTATAAAGTTCTTCAGCTTTGGAGTAGCCTCTGATTTCTGTTTAAGAAAATATACCCAAGTGAAACGGGAAACATCATCAACAATAACAAGTATAAACTTACTACCGCCGATACTCTCAATTGCAGATGGTCTACATAGATCAATATGAAGAAACTCAAGAGGCTCGATGATCTTTGTATTTACAAGAGTGGATGACTCTTTCTGCTTTGCTTTCCCATTTCGCATGCAGCGCATAGATGCTCCTTATCAAACTTCAGGAGGGGAAGACCTCTCACATGATCACCAAGCACAAGCTTGTTGATATCTTTAAAGTTGAGGTGCGAGAGTCTTCGGTGCCATTACCAACTTTCATCAGAGTGAGCCTTAGTTAGTAGACATACAACAGGCTTCCCTCGTATCAGATTTAGATTAAGTGGATACATCTCGCCTTTTCACTGCGACTTCAGTAGAACCGTTTTCGTTTTCTTCTCTATGATTTCTGATCCTTCGTCATCGAACGAAACCTTCAGACCAATTACCACAACCGATTGTGAAACACTGATTAGGTTGTGTTGCAATCCCTCCACATAGGCAACTTTACGGATTGAGAAATCTCCATTTGTAATCATCCCGTAGCCTTTTATCGTGCCATAAGAGTTGTTTCCGTATTTGACACATCCACCATCTTTGAGAGCACGAAACTCTCTCAACTCTTCCTTCCTTCCTACCATGTTACGCGAGTAGCCACTATCAATATACCATTCGTCGTCGAACTGCTCTGCAAAAATTAAGCAGATTTAGGAACCCAAATTTGTTTGGGTCCTAGTGAGCCTTTTACACGACAAGGAAAAGTAATAGAAAGATCAACCATATACATTTGTTTTATTAAAGTGGTTTCATCTTTTATTTTAATGGTGAACTTTGGTTTTGGTTATTTGCTTTGTTTGAATCATTTTGCTTTTCTTTATGTTGATTCTTAACAACTCTTTTCGTATCCTTCCTAGGGTTAGTAGTCGTCTTCTTTATTTGCTCTTCTGCATCGGAGACGAGCTTTCCCTTTCCTTTAATATCCTTGAGAGGAGTTTGATTCGGCTGAGAGCGAGGATGGTTGTTTTTCGCGGTGAACTTTCTTCGTGATAATGCCCTGTGAGCAAGTTGTCCCTTTTGTTTCTGTGAAGCACAAGAATGAAAATGAGAGCATTCCTTGGGTTTCACCTGCGAATTTACTTTCGCCCTTTGAGAGGAAGACTTTTCATTATGCACATAGTTAGTGTTCTGGGATTGCCAAAACTGCTTCCTTTGTTGAGATTCTTATGATATCTCCTGTTTCGTTGACGCTTTTGCTCTGCAACTTGCTTGGAAGATTTGTGAATATTCACATTCGGTTTTGGTTTCCTTGCATGAGTTTCGCTCCTTACTAACGGCGATTCGCTTGTCCTTTTGGTCTCGCTTTGAGCTTCTTTTGTACCACTTGAACTTGCTTTAGCGAAGTCCGATGGCTTATTGAATTGTTCAGCCACGTATCTGCCTTTCACCCTCCAAGAGGTTCGTTCCCATAATCCTTTCGTTTCATCTACATTATCAATCAGGGATGACCAAAAATACTCATCACAGCCATCAGCATTATCTTCTTCTACCAAGGAAGTTAGCTCAACAATTTGCTTCTTGGTAACTCCAGTGGTGGTGTACACTTGATTCGGTATAGTTTGTACCTTTTGGTATACAAAAACCTTTTGTTTCAGGACTTTGTTCTGGTCTTTAGACGTTCGAGCAAACTCAACAGAGTTTTCAGATATAAGGACTTTTGTGACAACTGTCAATTCAGGTCATTCTCGGACTCATGCATATTTTTATAAAAACCATACATGCACAACATGCCATGGCCTAGTAGTATAAATTAGGTCAAAATCTTACATGAACTAGGATCCAACTAAAATCTAGGACTAATATACTTGACTCTTACGATTCTAGTAAGTTGTTTAGCTACTGTAGGAAATGCTGATATCCGAATTAGAATAAACTCCAAACATTTGTTACAATTGAAAAAGAGTATCAAAAACCTTAAAAATAAATTAAAATTTTCTAATTTCATTTCATTATGATGGTAAATATCTAACAAAGTTCCAAAAGCCCTAAAGAACCCAAAAATCCAAATTTATAAACTTTAAAACCTAAAAACCCTATAATATTTGTTATGAACCTCATTATATGAAATTTAAATAATTAAGTTATGGGATATAATGAAAGACATAAAAATTTAATTATCAAACATTAATCATAATTTATTAGTTAACAACAAAGATTTTTCATAAATCAAGAATTAAATAAAGAAGCCTTTTTATAAAAGTCGGGGTTTTATAAAAATTAAGGGGAAATTATATAAATGTGAATTATGAGAGAGAGGACCTCTCTTATACTCATAAATTTCGTCCATACTCTCTCCCATGCTCTCTTTTCCCCAAAAATCTTAATCATTTTATCCCTCTCTTACACTTCAACTTCCCCTTCACTCTCTCTCACACTCCACTCTTTAAAACACTCAAACTCTCTCTTCCTCTCTCCAAACCCACGAAAATCATCAGCCAAGAACACCTCTCCACACTTCATCTTCTAAGGTTGTTCTTCAAGGTATTCACGAAAATCCTTCATTTTCCCTTACTTTTCCTTCTTGTTTTAAAGGGTTTTCTTGTACTTCTTTTCCTTCTACACCATTCTTTATGAACATTCATGAACATGTTCATGAATGTCGAGTTTGATGATGGTGGTGGTAGGGTTTCACCTAAGAACAACATGCATGTTGTTTAATGGTGAAATCCAAGGACCAAAACCTATGTCAAACACTAAAGTTCGGATTTTTACAAGTTTTAAAGGCTCATACACCTTATGCATTCAAGTATTTCCTTTAAAAACATCACTATGACAAACATATGTCCATGCATGGTCTTCAAACCGTGATGCATGTGATGAACACCAAGCTAAAGAGCTTGATGATCAAAGTACATTGTTAATAGTGCATGCAAATGATTTTGTCTATAAAAATATCTAAAAGTTCTTTTCTGTTCAAAATAAAATTTTTTACAGATTCCCATTAAGGTAATATGAACATCTGGAAAACAAGGGCATAAATCACATAAAATACTTCCAGAGGTCTATAAATCCTGAATAAATTCCTGGATGACCCCTATGGTGAATAATGACCTCTCATTAAGTTTCATCGATTTATGTTTCTGTTTAGTATGACTTTTGATTTTCTTTTTGTTTGGTTCCAATAAATCGCAAAACCACTTTAGAGAGTGTGAAAATTGTATCTAACAATTTTCGCAGCTCTTACCAGAGGCGGGAGACTCAGAAAAATAATTTCAGAATTTTTCATCATGCATTTCTATTTTTCCCCAATTTTTGTATTTATAATGGCCTAAAAATAGAAAAACTAGTTCTGCTCATCCAAAATTCATGACAATTTACCAGAACACCTTGTGGTACATTAGGAGGCTACATAAAAATTTTGATGATTTTTCTCTTCTGTATACTATTTTTCTCCTATTTTCTAAGGTTAAATACACTTAAATACACTTAAATACCCAAAACCAGATTATACAATATGAAAACCACCTTTGGTATTTTTCCCAGGTTATTTACACTGTAGATGATGTTACAAAATTTTTTGGTAATTTACTTTAACTATTTATTATTTATTCTCCAATTAATGGTTATTTAAGAGGATAAAACAAAGAAAAATAGAAAGACCAACTGAAAAATATCTTTTATATTTTTCACAGTTTCTATATGTATAATAACAGTGTTACAAAATTTTGGGTAATTTTGGAAACTGTTTTCTATCTATTTCAATTTTTATTAGAATAAATGCTCAAAAATCATAAAATTTGGGTTAAACAGTTGGAAATCAATTTTTATATTTTTCCTAGTTTAATAATGCTTAATAACAGTAATAGAAAAAGTTTGGGTAATTTTGGAAACTGTTTTCTATTTATTTCAATTTTTATTAGAATAAATGCACAAAAATCATAAAATTGGGTTAAACAGTTTAGAAATTCATTTTTTATATTTTTTCCAGCTCAAGTATGTCTAATGGCAGTATTGTAAAAATTTTGGGAATTTTTATGCTTTTAATACTATTTTTCATGAATTTATGTTGTTATGAAGGCTTAAAAAAATTTAGAAAAATAGTTAATCATATCAAAAATTCAAGGAAAATTTTCTGGAAAACCTCTATTGTATTTAGAATGAAAATACAAGGTTTGACAATTTTTGGAAACTGTTTGATAATAGTTTACATTTTTAGGAATTTAAAACACCTTTAAATGTGTTGAAATACCCTCAAATTTATATTACTAAATCTGGAAAATTAATATCCCAAATAGTATTAATTGCATGACTATTAGAATTTCATCATTTCAGAAAAGTTGTAACCAATTAATATAAAATCCAATATTAAAACATAAAATTGGCATTTCACTATATGTAGAGTTTAGTATATTAGCATTAGGTTTCGACATGGAAACTCACTAGTGTGTGTTTGATGTCGTAGGATCCCGGTATTAAGACGTTGGTGTATTCCGAGGCACCACTTGTACCTACTCGAAACATTGTGAGTATTCACGCACTCCCCTATTTTCAGTTTTTTTTATGTTTTGGGGTGGAAAAGCATGTCCCGAAAAACTATTATTTGAATGTTGTATTTAAATTGATTTGTATCAAACATGATTGCTATTTTATTGCTATGTCTCTCTATGTATGTCTATGCAACACGGAACATGAGAACTTATCGTACTAAGGCCCTTCCCTTATCTCTAACCATTAACTCTTTGAGCCAATGGTCATTATGGATAGCGCTATTAGGAATTGACAACTCCTCACTCGCCTTATTGCTGGAGTGCATGATACCATATTCATCTATGGAACGATAAGCATAGATCTTGATAGGGCTTCAGTCATAGGTTTGGTTGAGACTCATTGTTTGCTCATACATATACAAACTCATTTCTCGTTATAGGAATAAACTTGTTATCAATCATAGCAATCAACTTTGTTTCTCATTAAAGCAATGTACTTGTATTTATTAAAGGCCTTATTCCAAATCTTGATTTTATAAACTTGTGAACTCACCAACTATTTTCATAGTTGACGCTCGTTTTACATGCTTTTTAAGGAAATAATTAGTAAGTGGATATAAAGATTCATCATCATAGAGCATGCTGCATCGTGTTGAAGTTATTTATGAAGTTATATTTTGAACAATGTTATTTTGGAAAAACTTGTACTTGTTTCTATTAAGATATGGGTTGTAAACTTTTGAATATTGCTATGGTGATGTATCTTTATCTTTTGCAATGAAACCGTTATCGCTGTCATATCTTGCGTTTCCGCTTTAGCGGGGTGTGACAGAAGTGGTATCAGAGCTAAAGTTATAGAGAACATCCGTTTTCCTTTAAGAAAACACAACCTATAACCAAAACTTATAAAAATTCTTTTTTACATCAAACATATTACTAATATAATTAGGTCGGGAATTGTATCATTGGACCTCAATTAAACATAGCCTGATCACCTATGTTTAATTAAGGAAAGATTTATACAAAGCTTGAGCTAATTATAATGGGAATATGTTCAACAAAATTTTTGAGAAAACTTTATTTCAAAAATTCAAAAAGGTTAATTTTGGTGTGTGTAAGCATTGCATATTATAGGCATGCATTGTCATTTATTTCATATCTCATTGAATCTATGTCTCAGTCCACTATGTCGACATCGTCATCTTCTCATGCTACCGCCTCAGCTGATGAGTCCGGCTACGTCACTGTTATCCCTCGACGTGATCCCCCCGCCTCGGTGGAGGAAGACCCCTCGGAAGACACAGAAGATACAGGAAACTCGGTGGAGATCAGCAATGACAACGCCCCAAGTCAGCAACGCGAGGCATCGCCTACATCGATGTTGCCACAGCCACCACTTTATGGGCTTCGTATTCGGAGGACGGCGAGGAAGAGTGTTCCTATTCCAGGAAGGATAGCAACCAGTACAGCAGGACTTGGCACGGCAGGACCCAGTAGGGTAGGACCCAGCAATACAGGACCGAGCGCACCCCCACCACAGCGACTCATAGTGATACCTGTCAGGCAGCCAGGTATGACTTCGCAGGAGTCCTGGAGAATGCAGTCGATGGCAGCGGGCCTACGTCACAGTCTCGCTGTGATAGCTGGGCATCGGGAAGTTTTGGATGAAGTGTTGACAAGGATGGAAATCCTGTTTCAACATTCGATGGAGGCTGCTGACACTGCTAGTGCTGCTAGACGAGTGGCAGGTCGTGCGATGACCGCATATTATGTGCTTGGAGGGCTATTACTGATTGTGGTGTTGATGTTTTTTGTTGGGATAGCGATTAGTATTTGGTTCTGATTTCAGTATTTTATTTTATTTTGTCATGAAACGAAAACCCATGTTGGGTGTCTTTTGGGGAAAAACATTTAAAACTTTATTTTGGGAATTGATGTATTGCTTTGGTTTTAAGACTATTTCAAATGGTGATGAGAAGTTTATTTTATGTTTGAAAACTTTTACTATGAGGTCAAACCCTAGAATTTTCTTAGTCAATGGTCGAATAAAAAGAATTTTCTTTTCTTTCCTTTCTAAAATCTGTATGCCTAGTATTAATGCAAACCATTAATTTGACAACACTTACGGTTTTCAAAATAGTAGTGAACTAAATATTATACATTATTTTATGTATTTATACGTATTTCTTCTCTTGTGTCTTAGAACCATGGCAGGAAGGCCTAATCGCGGGCGCCCACAGAACGAAACACCCGATGTTGCTCAAATTATAGCACAATACCTCTAGGAAGCAATCCCAAACGTTGTTACTCAAGTAACTGCGGGACTTAATGCTAACCAAGGAAGTAGTGGAGGAAACCAGGGAAACAATGAAAGAGAATGCAACTACAAGTCCTTTATGGCCTGTAAATCAAAGGAGTTCCACGGAAAGGAAGGTGCGGTCGGGTTGCTGAAATGGATTGACAGCATGGAGTCGGTCCTTCACATTAGCAAATGCCTCGAGCGCAACAAAGTTGAGTATGCAACTTGTCTACTCCAAGATAGGGCATTGACCTGGTGGAATACTCTAGTGCAAACCCGAGGTCGTGCAACGGCATATCAGCTAACTTGGGAAGACCTAAAGAAGCTGCTGATAGAGGAGTATTGTCCCAAGGATGAAATTCAGAAGCTTGAATCTGAGTTCTGGAACCATTCTATGGTTGGAACACAAATAGAGAAGTACTCAGTCCGATTTCATGAACTAGCAAAACTGGTACCTAACATGGTTACTCCTGAGGAGAAACGGATAGATCGTTACATCTGGGGTCTGGCACCAGAGATTCGGGGAATGGTTACTTCAGCAAACCCAACTACCATTCAAAGTGCAGTAAGTCTAGCAAATCGACTAACCAATGATGTGATAAGGATGGGAGCATCGACAAAGGAAAACTCTAGTAACAAGAGGAAGCCAGCAGATCAGGGAGAGAAGAAGTATGGAGGCAAGTCAGGGAGGAAGCAGAAAGTCTCAAGAAACTTTATGGTAAGAGCCCAGGAGCAAGAACCAGTGAAAACTCAGGACCCGGAAGTCATGGAAGTGCAGGAGCGAAAGCAGTACTCAGGACCGCTTCCGAAGTGCAATAAGTGTAACTTCCATCACAAGGGAGCTTGCCCAGTGTGCCAAAACTGTAAACAAACAGGCCATTACTCGAAGTATTGTAAGCTGAATAAGGATGGAAAAAGGGGATGTTACGAGTGCGGGAGTGCTGATCATCTCCGTAGAGCATGTCCCAAACTGAACAAGGGGCCTGGTAACAATGGACAAGGCCAAGCCAGGTAAAACTTCCAAGGAAATCAAGGTGGGCGGCCAAGGGGTGTAGCCTTTGTGATTGCTGCAGAAGAAGCTCGTCATAACCCTGAGGTGATAACAGGTACGTTTCTCCTGAACAACCATTTTGCATCAGTAATATTCGATGTGGGAGCAGATAGGAGTTTTGTTTCTTTAGCATTTAGACCGTTAATTGACTTGAAATCGATAAAGATGAGGAATACTTATGCTATTGAACTTGCTGATGGGTATGAAATTAGGGCTAATGAAATAATTCCTGGCTGTACTCTGAATTTAGCTGATAAACTCTTTAGCATTGACCTAATTCCTATAGAGCTAGGTAGTTTTGATGTAATAGTAGGAATGGATTGGTTATCCAAAAATAGAGCGGACATTGGTTGTTACGAGAAAGTCATCAGGGTACCTCTCCCTAATGGAGAAACCCTTATCATACATGGTGAGAAGCGAGGAAGAAGTTTAAACATTGTATCAAGCATGAAGATTCACAAGTATCTGAAGAAGAATTGTATTGCATTCATGGCCCACGTACTAGAAAGAGAACCTGAAGCTAAGCAACTCAAGGAGATTCCAGTGGTTCAAAACTATCCCGAAGTGTTTCCGGAGGAATTACCCGGTCTACCCCCTCACAGACAGGTCGAATTTCGGATAGACTTATTTCCCGGAGCGGCACCGGTAGCAAAAGCACCATATCGCCTCGCGCCATCCGAGATGCAAGAACTATCCGGACAACTTCAAGAACTTCTAGACAAAGGGTTTATACGACCAAGTTCTTCACCTTGGGGAGCCCCAGTGTTATTCGTCAAAAAGAAAGATGGGTCGTTCCGAATGTGGATTGATTACAGAGAACTGAACAAGTTGACAATCAAGAATCGATATCCTCTTCCTCGAATTGATGACTTGTTCGATGAGTTGCAGGGCGCTTCATACTTCTCAAAGATCGACCTCCGATCAGGATACCATCAACTAAGAGTTCACGAAGGATACATTCACAAAACAGCATTTAGAACCCGTTATGGACATTATGAGTTCTTATTCATGCCTTTTGGACTAACGAACGCACCCGCTGTTTTCATGGATTTGATGAATAGGGTCTGTAGACCATACCTAGACAAGTTTGTAATTGTATTTATCGATGACATACTTGTTTACTCACAAACCAAAGAAGATCATGACAGACATCTGAAGCTAGTGTTGGAGCTGTTGAAGGAGCAGAAATTGTATGCCAGGTTCACTAAGTGTGAATTTTGGATTCGGGAAGTACATTTCCTTGGTCATGTGATCGGCGAAAGAGGAATTCATGTAGATCCAGCTAAGATCGAGGCAATCAAGAAATGGGAAGCCCCCAAAACCCCGACAGAAATACGACAGTTCCTAGGATTAGCTGGGTACTACAGACGCTTCATTGAGAATTTCTCTAGGATTGCTCAACCATTAACATCTTTGACCCAAAAGGACAGAAAATTTCTCTGGGAAGAGAAACACGAAGAAGCGTTTCGAATCCTGAAAAACAAGCTGTGCAATGCACCAATTCTGGCCTTACCAGAGGGATCAGAGAACTTTGTAGTGTATTGTGATGCGTCTCATCAAGGATTAGTATGTGTGTTAATGCAAAAAGATAAGGTCATTGCGTATGCTTCCAGACAACTCAAACCGCATGAGAAGAATTATACAACCCATGATCTAGAACTGGGAGCAATAGTTTTCGCTCTTAAGATATGGAGGCATTATTTCTATGGAACCAAGTGCATCATTTATACCGATCACAAAAGCCTTCAGCATATCCTAGATCAGAAAATGTTAAACATGCGGCAGAGGAGATGGGTAGAGTTGTTTAGTGATTATGACTGTGAGATACGATATCACCCAGGGAAGGCTAACATAGTAGCCGACGCTCTAAGTAGGAAAGAAAGAGTGAAACCTTCCCGTGTGAGAGCTTTGGGAATGGTAATTCAGACAAGCTTGAAATCTCAAATCATTGATGCCCAGGAGAAAGCGCTATTCAAGGAACATCTTCCAGGCGAAACCTTACATGCTTTGGAAGTGAGATTTGAAACCAAACCTGATGGAGTTCGTTATTTTAAGGACAAGGTCTGGATTCCAAGGGTTAACGATCTGAGAGACACGGTACTAGAGGAGTCTCATCGATCTAAATACTCAATCCACCCTGGAGCGGATAAAATGTACAAGGATCTTAAAGAGTACTATTGGTGGCCTGGAATGAAAAGGGATATTGCCTTATATGTTAGGAAGTGTTTAACTTGCTCAATAGTCAAAGCTGAACATCAAAAACCATCCGGCTTATTGCAACAACCTGAAATTCCCCAATGGAAATGGGAGCAGATATCCATGGATTTCGTTACCAAACTTCCTAGAACTGCTAAAGGTCATGACTCAATTTGGGTCATAGTGGATCGACTGACGAAATCTGCTCACTTTCTATCCATTCGGGAAGACTTCAAGATGGAAAAATTGGCCCAAATCTACATCGACAAAATTGTTTCTCTGCATGGTGTACCCCTATCCATCATTTCTGATAGAGATAGTCGTTTTACATCATGATTTTGGTGGATGTTACAGAAGGCACTAGGAACCAAGATAAATTTGAGCACATCTTACCACCCTCAGACAGATGGGTAGACAGACAGAACAATACAAACATTGGAAGACATGCTACGGGCGTGTGTCATTGAGTTCAAAGGAAATTGGGATACTCATTTGCCTCTAATTGAGTTTTCCTACAATAACAGTCACCACACGAGTATCCAATGTGCTCCATATGAAGCATTGTATGGACGCAAGTGTCGTTCGCCCTTACGCTGGATAGAAATCGGAGACAGACAATTGACTAGACTCGACCTTATCCAGGAAACAACTGACAAGATTGCTATCGTCAAAGATAGGCTTAAAGCCGCCAGAGATCGTCAGAAAAGTTATGCGGATAATCGTCGAAAACCATTAGAATTCCAAGTTGGAGACAAGGTACTTCTAAAGGTGTCGCCTTGGAAAGGGCTTGTACGTTTTGGTAAGAAAGGAAAACTAAGCCCGAGATATGTTGGACCCTTTGAGATCATTGAAAGGATTGGTCCGGTTGCATATAAACTCCGATTACCCCAAGAGTTAAGCGCCATTCACGACACATTCCACGTCTCCAATCTTAAGAAATGTTTAGCCGATGAAGCATTGATAGTACCCCTGGAGGAAATTAAGATCAATGATAAGCTAACCTTTGTTGAGGAACCGATAGAAATCCTTGACAGATGGGTGAAACAACTTAAGCGGAGTAAGATTCTGATTGTGAAAGTTCGATGGAACTCAAAACGCGGGCCGGAGTACACCTGGGAGCGTGAGGACTTCATGAAGGAAAAGTATCCACAACTTTTCCCTTGCGATGACAAACGATGACATAGAATGAATTTCGGGACGAAATTCTTTTTGAGTGGGGGATACTGTGACAACTGTCAATTTAGGTCATTCTCGGACTCATGCATCTTTTTATAAAAACCATACATGCACAACATGCCATGGCCTAGTAGTATAAATTAGGTCAAAATCTTACATGAACTAGGATCCAACTAAAATCTAGGACTAATATACTTGACTCTTACGATTCTAGTAAGTTGTTTAGCTACTGTAGGAAATGCCGATATCCGAATTAGAATAAACTCCAAACATTTGTTACAATTGAAAAAGAGTATCAAAAACCTTAAAAAATAAATTAAAATTTTCTAATTTCATTTCATTATGATGGTAAATATCTAACAAAGTTCCAAAAGCCCTAAAGAACCCAAAAATCCAAATTTATAAACTTTAAAACCTAAAAACCCTATAAGATTTGTTATGAACCTCATTATATGAAATTTAAATAATTAAGTTATGGGATATAATGAAAGACATAAAAATTTAATTATCAAACATTAATCATAATTTATTAGTTAAAAACAAAGATTTTTAATAAATCAAGAATTAAATAAAGAAGCCTTTTTATAAAAGTTGGGGTTTTATAAAAATTAAGGGGAAATTATATAAATGTGAATTATGAGAGAGAGGACCTCTCTTATACTCATAAATTTCGTCCATACTCTCTCTCATGCTCTCTTTTCCCCAAAAATCTTAATCATTTTATCCCTCTCTTACACTTCAACTTCCCCTTCACTCTCTCTCACACTCCACTCTTTACAACACTCAAACTCTCTCTTCCTCTCTCCAAACCCACGAAAATCATCAGCCAAGAACACCTCTCCACACTCAAATCTTCATCTTCTAAGGTTGTTCTTCAAGGTATTCACGAAAATCCTTCATTTTCCCTTACTTTTCCTTCTTGTTTTAAAGGGTTTTCTTGTACTTCTCTTCCTTCTACACCATTCTTTATGAACATTCATGAACATGTTCATGAATGTCGAGTTTGATGATGATGGTGGTAGGGTTTCACCCAAGAACAACATGCATGTTGTTTAATGGTGAAATCCAAGGACCAAAACCTATGTCAAACACTAAAGTTCGGATTTTTACAAGTTTTAAAGGCTCATACACCTTATGCATTCAAGTATTTCCTTTAAAAACATCACTATGACAAACATATGTCCATGCATGGTCTTCAAACCGTGATGCATGTGATGAACACCAAGCTAAAGAGCTTGATGATCAAAGTACATTGTTAATAGTGCATGCAAATGATTTTGTCTATAAAAATATCTAAAATTCTTTTCTGTTCAAAATAAAAAATTTTACAGATTCCCATTAAGGTAATATGAACATCTGGAAAATCCCAAGAGTTTTTATCATTTCCTTGATTTATTAAAATTGTTACAAGAAAACAAGGGCATAAATCACATAAAATACTTCCAGAGGTCTATAAATCCTGAATAAATTCGTGGATGACCCCTATGGTGAATAATGACCTCTCATTAAGTTTCATCGATTTATGTTTCTGTTTAGTATGACTTTTGATTTTCTTTTTGTTTGGTTCCAATAAATCGCAAAACCACTTTAGAGAGTGTGAAAATTGTATCTAACAATTTTCGCAGCTCTTACCAGAGGCGGGAGACTCAGAAAAATAATTTCAGAATTTTTCATCATGCATTTCTATTCTGTATACTACATAAAATTTTTGATGATTTTTCTCTTATGTATACTATTTTTCTCCTATTTTCTAAGGTTAAATACACTTAAATACACTTAAATACACTTAAATACCCAAAACCAGATTATACAATATGAAAACCACATTTGGTATTTTACCCAGGTTATTTACACTGTAGATGATGTTACAAAAATTTTTGGTAATTTACTTTAACTGTTTATTATTTATTCTCCAATTAATGATTATTTAAGAGGATAAAACAAAGAAAAATAGAAAGACCAACTGAAAAATATCTTTTATATTTTTCACAGTTTCTATATGTATAATAACAGTGTTACAAAAATTTTGGGTAATTTTGGAAACTGTTTTCTATTTATTTCAATTTTTATTAGA
Source organism: Lactuca virosa (assembly GCF_052849685.1). Lineage (NCBI taxonomy): Eukaryota > Viridiplantae > Streptophyta > Magnoliopsida > Asterales > Asteraceae > Lactuca > Lactuca virosa. The sequence goes on from NC_136428.1 coordinate 244,189,477, forward strand.
ATAAATGCTCAAAAATCATAAAATTTGGGTTAAACAGTTGGAAATCAATTTTTATATTTTTTCTAGTTTAATAATGCTTAATAACAGTAATAGAAAAAGTTTGGGTAATTTTGGAAACTGTTTTCTATTTATTTCAATTTTTATTAGAATAAATGCACAAAAATCATAAAATTGGGTTAAACAGTTTAGAAATTCATTTTTTATATTTTTTCCAGCTCAAGTATGTCTAATGGCAGTATTGTAAAAATTTTGGGAATTTTTATGCTTTTAATACTATTTTTCATGAATTTATGTTGTTATGAAGGCTTAAAAAAATTTAGAAAAATAGTTAATCATATCAAAAATTCAAGGAAAATTTTCTGGAAAACCTCTATTGTATTTAGAATGAAAATACAAGGTTTGACAATTTTTGGAAACTGTTTGATAATAGTTTACATTTTTAGGAATTTAAAACACCTTTAAATGTGTTGAAATACCCTCAAATTTATATTACTAAATCTGGAAAATTAATATCCCAAATAGTATTAATTGCATGACTATTAGAATTTCATCATTTCAGAAAAGTTGTAACCAATTAATATAAAATCCAATATTAAAACATAAAATTGGCATTTCACTATATGTAGAGTTTAGTATATTAGCATTAGGTTTCGACATGGAAACTCACTAGTGTGTGTTTGATGTCGTAGGATCCCGGTATTAAGACGTTGGTGTATTCCGAGGCACCACTTGTACCTACTCGAAACATTGTGAGTATTCACGCACTCCCCTATTTTCAGTTTTTTTTATGTTTTGGGGTGGAAAAGCATGTCCCGAAAAACTATTATTTGAATGTTGTATTTAAATTGATTTGTATCAAACATGATTGCTATTTTATTGCTATGTCTCTCTATGTATGTCTATGCAACACGGAACATGAGAACTTATCGTACTAAGGCCCTTCCCTTATCTCTAACCATTAACTCTTTGAGCCAATGGTCATTATGGATAGCGCTATTAGGAATTGACAACTCCTCACTCGCCCTATTGCTGGAGTGCATGATATCATATTCATCTATGGAACGATAAGCATAGATCTTGATAGGGCTTCAGTCATAGGTTTGGTTGAGACTCATTGTTTGCTCATACACATACAAACTCGTTTCTCGTTATAGCAATAAACTTGTTATCAATCATAGCAATCAACTTTGTTTCTCATTAAAGCAATGTACTTGTATTTATGAAAAGCCTTATTCCAAATCTTGATTTTATAAACTTGTGAACTCACCAACTATTTTCATAGTTGACGCTCGTTTTACATGCTTTTTCAGGAAATAATTAGTAAGTGGATATAAAGATTCATCATCATAGAGCATGCTGCATCGTGTTGAAGTTATTTATGAAGTTATATTTTGAACAATGTTATTTTGGAAAAACTTGTACTTGTTTCTATTAAGCTATGGGTTGTAAACTTTTGAATATTGCTATGGTGATGTATCTTTATCTTTTGCAATGAAACCGTTATCGCTGTCATATCTTGCGTTTCCGCTTTAGCGGGGTGTGACAACTTTTGCTGGTTCGGGTTCCGTTTTAACAAATTTAGAACAGTCAACCACGTCTTCTATAGAAATTTCACTCATATCATCGTCCTCGTTAAATTCAGAAGCATTGTTGACATCAATCTTGTTTTCTGAACTTAATTTGGTACTCACTGAATCAAAAATCTGTACGGTTTCGGTTTTAATTTTCAACTTATCATTTTCGTCCAATAAGTTTTTAAGCATGTCCGTGTGGTCTTTTGACTTAATAAAGGACTCAATTTTTTCTATACCAATCCTATAGGGATCCGTGGTTTCTTCTGATGAGACAATTGATTCACAATTATAACAATCAACATCTATTTCTATAAAGACGCTTAGCAATTAAACAAAAAATATTCCTTTGTTTCAATAATTTCAAATTGTCTCTTTGCAAATATATCAATTCATCTCTGGCCCTAACCAATTCTAACTCCTTCTGCTCTTTCCACATCTTTCGCTCCTTTCTCTTGGACGACACCCTGATAATTTGATCAGTTAGGTTAGCATTTGTGAGTCGAGTTTATTTTAGGCTACCACTTAGATTAGAAAATTTAGATTTTAAATCATTTAATTCCTTTTCATAGTTAGAAATAGGTATTTTGGGTGTTGTGAGAATAGAATTTACCTTCTTGATCAACTAATCACATTCGTTGATATGTTCTCCAACAGGTTTCGATGTGAAGCATCTATCCTCCCTCTTTTTCGCTTCATCATCCCCGCCATCTGTAGTGTAACCTCTCATTTGTGACACCCCAGCCGTCACCATCAAACACTTTCCTGCCAAACCAGAACCTTCTTCTTTCGCTATGAATGTCCTGCCATGAGTGAGCTTGCATACTTCCTCATCTTCCGAATCGGTAGACCAGATCTCTACTCCACCGAACTCGCTTTCTTCAACATTTTCCTGCACAAGTAACACATGCATGGATTTATCGTTAGACTTCTTTTTCTTAGCTTCTTCAAGCTTACGAGTGTGGTAAGCTTCATCGTCTTCATTCATTCTTCTTAACATGCACTCTTTTGCTAGATGGTTTTTGCCATGATAATAATTGCAGTCATAGCCCGAATCACCCAAAAGTTTGCTCTCTTTCTTTTCCTCTTCTTTCTGAGGAGCACATTTAATCTCCTCTTTCGCCTTCTCCGAACTATAGCTTCCCTGCCGGTTTCGGTTCTTGGCTGGGAACTTCTTTCTTGCAAAACGCTTAGGATTGGATACCATCAGTGTATATTCCTCATCTGTCAGATCATATTCAGAAAGGTTAGATTCTGTTTCTTCTTCAATCACATTCTTACCCTTTGAGATAAGAGCCAATGATCCCATTACGGAAATCACTTCCGTTTCCTTGGTCACAACACTTTCATGAGATTTGAGAATTCCCACGAGCTTCGCCAACGAATAGGATTTAAACTGTTAATGAGGTTTAACAGTTGAAACCACAACCATCCATTCTAGCCTTAGACCATTCATAAAGGTGACTTTCTGCTCGATCACCTCTCTTCCAATTCCATGCTTGATCATCTTGCTGAGAAGATGGTTGTAACGATTGAATGTTTGAATGAGACTTTCATCTTGCTTTAGCTTGAAGTCACCGAACTCTGAAAGCAGAAGAGTTTGAGTAGAGTGTTCGAGATCCTCATCGGTAGAATACAACACCTTAATCCGATCCCAAATCTCCTTTGTAGTGGTACATGCACTCACCAGACGAAAGGTGTCAGATTGTAAGGTGAATATGATCATCGTCATTGCTTTTATGTTGCTAAGCAGCTTGTCCTTCTCGTCTTGAGTAACATCTTTCACGTCGATCATCAGCTGATTATACTCCTTTTGAGTCTTGATGGTTTTTTCGGTTCCAGTATGAGAAAAAGGACCCACGGTAATTGCTTCGCATATTAAATATATGTTGTCCTCAGAACCCAGGACATAATCTTCAAAAGAAAAAGCCCAGACTTCATACTCTTGAGTATACAAGATTGGAATCCATGTAGTTGATCCAATGCTGTTTGATCTGTTTACCTGTCAAGAATCAGAATTATAAAGCGGTATTAGGGCAATATCGAGATCTATGAGCAACGTCAATGAAGAGATGACGGCTCAACAGATTCAATAAAAGCGGAAACCCTAAAGCTATTCTTCAAACATAAGAAATGCGTATGAGATTACACACTTTCCTGCTCTGATACCAACTGATGAGATTAAAACTTTTAGATCGATAAGATTCTTAAACAGATAAATCAAGAACACAATGAAAGTAATAACACCGGATGAATCAATGGTTGTGTCGAATGATTAATCAGTCACAACCTCATAAGAACTCTATGAAGAATTACTACTGTAGAGGTGTGCTAGGGTTACAATACGATCAAAAGAATAAAAACTATCAAAAGCGTATCTACTAAGGTGCTTGCATGCACTATATAAAGTAAACCGTATAAAATGTAAACGGTTGCACAAGCCCATAACCGAGACGCAACACTTCAAGACTCAACAATACGGTTAGGATCTTATAGCCTTAGAATAATTGATTTGGCCTTCTTTCCTGTTCCTCGTCTGGTTGTGGTCTTTGGGTGTAGTTTGTTATTCGAAAGTCTATTTGATCTTGTTCTGTGTATAATTTTCATGCATAAGGCAGCCTGTTATGATTGATTTGAGATCTGATTTGATGGGATTGGGCAAATATTAGGATAGCCTAGGATTTGAGTTATGTAGTAGCCTATGAGATATGTTTGTTCTGGGACGAATTATAGTTTTCATGTAGATCCTTGGGGAAGGTACAGGTAGGTGTGGAAGGTAGTATTGGGCCTGTACTGCTGGAAGCACAGGACCTGTACCCGAACTAATGTTAGACTTGGAAGCTCTAAGGAGAACCGATGTTGGAAGATCCCCTTTGTGGACATTTTGATCATTTTGTCTTGTGGTATTACAGATCAGAATGGTGGTGACACAACTAGGAGCAGGGGGATCAGGATCCGGATCTGGGTCGGCCGACGGTACCGAGCCCAATGACGAGAGGTTTCACGATCATATTGCAGTCGAGGTTATGAGGGGCATCCTTGACGCTACCCCAATGATTTTTAGGATAGTCAAGGAAGGGATGAAGGAGATCATGGAGGAGTTGCTCAGGTCTTTCCGAGCAAAGATTGTTGTGGGACCCCATAGTTAGCTGACGCTGGGTAGAAGACATGGAGAACGCCCATCACATGAGCTTTTGCCCTGACGCGGCAAAGGTGGGGCTTTCCTGGTGTATGTTGAGGGACCGAGCCAGGGATTGGTGGGAAGAGGTGACTAGGCAGGTGGGAGCAGCCGGTGTGGCTGAGATGACATGGGCAGAGTTTCTCAGACACTTTGATCTAGAGTTTGGACCACCTATTGAGGTGCAACGCTAGTGAGGGAGTTCCAGGAGCTCCAGCAGATCACCGGGACTGTGGCGGAGATCACCGCCAAGTTTCAGAAACGAGCACTGTTGATCCAACAATACACTATAGATGAGGACACGAGGAGGACGAGGTATCATTCTATGTTGAGGGATGATATTCTTGAGTTCGTGAGCTTTATAGGATGCAAAACCCTGAATGAGATGCTGGAGAAGGGCCATGAGCCGGAGATAGAGTTGGAGTTCCGCACCAAGCGGAAGCCAGAGCAAGCACATACAACTGTAGGTCAGGCTAAAAAGCCTAAGACCTCGTATTCTTCTGGTAGAGTCCAGTAGGGCCATGGACGGTGTGCGAAATATGGGAGATCTCAATGTGGAGTTTGCCGAGGGACATGCCCGGTGTGATATACGTGTGGTTAGTCGGGCCACGTGAGCAGGGATTGCCCCAAGAAGGGCCACGTGTGGTTAGTGTGACCGCCCTGCTAAGGAAGATGCCACGACGGTGAAGAGCTGTGCATTTCAGTTTACCACCGAGGAGGCTCGGGTAGCGCCATACATTGTAGGTGGTACGTATTTTATTTTCCTGCTCAATATTGATTTATATTGCTTATGTGTATATATGTGCTCATGTATAGGGACCTTTGTGGTCAATGGTATGTCGGCTCACGTTGTATTCGATTCGGTTGCTATCTAATCATTTGTATCTCTTAAACTTAGCAAGAAGTTTTGGGATGCATCGGGGACTTTGGATTCCCCGCCTGAGGTTGATATTGCGGACGACCGCACCATGAGTGCTGCAATGGTGTATCAGGATTGTGTCCTGAATGTTCTTGGGGAGAGGTTACGTGTTGATCTAGTCCCGATACCGTTGCGAGGGCTGAAGGTGATCGTCGGGATGGACTGGTTGGGGACCAATGGGGCCCTGATAGATTGCGAGCGCCAGCTGGTGAGGGTTCGAACCCCAAGTGGGGGAGAACTGGTTATTCTTGGAGATAGGGGCCTCTCTGGGGCCAACCCTCTGTTCAGCTGGGAGGGCTAGGAGACTTCTCCAGTAGGGTTGTTTGGGATTTTTGGCACATTTCTCGGATACGACAGTTGAGACCCCGGTGGATTTGGGAAATGTATCGGTTGTACAAGAGTTCCGTGATGTATTTACTGAGGAGTTACTTGGAGTGCCTCCGGAGAGGCGAGTGGAGTTTCGCATTTCTTTGGTGTGGGGTGCCTCTACGATAGCCAAGGCACCATACCGGCTACCTCCGCCCGACATATCGGAGCTGTCTATGCAGCTTCAGGAGCTATTAGACCAAGGGTTTATTCGTCCGAGCAGTTCCCCATGGGGAGCACCGCTCCTGTTTGTGAAGAAGAAGGACATGTCACACAGGATGTGTATTGATTATTGAGAGCTGAACAAGCTAACGGTGAAAAACCATTATCCGCTCCTGAGGATCGATGATTTGTTCGATCAGCTACAGGGTGCATCTTGGTTTTTCAAGAATGATCTTCGCTCGGGGTACCATCAGATGAGGATTAGGGATGACAATATACCAAAGACAGCTTTCAGGACTCGGTACGGGCACTACGAGTTTGTGGTGATGCCATTTGGCCTCATCAATGCCCCGACAACATTCATGCATCTCATGAATAGGGTTTGTAGGCCGATGTTGGATCGGTCAATGATCGTGTGTATCGATGATATCTTGGTCTATTCTAAGACCAACGAAAAACACGAGCAGCATCTGAGGGAGGTATTGGGGACATTGAGGACGGAAAGGCTTTATGCCAAGTTGTCAAAGTTTGATTTCTGGATGAGAGAGGTGAAGTTTTTGGGGCACATCGTCAACCATGAAGGTATTTTGGTTGATCCAGCTAAGAATGAGGCAATGATGTTGTGGGAATTACCAAAGAATGCATCTGAGATTCATAGCTTCTTGGGTTTAGTGGGGTACTATCGGAGATTCATACAAGATTTCTCCAAGATCGTTTTACCTTTAACCCGTTTAACCTAGAAGAATGTGACTTTTCGGTGGGGCACATACCAGCAGTTGGCTTTCAAGACCTTAAGATAAAGGTTATATGAGGCCCCGATTTTAGCACTACCTGATGGGTTGAATGATTTGGTGGTGTACTGTGATGCGTCTATCATAAGGTTAGGCGTTGTTTTGACGCAGAGGAGACATCTGATCGCGTATGCCTCGAGGTAGCTGAAGCCTCACGAGGTGAACTACCCCACTCACGACCTGGAATTGGGGGTAGTGGTGTTTGCCCTCATGATCTGGAGGCATTACTTGTATGGAGTTCGATGCACCATTTTTACTGACCACAAGAGTTTGAAGTACTTGATGTACCAGCAGAACCTGAACATGCGGCAGAGGAGGTGGTTAGATGTACTGAAGTATTATGATTGCGAGAACTTGTACTACCCAGGGAAGGCCAATGTGGTGGCCGATGCTTTGAGTCGCAAGGCGGAAATTGCTCCGATCAGGAATGTTTTGTTTGGGGATGATGGTGATCTCTCCATTGTTGGATATGATCAATCAAGCTGAGGTGGAGGGTGTGAAGAAAGTGAATTGGAAGATAGAGCGGATTCGGGTTAAGTATCCCTTGTTTGTTCGGGATAGCCGAGGTCTTCTGACATAGTGTGGCCGGGTGTGGGTACTGGTAACTGGGGGTGTGAGTTAGAAGATCTTGTTGAAGGCACAAAAATCCAAATTCTCTATTCACCCGGGGCCACGAAGATGTATAGAGATCTGAGGTTGAGTTACTGGTGGCCCTGGATGAAGTGGGAGGTTGCATGGTTCGTGGAGCAATGCTTAACCTGCAGGAAGGTCAAGGCTGAATATCAGAGGCCTCACGACAAGGTACAGTGGTTACCCATTCCCATGTGGAAATGGGAAGAGATCACCATGGACTTCATCACGAAGTTACCGCGGACGGAAAGGGGTGTGGATGCCATATGGGTTATTGTGGATAGATTGAAGAAGAGTGGCCATTTTATTCCGATCTCCGAGAACATTGCCGCTGAGAAATTAGCGGATATTTACGTGCGAGAGGTGGTTGCTAGGCACGGAGTGCCAGTGTCAGTAGTCTCTGACCGGGATGTCTGATTTAAATCCAGATTCTAGAGAAAGTTCCACGAGGAACTGGGCACTCAGTTACATTTTAGCACGACTTACAACCCCCAGACAGTTGGCCAGAGCGAGAGGACAATCCAGACACTCGAGGATATGCTATGGGCATGTCTGCTTGATTTTGGAGGGAGTTGGGATACATACCTCCCACTAGCAGAGTTTTCATATAACAATAGTTATCATGCTAGTATTGACCGACCCCGTTTGAGATATTGTATGGTCGGAGGTGTAGAACCTCGGTTTGCTGGGGTGACGTAGGGCATCGAGTCATGAGGAGCACCGAGGTGGTGCTCAGGACTAGCGAGTTGATTCAGTAGGTGCGCGACAGGCTGTGAGTCGCATTGAGCCGTCAGAAAAGCTATGCTGACCGGCGCTGATCGGACCTTGAGTTCCTGGTCGGGGACTTCGTTCTGTTGAAAGTGTCACCATGGAAGGGTGTCATTAGGTTTCGGAAGAGGGACAAGTTAGGGCCCTAATATATTGGTCTATTCATGATTACTGTCCGGGTTGGCAAGGTATCTTACCGTTTGGATCTGACGGACGAGCTTAGCCAGATTCATAACACCTTTCATGTATCTCGCCTTCGGAAGTGTGTCACGAAAGAGGCCACAGTTATTTCTCTGGATGAAAGTCAAGTGGATGAGAGCCTAAACTATATTGAGAGGCCCATTGTGGTTCTGGATAGGAAGACTAAGGTCCTTTGTAACAAGGAAATAAAGCTAGTGAAGGTGCAATGGCAGCACCGAAAAGGCTCCGAATGAACATGGGAGCCGAAAGAAGAGATGCGAGACCTCTATCCGAATTTGTTCACGTCAGCAGACTTCAAGGACAAAGTCTAGTTCAAGTGGAGGAGATTTCTAACGCTCGTTTCAGGTATAATTTATTTATCAAGATTTAAGGGTTTTAGACTAAAACTCGAGGAGTTAGGGAGCTCCAAATTATCGAGTAGAGATCATTTCAGATTCTGGACTTAGGGTGTACTCGACGAGTTGGAAGGCCCCAACTCGACGAGTAGACGATGTAAAGGAAAACCATAATTTTCAGGGTTATATACCTTATTTAAAGAACTTATGGCTCATTTGTGGACTCCCTCATCCTCCTTACAGTCTAGGGAAACCCTAGTTAGTACCTTATACCCTCCTGAGTGTGTGTGTGTGAGTCGTGGAGAGTGATTTTGGTGTTTGTTGGTGCATTTCTTGAAGATTTAAGGGATTGAAGTGAGGAGGAGGCTATAGATCCGACATCTACCATGTATTAGCAACCATTTGGAGGTAAAAAGTCTTTACCTTGACCTCTTGTTTCTTAGATCTTATTCCATGGAAGTTTAGTGCATTTTTAGCCCATTTTGGAACCATTTTCGGAGTTGAGAATGATTTGAAGTTGTGACTTCAGATCTTGACACCTTAGGCATCCTTGAGCCTAAAGATTCAAGCTTTGTTAAGCTTTATCCATCCTTCATGCCATAAACCTTCAATTAAGCTTAGTTTTAGTGTTTTAGCCTCTTGAGGCCTTGCATGCCCGTAAAGTTAGCAACTTTATGTGATATTTAAGTCCTGAGGGACAGGATCTGTAGTTTGGAGCCTTAAATTCGACTGGAAATGACTAAATGTGTTAAGATATGGGGAAACTCGATGAGTTTCCCTGACAACTGGACGAATTGGGACGAGTTTCCCCGCTTTCTGGATACTGAACGAACTCAGTGAGTTGTTGAGATAACTCGGAGAGTTGGCTAGGGTTTACCTAATTTTCTGAACACTGAAGGAAATCGACGAGTTGCTAGATGCACTCGACGAGTCGAGGTCAACATGGATTGTTGACCTGGACTGTTGACTTTGACTTCGACCAGGGTTGACAAAGTTTAACTTTGAGGGTATTTTTGTTAATTCGAGATTTTGAAAAAGTTAGTCACATGATGGTTGTAGGCGATTGAGTTGGAGCTTTGAGTTGCGATTGACTTTAGCGGTTCAACATTTCTTGAGAGGTGAGTCTTATTACCATACCAATGGGTCTAACGCACCAAGGTCGGCCCATTTTATGATATGTGGATTGTTGGTTGATTATGCATTATGTTAGTATGACATTTGCATCGAAGACCCCGGGGGTTCCCGGGGCAGTAGATTGAGACCATGTGGGGATTCCCATGGCATTTGGTGTAAGACCTTAGAGGGTTTCCATGCTATCCTAATATATTTGTATGTTTAGCTTGTATGATATTTTCCTGGTAGTGAAGACCATGTGGGGGTTCCCATGGCAGTTAGTAAAGACCATGTGGGGGTTCACATGGCTGTTAGTGAAGACCATGTAGGGGCTCCCATGGCAGGAAGATGATGTGGGGGTTCGCACGGCAGGTAATTAAGACCACGTGGGTGTTCCAGTGACACTAGGTATAAGACCTTGGAGGGTTTCCATGGCGTCCTTATATGGTTGTATGCATGCTTATGTGCTTTATGTAGCTTTTGTAGCTAATATGGATTATGTGTTTATGTTGATTGTGTGGGGTATGCTCTGGGGAACTCACTAAGCATTAGCTTACAGTTTGTTGATTGTTTCAGGTACTTTTGAGCCTAAGGGCAACGACAAGGTTTGATGGTGCGACATGCACTCTCCGACCATTTATTTGGAGACACTCTAATTTGATGAATAAAATGTTGATGTTATGGATTATGAAAACAATTGTCATTTGGATTTCATATTTTATGGGAATGTTTTGGTTATATAAAAATGAAAATTTTGTTTGAAAAATTAGGTCATTACACATTCTCGTTTCAGGGTGGTATTTGGTACCTCCACGAGCATACCTACACCCAACCGTGATGTTTTTACATGGCATCCAAGATCACCAACATCACTCTAGTCCCAGTATACCAATGTATACAAGGACCATGGCTCAAAATGTTCAACTACAAAAGCACTCGACGTCGACGTTGGTTTTTTCTTCCAATGATATCCTTCGACCGTGATATCCCTTAAGGGCATGTACCTAAGTTAGGTTACTAACCTTTAACCCCACTATGTCTATTTACCCTTTTATTTAATTAATTAGATAATTAATTAATTAATTCCTCTCACATGGGAAAAACGCACACCTCACGAATATCATTATGTAGTCATGCTAGTGAATTATTATTGTAATTAATCCATGACATATTACAACTTCCAAACACATATCAAAGGTATATCAACATAAATGTACATAGCAACATGTGGTGGAATATAATGAGATACACGTTTCAACCAAAATAACTTCAAGCATACATATCCTAGTTTCATTCAAAAATGACAAAACATAAAATGTAACATGCATATCATCACAAATATGAGCACAAAAATTCCTCACTTATAGCATAGACCCAACACGCACATATTGCACCAAATTATTAGTTTAAGAACTATAACATAGAATAGATTCCTAAGTTCAGTTGCATCATCAATAACATTATATGCCCAAGTTATATTTTACCTTTGACATTCAATATCTAACTTCAATTAACATCAATAGAAAATAATACAAGTATGTGTGCATGATATCCTTCCAAACTAATGCTTAAAGTACATTAGAAATGACTCACCTCAAGTCCAAGTTATGTGGAGATATGAATAAAGAAAAACCACCTTCCATAGGTACTCTAAAGTCCTAAAATAATACCCAAATAACTGATAAAAAACATGTCATAAAATAAAAATGGTTATGTCCAATCGAGTATCACATCGTGACTTAGGATGTGTCACGTCGTGATCGCACGGTTCATTGCGACTCTGGCCCGATCGGTTCCATCATCATGTCGTGGCACTTAGATTTCCATGTCGAGACACAAAATAACCATTAGGGTTTGACAAGTCATGTCCATTTCATCACAACGTGACAAAGAGGATGCTCACGACGTGGCTATGAAAACAGTCGTGATCCAGTTCATTCAGGTCTAAATTTCACGACGTGAAAAGGTGGTGTTCACATCGTGAATACTGGGCAGTTACAGATTTTTTTATCATCGATTGATGATCTTATTCGGCTAAGTTTGGTTCTAATCAAAACCTCTATTTGGGTGATCTTAACCCCTCAAAACCAATTGTAAGTGGCTACAACATTAAGGACAAGCGTGCGATAATCTAATACACCAAGACCAAGAATTTTACCTCATCCATGGTCTTTCCTTGTGTGTGATTTGAAGGAAAATAAAATGAGACATGGATAGATTTCCTTACCTTCAGGAAATTTAGCAATGAACCACCAAGAGGATGCTAAGGAAGTAGCTCTAAGAAATCCTACCACAAGTCCACCAAATGCTCCAAAGATTTCACCTTTCTTCTTCACTTCAAGACACCACCATGGGCAAGAACCCTAGAACACTCTCTCTAAGAGATGGAGGCTTAGAGTTGGGTTTGATGACTGCAAATGAGAGATTAATCCCAGATTAAGGTTTAGTTAGGTATAAATGTCACACCGCAAAACCGGAACGGCGGAAACGTTCTGGGGTGGAGGAGGTCATGTACAGTATCACAACAATGCATAATAGTAAAGACAAGCAACAACATCCATTGCATTAATGTAATAATTGTAATACAAGCGTGTTTTGTATAGGTTTTAAGACACCAAAAGTATAATCAAAATAAAAGATGAGTCTTGTATGTGCTCCATCTTCTCAAAAGCTTCATTTGTACCTGTCTACTGATGACCTGAGAATACAAGTTATTTTGAAAGAGTTTATCAGCATAAAGCTGGTGAGTTCATAAGTATTTAGTGTCATTGCTTGTATAAAAATGTTTGTAACAATGTAATGTAGTAACTGATTTCAAATGTTTGTAAATAGTATACTCCCTAGAAAATCTTATATTTTCCAGTAGCTGTAGTCTTCTACCAAGACCCGATTGTTTGTTTGTTCTTTTCGTAAATGTAAGAGTTTTCCCCCAGTGAAACTATCAGAATGAAAATATAGTTTTAGACGTCACTCATGTAAGGTGTTTACAAAATAAATGTAATAGGGGAAATTAATGTTTTACCCCAGCAGTATTACTGCTGACTAATAGTGATGAAAATGCGGACTCCAGGTAGTATTAAATGTACAATACACCTCAGGGAGTCCGTTTTGCCTTTAATTCTTAATTGGTTAATTAAAGGTTGAATGTGAACTCGTATGTAACCATGCTGATCGACGGATGAATAACTGATGACCCTCCAGGTCATATATAGTGAGGTAGCATTCTGTCACCCTTTGGCCTTTCGGCTGGGACTGTAGCTAGCAGTCAGGATGTGGGAGTGTCTGTCCCGTATAGATCTATACGCATAATGCCCGCTCTCCCTCTAGGAGACTCTGGTTACAAAGTGATACCACGATGAAGTGTCGTATCGAGAAGTAGTATGTCACATTCTGTTATAGTATTCAAATGTTTGTATAGTAGTTCATAGTGTAGTGATGTTTTCTCCTTTCTAGTATATAGTATGTTCCTTTGTATATTGTATAGTATGTTCTATTGTATAGTGTATAGCATGTATTGTTTCTCAATGTAGTACTTATTTAGTGACTCATAAATGTACTAACTCTTGTATGGGTTGTTGTAATAGTAATAGTGAGTAGTAATCCCTTAACTATACCTATTATAGTTAAATAGTAAGGTTGTTTGGATGCCTTTGTTACGCCAAGGTACTGTCCTGAAGTGAAAGCTTTTATATCCAACACACACACACACACACACACACACACACATATATATATATATATATATATATATATATAAATATATATATATATATATATATATATATATATATATATATATATATATGATATATAACTAAGAATTCAACGAAATTCGGACAAATAACATGATACCCTAAGTCCACAACCAAACAAGGAACAGGAAATAAGGTGAGCTATCAGTCCTAAGTCCTTCAAGTCTTAATTATATAAATATACTAGTGTAGATATGAGTTTCAAAAACAATGCAAGTTTAAAAGAGTTTTGGAAATAGTTTTAGTATTTAAAAGTTTAATAAAAGGGTTTTGAAACGCTTGAAAACCATAAATTGGATAGTAACTTGAAAGTAGTAGTAAATCTTTCTGTTTGTTCTAGTCATTAATCACTTGTGATTAAAACAATAACTAGAATATTTCAACTTGTATTCCCCCCATAAATGCATTTAAAATCATTTCAAAGGTTGATTAAGGGGTATGAACTCACTTGTAGTGAGTGATTTGGATGGAAATGTCGGATAGGATGCTAAGTGTCAAGTGAGGACTTGAACACACACTCGGATCCAATTTAACATGTAATGATACATATATGTATCCAATTAGTCATTTAACAACCAATTTATCAAGTAAAGACACCCTAATACATGGATAACACTTTGATTCAAGTGCTAGGAGTACTAAAGGGTTGCATCTAAAGAGAGTATGGCCTCACATTGGAGTTTACTTCCCATATGTTAACAACAGATGAGTTTACGGCCCATGGTCATTTCCCCCATGAGTTTACGACCGTAAACTCATGGTAATTAGTACCATTTTGAGTTTTAAGGTCTTATACTACACAAGGAAGTGATCTATACTTGTATCCAAGGCTTAGGAAGGGACTAGGGCTCAAAATGGCCCATCATTGGAGTTTACAGTTTTGGGACCAACTCCCATGGAGTTTACGGTCGTAAACCCATGCGTTTACAGCCGTAAACTCATGGTAACTCCTACCATTTTGTGTTTTAAGGTATTTAGCTTATGCATGCTAGGTTCTAGTCCAATATCCAAGCCCTAGAAGGTAATGGTGGCACTTATGCACCACTTGATGGTGTTTACGGTTCAAGGAGATGCCTTGACCGTAAACCCATGTGTTCTTGGGGATTCTTGGTGTTTTTCAATGGTTTAACAAGTATTCTAAGTAAATAACTAGTTAGGAGGAGTGTACTTACTTATAGGAAGCTTGTAAGAGTGTTTAAAGCCCAAGAACACTAGTGTGTGCTCTTGGTGTTTTGAAGAACACTTGAAGATCTATGAAAAAGACAAGATTTCATGGATGAAATCATGTATAACTACTAGATGAAGTGTTATAACAACAAATCAAGAGAAGAAACACTTACATTTTTGGAAGATTGGAAGAAGTATGTTATGATACTTGAGAGAGAAAGTTGGGTGTTCATGAGCTTGGAAGTGAGAAGTGGGTAAAATGAGGAGTAAACTCATGCCTTAAGCATGAGTTCATGGTCAAAGGGGATTTTACGGCCCAAAATCCTGATGTTTGGCCGTAAACACCTAATTAAGGTGTTATTTGTTTATTTGTTACACATCACTCCTAGAAGATACTTCCTTTCATTTGTTAGTTTGACGAATTTTAGAATAAAAACACCCAAACGGACTTTAAACTGGCTAAAATCAATAGAGATGGATTTGACTATTAATTGAAGTGCTTGACTTTAGAGTTTGTACAAATGAAAATTTCGGGTTGTCACAATAAATATTTGTGTATTTTTCATGTAGGCCCCTTTTATTGTGTATAAATGGCCACATTACCCTTATGCATGGTTAAGAAGTCATTTGCTACACTTTAACGCCCATAAGATAACTTTACTCAATGAAAAAGTAACTTAACACGAAAATGTAACAGAACTAACCTCAAAGGCAAACCTATAAAATTCAAGTCGTTACAAGAGCTATCAAGAACATATTCCTTGTTCTCATAGTGAAGAATAATCTTCATGTTACGCATCCATCCATGTAGTTTGGACTAGTGAGCTTTTCCTTTAGTAGAATCGATAGGAGAGTGACTTTTAAATTTGGAGTTGAATTTTGAGTAGCATAAGCTTCACCATTTCCAAACATATATAGTAAGTGAGAAGTTTTACTTAGTTGATATGATTCCTTAATATTTTAATCCAATTAATATTCAAGGCTAGGATCTAAGATACAATGCAAAATGACAAGAGGGATGTCCTAATCTAATTGCGAATTTATTTAAATTGTTAAGGCACTTTACCAATTGCATTCTAGTATGAAATTACTCGATATTTTTAGTTTCAATGAATCTTATCAATGACATGATTAATCGCAGATTATGCCCTTGCATTTGTGACTGGGATGTTGAGGATCACAAACAAGATGTGAATTACCATACAGACCCGCATGACATACTCGAGGTGATTTATGACCTCACATTGATGTACAGGTTAACAACACACACTAAATCAACATTTTAATTTTCGAGTTGTGCCACCATTTCATCTTTATAGTCCCAAATTAGTGTGTCGGTTAACCATACACGCTTAACTAATGAATCATAAAGAAATGATGTGCATTTTCATGGGTTAACATACATTTTACATTTTCCTAAAGTAACTAGAGTGGGATTTTGTAAAAGGTTCTATTATTTTATATTATAATTTTTGTGACAACCCGAAATTTTCATTTGTCTTAACTCCGCAGTCAAGCACTTCAAAAATTAGCCAAATTTATCTCAAAACATTTTTGGCCGGATTTAAGCCCGTTTGAATATTTTAAATTATATCCGTCAAGCGATCAAATAAAAGGAAGTATACTTTAGAGTTTGCCGTGTATCACGTAAGCCGCGAAAATCCAAAAGTTTAGAGTTTACGGACGTAAACATGGAGTTTACGGCCGTAAACCCCAAAGAGTATAAATATGACACTTAGTCAGTTTTAGCTCATTTTTCACTTCCCAACTCAAGAACACCAAGAATTCTCTCTCAAGTATCATATCACTTTTCCGTCAAATCCGCCAAAATGTAAGCATTTTCTTCCTAGATTCGTTCATATAACACCTTATCCAGTGTTTATACTTGATTTCATCCATGAAATCTTGTCTTTTTCATAGATCTTCAAGTGTTCTTCAAAACACCAAGAACACACACTAGTGTTCTTGGCCAAAAACGATCATTCAAGCTCCTAGATCGTAAGTACACTTGGCCTAGCTTCTTGTGTGCTTAATATGAACTTGCTTACACTTGAAAATCATCAAAATCCCCAAGGAAGTATGAGTTTACGCTTTGGGGAGACCTCCCAAAACCGTAAACACCTTCAACGGGTGTTTAAGTGCCCTTAATACCTTCCAATGCTTGTATAAGTGACTAGAACCTTGCATGCATAAGATAGAACCACCAAAATACGAAAGAAATGGGAAAACATGAGTTTACGGCCGTAAACCCATGTGTTTACGACCGTAAACCCCCAAGGAGTGGTCCAAGGACCGTAAACTCCAAAGGGAGGTCATTTCGAGCCCTAATCACTTCCTAAGCCCTTGATTCGAGTCTAGCATAATTCCTTGAGTGGTATAAGACTTTTGAACACCCAATGACACCACTTCCATGAGTTTACGGCCGTAAACTCATGGGGGAAGTGGTCTGAAAACCGTAAACACCCCTAAGGGCCACCATTTGAGGAGTAAACTCCAATGTGAGGCCATACTCTCTTTATATGCAACCCTTGGTACTCCTAGCACTTGTAGCAAAGTGTTTTCATGTATTAGGATGTCCTTACTTGCATAATTAGTTATTAAATGACTAATTAGATACTTAAATGTATCATTACATGTTAAATAGGATTCGCGTGTGTGGTCAAGTCCTCACTTGACACTTAGCATCCTATACCATCCGTTCATCCGAATCACCCACGTCAGGTGAGTTCATACCCATGAATCAACCTTTTAAATGATGTTAAACGCTTGTATGGGGGGGAATACAAGTTGAACTATAGAGTTATTATATCAATCACATGTGATTAATAACTGTATTGCAAATAGATTTTTGCATGTTAAACTGCTTTATCCAGCTAAAGGTTTTCAAATCTTGTTTTCAAATCCTTTTTAAAGTATGAATATCCCTTTTTAGATTATTAAAGATTTTCCAAAGGCTTTACCAAAGTTTCCTTTTTGCTTTTATATTGTTAAATGCATGCATGTATAGGTATAGTTATATAAGTAATGTTTAAAGGACTTAGGAAGGCTAGCTCACCCTACCTCCTTTTCCTTGTTTGGATGTGGCTCTAGGGTATCGGTTAACCGTCCGAAGGTCGTTTAAATATTAGTTATATATCATGTATACATATATAGTCATAAAAGTTCTCTCAGCCAGTTCATTTCCTTTGGATAGCAAAGGCATCTAGATAACTCTCAAGTAAACTATAATAGGTATAGTTTAGAAACCAACCCTAACCTTCATGAAGGAGAAACTTAGTTATATCTATATTCTAAACACTTATACTTTTAATAAAGAGAAAGGTTATAGAATTCAAAAAAGGAGATACATCCTCATGACGCGGATTCCACCGTTGTCAAGTTGGTAACCAGAGTCTCCTGGAGGGAGAGCGGGCACTGTGTGTATAGATCTATACGGGACAGACACTCCCACATCCTGACGGCTAGCTACAGTCCCGGCCGACCAAGCCAAGGGGTGACAAATGTCACATCCACTCCGTTGCCAGCAGTTCGTCAAAGTATTCGATTTTCAATCAGTATGGTTACGAGTATCTCTACGCTTACCTTATAATTCATGGCTTTAAGGTAATAAGTATTATCACGGTATTTTGTATATATGAAACCTTCATAATCTATTTTCCTAGTTATACACTAGGCTACATTATAAAACTTTAAACCAATTCACATAGGATTAAAGGCTATTTTAGACTCTCTGAGGCGTGTTGTTCATTCAATACCACCCTGGAGTCTGTATTTTACTCTTTTAGACTCTCCGAGGCGTGTTGTTCATTCAATACCACCCTGGAGTCTGTATTTTACTATTTTAGACTCTCCGAGGCGTGTTGTTCATTCAATACCACCCTGGAGTTTGTATTATATTGTTTTAGACTCTCCGAGGCGCGTTGTTCATTTAATACCACCCTGGAGTCTGTATTTTATTGTTTTAGACTCTCCGAGGCGTGTTGTTCATTCAATACCACCTGGAGTCTGTATTTATTTACCTTTTTAGACTTTGTGAGGCGTCCCGCCTGGAGTCTATGTTTTATTTACCTTTAGACTTTGCTAGGTGTGTTGTTCATTCAATACCACCTGAAGTCTATGTTTTATTTACTTTTAGCCAGCAGCGTTACTGCTGAGGTAAAAACATTATTTTCCCTATTACTTTTGATTGTGATCTTCTCACATATTCTTTAAAAGTATAAATCATATTTTGATAATGATAGTACCTTTAAGGGGAAAATGCTTCTTAAACATAAAACAAATGAGTCTTGGTAGAAGACTGCTTTTAATAGAGATACTCCTTGGTTTAAACATAAAACAATTGGGTCTTGGTAGAAGACTACTTTTATTAGAAAATATAGGATTTTCTGGAAGGAATTCTAATACTCTGTAACTTCTAATCACCATCATGAGTGAGATTATTTTGAAGTAAAACATGTATTTATACCAATGTCATTAAATACTTATGAACTCACCAGCATTAAAATGCTGATACTCGCTTTCAAAATAACTTGTATTCTCAGGTCATCCGTAGACAGGTACACTCCGGGAGCTTTTGCGAAGTCAGCCTAGTACCGAGCTGCATCTTATGTTATTCTCCGTATTTACTTTTGATGTTGTTGCTAAATGTAACCTATGTAAAATTATTACTATTAATGCAATGGTTGTTGTACTTTGATTACTATACTGCATATGTTGTGATACTTGACATGACGTCCTCCACCCCAGAACGTATTCCGCCGTTCTCGGTTTTGGGGTGTGACAATTTTAATATTCTTTATGTCCCATCAAAACAGTTCGGCTAACGACCCTCCACCACATAACTATATTTGGTAAGTACTAACTATATTTGGTAAGTACTTGACCCGGTTGTGCATGGTCCTTTTGGGTTGCCTTCACCAAAGTAACATGATTGGACGATTTATGAATAAAGAGGTTATTATGATTTATAATATATTAATGGAGAAATCATGTAATTAAATTAATATTAAACAAGAATTAAATAAGAAATTAATTCTTTGGCTAAAAGACATTAATTTAATATCAGGGACTTAAACTGTCAAATGTGTGATAATTGAGTATTGGGCTGATGAGCCTCTTGGACTAGACATGGACGAAATTAGGATGTGTCCATCCCTAATTTCGGCCCTAAGGCTTTATTCCAGATGCTTCCTTGGAGAGCTTAAGGCCTAAGCTGTCCATTAGGGTTTTTTACTGAATCCCTAACAACTTCAGTATAAATAGGACCCTAAGGTTCCAGAATTCGGCCAACCTATTCCTAAGAGCTATAGAGCCAAATTCAAGAAGCCTCCAACCTCTCTCCAAGATCATTCTTTTTCTATTGGTGTTTGTAAGCCATTAGAGGAGTGAAACTTGTGACTCTAAGCTTCAAAGACAAGAAGATTCAAGCAAGCAATAAGAGGTAATGATCTAGTTCTGATTTACTTCATATAATTTCGAATTATACTCATTAGAACTAGGGTTTGTAAGTCTTGGATGAAAGCATGTACAATTTGAGAAACCTAGATCCAGGCATTAGGGTTTGTATGAGCACATAGGATGTTCTTTTGGCTCAAACCCATCAGTGGTATCCGAGCCAGGTTTGGTTTCCATTGTATTGATGCCTTGTTTATTCATTCATGCTTTAATAATCGATTTTTGGCTAACTGTCTGATGAACTCGACGAGTTCCATAAGGAACTCGACGAGTTGGATGAACTCGACGAGTTCCAATGTGGACTCGACAAGTTTAGCTGTCAGACAGAGAGATTTTCGGGATTTTCTTGCTGTTTTGCTTAAGGATACTTACCTAAATCGTTTTAGACGAATAAAATCCGAATTTTATTACTGTTTGGTGAATATCCTTAACAAAACAAAAGATAATTACCAATTGTTTGAATAATAAAATTCCTTATTTGATAATATTTGATTATTTGAATTAATTGTTTAATTATCTTGTAAATAAAATTAATAAGAGGTCAAATTTAGATAATCATTAAATTAATTGTTTAATTTAAATTATTTGCTATGTGATCCTTTGTGTTTTGAAAAGTTCAAAAACTTGTCCTCATGTTTTGAAATTTAAATTTTATGATTAAAAGTTAATTTGAAATATTTAAATTTCAAACCCTAGAATTTTACAAGTTTAAAATTCACCGTTAGTAGGCCTCATTCACGAAGCCAATCTCTAAGGGGGGTATAAGGCTGTGGCCTATAAAATGGCCATTTAATGGGTGTCGACTCTCACCCACCGCTTCCTTGATTGGTGGAGGGTCGTTAGTCGGACGGGTAGGATAGGGCAAACCTTT
Source organism: Lactuca virosa (assembly GCF_052849685.1). Taxonomy (NCBI): domain Eukaryota; kingdom Viridiplantae; phylum Streptophyta; class Magnoliopsida; order Asterales; family Asteraceae; genus Lactuca; species Lactuca virosa. The sequence goes on from NC_136428.1 coordinate 244,210,755, forward strand.
CTCATTAATAAGTATAATGAATTATAAAAGTAACTAAATGTTTTTCAAACAATTCCCAATCTTTTTTACTTCAGGAAAAGTGAATTGATGCAATTCCATGAAATTAAACTTTGTACCCTTGCTAAGATGTTAGTGGAGCGTGTGTGGTTAACCGACATACTAATTGGGTTCTAAGAAAAGGTGACGAAGGGTGACTCAATGTTTGTCATAGTTTGATGGAGCGTGCGTGGCTAACCGGCACATCGAATAGGTGACTGTAACAATGAGGGCAACATGTACATTTGCATGGTTATTCACACCCGCTTTGTGATCCTCGGCATCCCAGTCACAAACAAGAGGGGCATATCAAGATTTAAACATGCCATTGAAAAGTTCAATGAATCTCAAAAGATCTAGGAGTTTTCAATACATTTAAAACTTTTTTTGTTTTTCATGATGGAGAATTAGTGAATCGTCATTCACTTACCTTCAAATTATTTACTTTTTAGATTACGGCATCCCTCTTCTAATTTGTAAATTATGTTGTTGGATCCTAGCTCTAATTTCTCATTTGGGTGTTTAATTGGGGAATCATTTCTAATCAAACTTTGTTCTTTTCCTTTTCAGATGTCGAACATGAACAACAACAACGCTTCTGGCTCGAGTTCCTCTGGCTCATTCTCAGTCGTGAACTTGTGTGGGAGGGTGATATTTGACGGAAACAATTTCAGTGATTGGATCTATAACATAAGAATGGTCACCTGTTACGAGGACAAAGGGTATGTCCTTCATAAGGAGCTGAAGGAGATCGACATGAACACTGCCACTCCCGAAGAGATCGCTACCTTTGAGGCCCACGAGCATGATGCCATGAAAGTCCATTGCATCATGCTGGTGACAATGACTGCATAACTCCAGAAGTCCTATGAGGACATGTACCTTTTTGAAATGCATCAGGATCTGCTAGACCGGTACCACCTGAGCGCTAGGCAAGAAAGGTACGAGATCATCACTTCGATGATCACTTCCAAAATGGGTAATGGAGAGTCCCCTACCGCTCATCTGCAAAAGTTGCAGAGATATGTCGACCGCCTGCTAAAGTTGAATGTGAACTTTGATGAAGAGCTGGCGATTGATATCATCCTTCACTCCTTACCTTCCTGCTATAGCCAGTTCCGCATGACCTACCACATGAACAAGGAGGAGGTATCTTTGAGCAAGCTTCAAGGCTTATTGAGGACTGTTAAGAGCAACCTTAAGGACAAATCTGTTGCATCAACTCCAACTCTCGCTGCTGCCCATGTCTTGGCAATAGGGCAAGGGAAGGGTAAGAAGAGGAAGGCTCCCTTAAGGAGCCACCACAAGGGAAAGTCCCAAGATGGTACCTCTTCTAGTGGAACCAAAGTTGGTTCTTCTAAAACCAACTCTAACCCTAAGGAGGCAGAGTGCCACCACTGCCACAAGATAGGGCATTGGAAGAGAAGCTGCCCAGAATATCTGCAGGCAATCAAGGATGGAAAGATCAAGCAATCCTATGCAGGTATTTACAGTATTAAATCTAATGATTCATCACATTCCATTTCTTGGGTACTTGATACAGGATCTGGTTTTCACATTTGTTCTGATTTGCAGGGCCTAAGAAGAGATAGGGATGTGGAGCATGGGAAGATAAATTTGATCATGGGGAACAGAAGATCGTCGGCTGTTACCAAGATCGAAGTTTACTCTTTAATGCTCAATAGTGGATTAGGATTAGATTTAAACAATTGTTGCTATTCGCCAGATATGGTAAGAAACATCATTTCATTTCATGGTTTATATAGACAAGGTTTTAGATATTCATTTAATAATGAGAAGGGTTCTATTAATGCTTATCTTAATGGTGTTTTTTATTTTGAAGCATTGCCTTGTAATGGGATATATCAAACTGTGATGGTTGTAGATAACTTAGGAAATGATGTGTTGTGTATTGATTCATCCAATAGTATGGATAAAGCATGCTTGTGGCATTATCGTCACGGACATGTCAACAAGAAATGCATAGCCCAACTCCAAAAGGATGGAGTATTGGAGTCATTCGACCTTAGGGACGATGACGTGTGCGAGTCTTGTTTACTTGGAAAGATGACCAAGTCACCCTTCACTAGCACTTGTGCGAGGGGTGAGGGTTTATTGGACCTCATACATACATATGTATGTGGACCATCTAGATCCACCACAAGGGATGCATGCCGCTTCTACGTGACTTTTACCGATGATTATAGCAGATATGGCTATATCTATTTAATCAGGCATAAGTCAGAAACCTTTGAAAAGTTCAAAGAATTTAAACAAGAAGTGGAGAATCAGTTGGGCAGGAATATCAAGATGCTTCGATCAGATCGAGGTGGAGAGTACCTAACTCTTGAATTCCACGACTACCTCAAGGAATGCGGAATTGTTTCGCAATTAACGCCACCTAGGACACCACAGTTGAAAGGTGTGGCTGAGAGGCATAATCGAACCATGCTAGACATGCTTTGTTGCATGATGAGTCGTGCTTCACTACGTATCTCACTCTGGAGGTATGCCTTAGAGACTGCCGCCTATATCCTTAACTTAGTCCCTACAAAGAAGGTTGCCAAAATACCTCATGAGATGTGGACAGAGAAAGCTCCCTCGTTGGCACATATCAAAGTTTGGAGTTGCGAGGCTTTCGTAACATGAGGGACTCACAACAAGCTTGAACCTTGTAGTGAGTGGTGTATTTTCATTGGTTACCTGCAAAAGTCCTTTGGATATCTCTTTTATAGACCGAGTGACAACATTGTCTTCGTTGCGAGGAGAGGGGTTTTCCGAGAACGAGAACTCATAAGCCAAGGAGACAGTGGGAGGCAAATCGATATTGAAGAGATTCAAGAGTCGAGCAATGAAGGAACCTTTAACGCTGGCGCTCAACCCGAGGAGGAAATTCCGGTTGAACCGATTGACGAGTCCTTACCTCTTAGACGTTCCGATAGAGTTAGGGTTCTACCCCAGTTTTATGGTTTCCATATTACTACCGAAGGGGATACGTTCATTACTGATAGTACACTAGTGAATCTGGATGAACCTAACAACTATAAGGAAGCCATGGCAGGCCCGGAGTCTGCGAAGTGGAAAGAGGCGATGGACAGCGAAATTCAGTCCATGTATGACAACCAGGTTTGGAATTTGGTTGACCATCTACCCGGACGTAAGACGGTCGGATGCAAGTGGATCTACAAGAAGAAGACTGACATGGATGGGAATGTGCACACATATAAGGCGAGATTAGTCGCGAAGGGTTTCACTCAAACTCCCAGAGTTGACTATGATGAAACCTTCTCACCGGTTGCCAAGATAAAGTCTATTAGGGTGATGCTGGCCATTGCTGCATTTCATGACTATGAAATATGGCAGATGGATGTCAAAACCGCTTTCCTTAATGGGAAGTTGGCTGACGATGTTTACATGGCTCATCCAGAGGGTTTTGTCAATAAGAAGCATCCCAATAGAGTGTGCAAGCTTGAGAAGTCCATTTATGGACTTAAACAATCATCTCGCAGATGGAATCTTTGTTTCGATGAGAAAGTCAAAGAGTTTGGTTTTCTACGAAGCAAGTATGAATCGTGTGTATATGTCAAAGCCACTGGGAGTGTATTTAGCTTCCTCGTATTGTATGTCGATGAAATACTACTCATAGGAAACGACATCCCGACACTGCAGGAGGTTATGTCCTGGCTTGGGAAGTGCTTCGCTATGAAGGACCTCGGAGAGACTTCCTATATTTTGGGAAGAAGGATAGTGAGAGACAGAAGTAAGAGACTAATAGGACTTAGTCAGAATACTTACTTGGACAAGGTACTAAAACATTTTAGTATGGAGAATTCAAAGAAAGGGAAGTTACCGATCCAAATTAATGCCAAGTTGAGTAAGACTCAAAGTCTGAGTACCGAAGTCGAGATAGCAGAGATGAGCCGAGTACCTTACGCTTCCGCAGTTGGCTTGATCATCTATGTTATGACTTGTACTCGCTCTGATGTGGCCTTTGCCTTGAGCATGGTCAGCAGATATCAAGGGAACCCTGGCAAATTGCATTGGACCGCAGTCAAGAACATTCTTAAGTACCTTCGGAGGACCAAGGAATGGTTTCTAGTCCTCGGTGGAAGTGATGACTTAAAGGTGCAAGGGTACAGTGATGCCAGTTTTCAGACTAACAGGGACAACTACCATTTGCAGTCGGGTTGGGTCTTTACCCTTAATGGAGGAGCAGTGACTTGGAAAAGTTCCAAGCAAGAGATTGTAGCTGATTCAACGTGCGAATCAGAGTACACTGCAGCGAGCGAAGCGTCAAAGGAGGCAATATGGTTGAAGAACTTCATTGGAGACCTTGGAGTTGTTCCAGCCATAAAGGAGCCCATGGAAATTTTCTGTGATAATGAAGGAACGGTTGCCTTGACCAAGGAACCAAGGGATCACGGCAGATCTCGACATATCGACAAAAAATATAACTTTATTCGACATCGGGTGGAAGAAGGAGTCCTCGTAGTAAAGAGGGTATCGTCAGAGGATAACCCAGCAGATCCGATTACGAAGGGACTGAGCAGGGTTAAGCATTTGCAGCACGCTAGGAGCATCGGGCTGAAGGACGATATTAGTTTAGATTAGATAGTTTAGAAACGTGTAATAGATAAACTGTAATTAACATTTGATGATTAAATAAAAGAGTATTATTTATTAGTAATGTTACTGTCTTATGTCAATTGTTTACCTATTGTTTCATTTTGCATGTTTTGACTTCCTGAATAATGAGATTATTCGAACGGTCCACAGTCGTTCATATGTTGGAAGTAGGTATGAATGAAGACTGTCATGAATTGGTGTGTAGATTTTCTAAAGTGTATTAGACATAGCAAAGGTTTGCTACAACGTTCATGAGTGCTTATGAGTTTGATTTGAGCATTGGAATAAACCCACAGTTGCTGGAATCACTTCATGGAATTTATCTCGAGTGATCGCAAGACGATAATATCATATGGTCTTAAAACCTAGATATATGGTTTATTGCTTGCTAATTGGTTATGCATTGATAATGCGTAAACGCATCAGTAACATGATGTTATAAAACACATTGTTGTGTATGATTTGATTAGTGAATACTAAATGCATATAAGAAGAAGTTTATCTGTTCCTTTTATCCTAAGAGGGTAAAAGCGATATCAAGGCCCCTCGGTGATTTGGTTTGACTTATGTGTCGCGCCCGGCAGGACTGAATTAATGTGTTCAATTAAATTCTATGTCAAACGAATCATAGATCGAGAAACGAACTGCTGGACAATAAGTATTGACTATGTTCCATGTAATTGTCTGCACGATATCTAGAACAGAGGACTATTCGATCCCTTATCTAAAGGACAGGTTACTGATAAGATTAGAGTTTAACAACGTCTTTGAGAGCTACGATTGCTAATCGGATTATGCTTACATTTTGTAGTTACTAGACTTATCCAAGTGGGAGACTATTGGATTAGTGTCTAAGCCCGTAACTATATTTGGTAAGTACTTGACCCGGTTGTGCATGGTCCTTTTGGGTTGCCTTCACCAAAGCAACATGATAGGATGATTTATGAATAAAGAGGTTATTATGATTTATAATATATTAATGGAGAAATCATCTAATTAAATTAATATTAGACAAGAATTAATTAAGAAATTAATTCTTTGGATAAAAGACATTAATTTAATTTTAGGGACTTAAACTGTCAAATGTGTGATAGTTGAGTATTGGGTTGAGGAGCCTCTTGGACTAGACATAGACGAAATTAAGATGTGTCCATCCCTAATTTCGGCCCTAAGGCTCTATTCCAGAAACTTCCTTGGATAGCTTAAGGCCTAAGCTGTCCATTAGGGTTTTTTACTAAAACCCTAACAACTTCAGTATAAATAGCACCCTAAGGTTCCAGAATTCGGCCAACCTATTCCTAAGAGCTATAGAGTCGAATTCAAGAAGCCTCCAACCTCTCTCCAAGATCATTCTTTTGCTATTGGTGTTTGTAAGCCATTAGAGGAGTGACACTTGTGACTCTAAGCTTCAAAGACAAGAAGATTCAAGCAAGCAATAAGAGGTAATGATCTAGATCTAATTTGCTTCATATAATTTCGAATTAAACTCATTAGATCTAGGGTTTGTAAGTCTTGGATGAAACCATGTACAATTAGAAAAACCTAGATCCAAGCATTAGGGTTTGTATGAGCATATAGGATGTTCTTTTGACCCAAACCCATCAAAAAGGACACCCATTCAACGTTCATTTTATAAGTCGTTTCCTTATACCTCTCTTAGAGTGTTGCTTCGTGAATAAAGCCTACTATTGAATTGATTGATTTTTAGTTATACATATAGTGGGACCCACAACGACACCTCTCTTCATATCAAAATTTTATTGATATGGATTTCAAATATAGAATGGTGAAACGTCATTACACTGTTATGTTTTGGCTGTTTCACCAAAAAAAACTAAATGTAAAAAACCTACATTATCGCCAATGGAAACCAAAAGGAAGTCATCAGGAGAGTTAAAGTTTTGATTATGATAAAATAACTAAAAGTAAAATTGAGTTTGAAGAAAGTAAAAATCGATGCATTCAAGGAAGCGCTCTATGTTGACACAAAAACACAAATGAACTTTTGTAAAAAAAATCATCACCCTAACCTTTCATAGATATGTTTCCTAGTGATCCCAACTAAAATCGATTATACTTTTAAGAAAACAGCCAAAAGATCCAAATAATAATTGAGAAACAAGAACCAGAGTAGTTTAAGCAGGATCATATTAGTGCATAACTCATGTACAAATCATAAAAATGGCGGGAAAAGAAAACACATATAACATATCAAACTATTACAGGGGGATGCCTTGAAGTAGTAATAGTATGCATCAATAAAGTGAAAGGGGTGAAAGTTTTAGAGAAATTTAGCATAAACGAAAGGGGTGATTTATTTTAAAAGAAAAAGTTATAGAATTACAAGAAAATATATTAATATATTCTCAAGTAAACAAATACAAGAATAATTATGAACCAAAGATAGTGAAAGAAATCACTCCTTAGAGACTTAGAGTATAAGAGGAGATACAAAAGCATACCTATTCATAAAAAAAGATCCTATATTGAAAACTTTTACAAGAGTATTTTCCATAAATATCAAAAATGTGAACGCACCAACATTATGTTGACCGTTTTCAAACTCACATGTATTCCTAGGGTGACGAAGAAGAGAAGATCATTCCAAGGGAGTAGAAGACGCAAGGAAATAGTGTCACACCCCGGCCGTCGGCGGAAACACCGGGCAGTGTAACGTCATTTCTCGTATCATAGTTATCAACTTCCTGAAAACACATGCAATTTAAAATACGTCAACATAAAGTTGGTGTATTCACAGGTTTTGACTTCATATAAAAATAACACATTTTCCAAGTTCAAAAGTATAGTTTTGAAAGTATCATTTTGACCCTCCAACGTTTAGTATATATATATATATATATATATATATATATATATATATATATATATATATATATATATATATATATATATATATATATATATATATATATATATATATATATATCCTAGGTATGAAAGTTTACTTACCAAATAAGTAGTTTACCTATAAGTCTCATATACTATGAATATAAGTGTTTGTAATTCCATACAAACGAAAGTTGCTATGTATAAATCTTATTTCAATTCTATACGAGTAAAACCGCTACGTATAAATCTATTTCAATTCTATATGTCACACCCCAAAACCGGAACGGCGGAAACGTTCGGGGGTGGAGGACGTCATGTACAGTATCACAACAATGCATAGTAGTAAACAAGCAACAACATCATCTATTGCATTAATAATATAATTTTAATACAAGTGTGTTCTGTCAAGTTTAATAGACACCAAAATAAGAAACAAAATAAAATATGAGTCTTGAACGAGCTCCATCTTCTCAAAACCTGGCACCGGTACCTGTCTACTGGTGACCCGAGAATAGAAGTTATTGTGAAAGAGTTTATCAGCTTTAAAGCTGGTGAGATCATAAGTATTTTAGTGTCATTGTTTGTATGAAAGTGTTTGTAAGTTCTTGATGTATAAGTTTGTAAATGTTTGTAAATGTTTGTAATTGTTTGAAACTCTCCTAGAAAACCCTATGTTTTCTACAAAAAGTAGCCTTCTACCACATCGTCAAATGTTTGTATGTCTGTTTCTTGTAAATGTTTGTATTTTCCCAAGTATGACTATCATTAACCAAAAACATAGTTTTACATTACCGTTCATTGTGTGAAGATCACTAACTGAATGCAATGGGGAAATAATAAAGTACTGTAGTGTTGTATTAAGTAACTACTGCTATACTAATTACCTTAAACCAATTGTTATTTAAAGTACCATGTGATATGCCTGTACCATGCTACCGACTGAAAACACGATGATGAAAGACGCCGGAAGAAATGACATTTGGCACCCGTAGACTTGCAAGTCCCACTATATTGAGCAGCAAGGTGTAGGATAGTCAATCCAGTATAGATTTATACACAAACTCAACGCTCTCCACTTAAGGAGATTTTGGATACAAAACGAGCCATGACAGGTGATGCCATGCCCCGTTACGTGGCTCACATAACTGTTGTAATGTTCTTGTATATGTATTGTATGTACTAGCTGTATTGTATGTTCTCTCTGTCTAGTATGTATGTATGTTCTCTCTGTATGTTATCGTTTGTTTCTCATCATAGTATTCTCTCTCTGTATGTTAAGTTTTTTTCTCATCATAGTGTATATTGACTTATGTATGAACTGACTCATTATATGTTTCACAGTTCTAGTAAATAGTATTGAACTTCCTAAACTATACCTATTATAGTTTACTAGTAATTTTGTTTGTATGAATGAACATGTTTGTATACCTATGCTACCCAAAGATTGAACTGAATGAAGGAACTTTTATATCTATACATATATACATAATATATAACTAAGATTCAAACGACCTTCGGACAAATAACGGATACCCAAAATGTCCACAACCAAACAAGGAACAGGAAGCAAGGTGAGCTATCAGTCCTAAGTCCTTTCAATCCTACTTATATAACTATATCTATATAGATACATATTTGACAAAGTATAAGTTTAAAAGAGTTTAATGAAAGTATTTAACATGTAAAAGAGTTTGCAAAATAGTTTGAAGTAGTTTGTTTGATAACGCAGTTTGAAAAGTAAGAATCCACTTGTTTGGTAGTTATTAATCACATGCGATTGATATAATAATTATAATAGTTCAACTTGTATCCCCCCATAAAAGCATTTAAAATCATTTAAAAGGTTGATTTAGGGGTATGAACTCACCTGTAGTGAGTGGTTTGGATGAACGGATGGTATAGGATGCTAAGTGTCAAGTGAAGACTTGAGGACACACACACGGATCCTATTTAACAAATAATAACACATATATGTATCCAATTAGTCAATTAACAACTAATTTATCAAGTAAAGACACCCTAAACATGGATAACACTTTGATTCAAGTGCTAGAAGTACTAAAGGGTTTTCGGTCCAAAGAGGTTCTCGGTCCAAATGGTTCTCGGTCCGAAGAGGTTCTCGGTCCAAATGGTTCTCGGTCCAAATGGTTCTCAGTCCGAAGAGGTTCTTGGTCCGAAGAGGTTCTCGGTCCAAATGGTTCTCGGTCCGAAGAGGTTGGCCGAAAACTCATGATGTTTGGTGATTTTTAAGGGCTTTCCACCATCGACGAAGTGTTCTAGACTCGATACTAAGTATTAGGAAAGGCTTAAAGTCATATTGCACCCTTCATAAGGGTTTTTGGTCTAAGGAGATGCACTAGACCGAAAACACCTTTGTTCTTGGATAAATGGATGTTTTCAAGGCCCTAAATCAAATATCCTTACTAGATAACAAGTATAGGAGATAGATACTTACAATATGGAAGCAAAGAAGGGTGTTTTCGGCCCAAAACACTAGTGTGTGTTCTTGGTGTTCTTGGTGAAATGAAGAACACTTGAAGATCTAATAAAATGGAATGATTTCATGGATGAAATCATGTAAGATCACTAGATAATGGAAGAGATCAACTAAACAAGGAAGGAAACACTTACAATCTTGAAGATCTCGACAAAAACTTTGGATGATACTTGAGAGAGAATGTTCTTGACTTGGAAATGGACAAAAATACTTAAAATGACTAAGTGTCATTTATATACCCTTTAGGGTTTTCGGCCCTAACACTATTTTGGGCCGAAAACTCCAAACTCTTGGAGTTTTGTGACTTAAATGTTGCACAATTAATCCTAAAGTATACTTCCTTTCGTTTGTTCTCTCGAAGAATTAATATAAAAACAAAACACCCAAATGGACATTAAACCGAGCTAAAAATTAGCAGAAATGAATTTGACTTTTAATTGAAGTGTTTGACTATAGAGTTTGTACAAATGAAAATTTCAGGTTGTCACATCGTCCCCCCGTTAGAAGGAATTTCGTCCCGAAATTAGAGTTTAAGCAAATAAGAAGTTACAAATAACTAAGTAAAAAGATGAGGATATTTCAGTTTTATCTGATCCTCTCGCTCCCAAATGAATTCAGGTCCTCGCTTAGCGTTCCAGCAAACCTTCACTATCGGGATACGACTTTGTTTCGTTTGCTTGACCTCCCTGTCCATGATCTCTACAGGTTCTTCCACGAAGTTGAGGCTCTCGTTGATTTCGATCTCGTCGAGTGGGATCAGAAGAGTCTCGTCAGACAGACACTTTTTCAAGTTCGATACATGGAAAGTAGAATGTACGTTACTGAGTTCCCGAGGTAACTTAAGTTTGTAAGCTACAGGGTCGATTCTAGCGAGATTGTCGAAAGGCCCTATGTATCTTGGATTTAGCTTTACACACTTTCCGAAGCGTATCAAGCCTTTCCAGGGTTAGACCTTTAATAAACTACGGTCGCCCACCTGGAATTCCAACAGTTTCCTTCGTTTATCTGCGTAGCTTTTCTGTCGGTCTCTAGAGGCTTTCAATCGTTCACGAATCTGAATGATCTTCTCTGTCGTTTCCCGAATGATCTCCGGACCCGTGAGAGTGCTGTCAGGAACTCGTCCTTTAGCTAACTGGGTATCACCCACCTCAGCCCAGCACAGAGGGGATCTGCACTTTCGGCCATAGAGGGCCTCAAATGGAGCATCCTTTATGCTCGTGTGATAACTGTTGTTGTAGGAAAATTCGACAAGGGGTAAATTAGTATCCCATGCTTTCCCAAAGTCGATCACACAGGGTCGCAACATATCTTCCAAGGTTTGGATAGTCCTCTCACTTTGTCCGTCGGACTGTGGATGATAGGCTGTACTCATGTCCAGCCTAGTTCCTAGGGAACTTTGTAGCGATTGCCAGAACCTCGAAGTGAATCTACTATCTCTGTCCGAGATAATGGATATGGGAACACCGTGCAGTCGTACAATCTCCCGTATGTAGGTTCTTGTAAACTTCTCCATCTTGTCTGTTTCTTTGATAGGCAGGAACTGTGCGGACTTGGTCAATCTGTCGACGATGACCCATATGGTATCAAGCCCACCCGTTGTCTTGGGCAACTTGGTTATGAAGTCCATTGTGATCCGTTCCCACTTCCATTCTGGTATATCTGGTTATTGTAATAGACCTGAGGGTTTCTGGTATTCGACCTTGACCTTGGCGCAAGTAAGGCATTTACTCACGAAGGTAGCAATCTCTGCTTTCATGTTAGGACACCAGTATAGCTTTTTAAGATCCAGATACATCATATATGAACCTGGGTGGACGGAATAACGAGTGTTATGCGCCTCGGTCATGACCAAGTCTCTGAAACCACCGTGTTTCGGTGTCCATATCCGATCCATGAAATATAAGGCTCCGCCACCTTTGACTTCCAAGTTCTTATCCATCCCTCTCAGGGATTCACTCGCCACATTTTCAGGTTTCAAAGCGTCGAGCTGAGCCTCCTTAATTTGCGTGGACAAATATGAATGGATAGTCATAGTCAATGATTTGAATCTACGACCAGAGTATTCATTCCGACTTAGGGCGTCAGCTACTACGTTGGGTTTACCCGGATGATAACGAATTTCGCATTCGTAATCACTGAGTAGCTCGACCTACCATCGTTGTCTCATGTTGAGCTCCTTCTGGTCGAATATATGTTGTAGGCTTTTGTGGTCTGTAAAGATAGTGCTTTTTGTACCATACAGGTAGTGTCTCCAGATCTTCAGAGCAAACACAACTGCTCCTAGCTCAAGATCGTGAGTGGTGTAGTTGACCTCGTATGTCATCAACTGTCTCGAGGCATAGGCGATGACCTTACCTCGCTGCATCAGAACACATCCGAGCCCTTGGTTGGATGCATCGCAATAGACTATGAAGTCTTCTATTCCTTCGAGGAGGGATAGTATTGTTGCGGTGCACAAGGCTCGCTTGAGCGTTTGGAACGCTCTCTCCTGCTTCTCCTCCCAGTCAAAGGCATACCCTTCTGGGTCAGTGTTGTAAGAGGTTTCGCAATTCGGGAGAAGTTCTGAATGAACCTGCGAAAGTAGCCAGCTAGGCCTAGAAATTGACGAATTTCGGTAGGCGTCTTCGGTGCTGACTAGCTCTCAATGGCCTTGATTTTGGAAGGGTCCACGTGTATTCCCTCTTTGCTAACCACGTGCCCTAAGAATTCGACCTTTCGGATGCAAAATTCGCATTTCGAGAACTTCGCATAGAGCTTCTCCAAACGCAGCGTTTCTAAGCCTAGTCGCAGATGTTGACTATGCTCTTCCTTACAACGAGAGTAGATAAGTATGTCATCGATGAAGACGATGACGAACTGATCCAAGTAAGGAGGACACACCCTATTCATTAAATCCATGAATAATGCGGGCGCGTTTGTTAATCTGAACGGCATCACTACGAATTCGTAGTGCCCATAACGAGTTTGGAAGGCTGTCTTCGGGACATCCTCCCCTAGCACTCGTAGTTGGTGATATCCGGATCTTAGATCGATTTTTGAAAAGAAGTTCGCCCCTTGAAGTTGATCAAATAGATCGTCTATGTGAGGCAGAGGGTAGCGATTTTTGACGGTCAGTTTGTTGAGCTCCATATAGTCGATGCACATTCGAAACGATCCGTCTTTCTTCTTGACGAACAAGGCTGGAGCTCCCCAGGGTGAGAAGCTTGGTCTTATAAAGCCCTTGCTGAGCAGTTCGTTAAGTTGCCAGGACAGTTCTTGAATCTCCGCAGGTGCTAAACGATAGGGCGATTTGGCTACTGGGGTAGCCCTTGGAACTAAGTCGATTCTGAACTCGACTTGACGTTGCGGAGGTAATCCTGGGAGTTCTTCCGAAAAGATGTCGGGAAAGTCGCATACTACTGGAATGTTCTTAATAGATTTCGCTTCTTGGCTCACATCGACAACATGAACAAGGAATGCACGACATTCCTTTTGTAAGAATTCCGGGCTTGAATGCTTGAGATGATACGACGGTTCGTGTCGGGTTTGTCGCCATAAACTACTCGAGTTTCGCCAGATGGCAGATTAAGGCGAACAACCTTTTCATAACACAAGATATCGACACGATGAAGGCTCAACCAATCCATGCCGATAATGACGTCGAAACTTTTAGTTGAGACCGACATGAGGTCGATCGAAAATGAATGGCTATCTAGAGTTAGGGTTCACCCTATGAATATACTGCTAGTGCTCTCTGTCTTCCCATTAGCCATTTCTACAGTGAACGGTTCATTAAGTGCTCGTGATTTTTGCTTAAGTAAATGAGCAAATTTTTGGTTCACGAAACTCCTCTCTGCTCCACTATCAAATAGTATGCATGCATAAGAGTTATCAATGAGAAACGTACCAGTGACCACTATGGGGTCGGCAACCGCTTCCTCGTGGCCTATAGCCAGAACCCTTCCTACTCCACCGGCATTCCCCGCCTTAGGGCAGTTCCTCTTGTAGTGGCCCACCTCGCCACAACCGTAGCAAGCTTGGCCCACTCCTGCGTCGGGGACTTGGTTGATTGGCCTTGCCGGAGCTTTGCAGAAATGGGCGGTGTGCCCCTTCCTGTTGCAGTTCGAACACTGCATTTCCCGGCAGGCTCCTGTGTGGTGGAAGTTGCATTTGTTGCACTTAGGCAAACTTCCAGCGTACTGCTTCACCGGAGCAACAGTGGCAGGTGCTATCGTAGCATGAACTGCCATGACCTGCTACTTTTTGGCAGCTTTCTTCTTCTTCTTGTCATCCCAGAACTTCCACTTGATGTCTGCGGGTTTGGAGGGTTCCGAGATGGCTAGGGTTGTTGTTGTTGATGGGGTACAGACCCCATGGTCAATAAGCCGTTGTGCCAATCGCTTGGCACTATCGAATTTAGTGGGGTTTGAAGCCAAAACATTCCCCTGGAATGGAGGCACCAGCCCCCAGATGTACCTCTCTATTTTCTTTCCCTCTGTGTGAACCATGTTGGGACAGAGGGCCACCAGCTCACAGAACCTGGCGGTGTAGGTCACAATGTCGGAGCCTTTCATGGTTAGGCTCCACAATTCCTGCTCCAGCTTTTGGATTTCGCCCCTCGGGCAGTATTCTTCGATCATCAGCTCTCTCAGAGCTTCCCAGCCCATAGCATTAGCCACTATGAGAGATAGTGACTTGACATGGCTATTCCACCATGTCAGGGCTTTTGCCTCGAAGGTGCACGCAACAAATTTGACTTTTCTTCCTTCCAGGCATGAGCAGATCTGGAAGATCGACTCTGTCTTTTCGAACCATTGCGAGAGGGCAATGACTCCGCCAATCCCTTTAAAGGATAATGGCTTGCAGTTGGTGAAGTCCTTATAGGAGCACTCTCTCAAGCGCACAGGGGCTTCACCACGGGTAGAATGAACAGGTGTACCACCTCCGGTGGCACTCGAAGAATGATATTGAGTCATGGCTGTTGCCACATCCGTAGCTACTGCAGCATTTAGAGCTGCCGTATCGATTTGAGGAGCAGATGGTGTTGCACTTATCGGAGGATCGCGCCTCGTTGATCGGTGTGGAGGCATCTTGTAGCTGTAGGTTTACAAGGATAAAGATATTGATAATAATTTAATGGGAAGAATTTGATGAGAATGACTCATGGACTAACTCTTCATAGCCCAACAGCACAATTGAATAGTGAGATTGAATGTAGATTTAGTACGAAAAGATGAAAGCATTTAGATATAATTTCCATCAGATTAGATATTTGTCAATAATACTGGAATTACAGATGTAACAAGTTTGGGAAAAATGACCTAGAAGTAGGCCTTACATCAACCAAGATGGGAAAATTTTGACAGAACTACGACCTAATCAAGACCTAACAGGTCCAAGTTTTAACAAATATAGGAAATTAGACTAGAGTTTTTACATAAACTAGGTTATCTCCAAAAGAGAAGTCGGGGAGACTCTATCTGCGACGAGAACTACTAGAGTGAGTTCTTGACTCCGACAGAAGGCGTTCTATGCCCCGCATGCGCCTTTCAGATCTTACTTGCTGAGCTCGAAGTTCCCTAACTTCAGCTTGGGTTTTGGCAAGTTCTCTCTGCAGAGTTGCATTCTGGTTCTGAGTCCTTTCGCGAGCAGACTCCAGCTGACGAATGCGGACTGTGTTGGCTCCAGAGTTGGCGTCAATTTCCATGACCCGGTTGATAGTTGCTCGACCTTGTTCCACATTCCGAGCTATCCTACGGACCATGATGGGTAGGACTTGATCAGCTGAACCTCCCTCGTTTAGGTTGTAAAAGCTTCTGTCCCCAGTGTAGGGAATGGGTTGACCCTGTTCCTGACTCCATCTGTTCAAGTTTGTGGCCTACAGAGGTGTGAGTCCTTGAAATGATGGACGAGGGTTTGGGTTTGGAGCTACTGGGGGTAGCTTGTTCACTTCTGGCTCTGAATCAGAACCATCAGAAAAGCCTTCAGCTTGGTGATCATCCAAAGGGATTGGGTGATCATCTTTTGGCTCTTCTCCCAGCCATTCTGCATTGCCGTTGTTGGGGTAGTATGGGTCTCCGGGGATATGGAATCCAGCCAAGATATCTACGCGAGAAAAGGGGTATAAGAATTAACTTAAATAGACGCACTAACTAGATAATTATAAGATGATCTTTATTAGTTACTTCAATACTTGCTTAATGCATACTAGTTATACGAAAGCAAAACACGATTGACCTACTAATAAAAACCTTTAATTCTCAGATAAGTAATTATAGTAACACAAAATACTCCTATAGTATTTTATGTTCATGTTCTGTTATAATGTTTTCATAGTAGTATTGTTGGTAAGTTTTTAGACTTGTTGCAACCTCACAACCACCCTTAGGCACATGCTAGTCACTCCTCGGATAATATAGTTGATCAGGCTATATCTTCCCAGATTTGACTATATGTTCTGTCCAACAATCGTAATACTTTTGTTCTGTCCTAGTGACACTGATTTTTGTATGAATGCAGGTAGATATACTTGGTTAAATATTTTATTATTTAAAAGTATAAACTCTTGGTGAGAGTATTTTAATCCCGTTGTGTTTATAGTTTGTATATCTTTTATGGGTTGATATACTCGATTCACTATAAACAATGCTCTGATACCAATCTGTCATACCCCAAAACCGGAACGGCGGAAACGTTCGGGGGTGGAGGACGTCATGTATAGTATCACAACAATGCATAGTAGTAAAGAAGCAACAACATCATCCATTGCATTAATAATATAATTTTAATACAAATGTGTTCTGTCAAGTTTAATAGAGACCAAAATATGAAACAAAATAAAAGATGAGTCTTGAACGAGCTCCATCTTCTCAAAACCTAACACCGGTACCTGTCTACTGGTGACCTGAGAATACAAGTTATTTTGAAAGAGTTTATCAGCTTTAAAGCTGTTGAGATCATAAGTATTTTAGTGTCATTGTTTGTATGAAAGTGTTTGTAAGTTCTTGATGTATAAGTTTGTAAATGTTTGTAAATGTTTGTAATTGTTTGAAACTCTCCTAGAAAATCCTATGTTTTCTACTAAAAGTAGCCTTCTACCACGGCATCAAATGTTTGTATGTCTGTTTCTTGTAAATGTGTGTATTTTCCCAAGTATCACTATCATTAATCAAAAACATAGTTTTACATTACAGTTCATTGTGTGAAGATCACAAAGTGAATGCAATGGGGAAATAATAAAGTACTGTAGTGTTGTATTAAGTAACTACGGCTGTACTAATTACCTTAAACCAATTGTTATTTAAAGTACCATGTGGTATGCCTGTACCATGCTACCGACTAAAAACACGATGATGAAAGACGTCGGAAGAAATGACATTTGGCACCCGTAGACTTGCAAGTCCCACTGTAGCGAGCAGCAAGGTGTAGGATAGTCAATCCAGTATAGATCTATACACAAACTCAACGCTCTCCACTTAAGGAGATTCTGGATACAAAATGAGCCATGGCAGGTGATGCCATGCCCCGTTACGTGGCTCACATAACTGTTGTAATGTTCTTGTATATGTATTGTATGTACTAGTTGTATTGTATGTTCTCTCTGTCTAGTATGTATGTATGTTCTCTCTGTATGTTATCGTTTGTTTCTCATCATAGTATTCTCTCTGTGTATGTTATGTTTGTTTCTCATCATAGTGTATATTGACTCATGTATGAACTGACTCATTGTATGTTTCACTGTTCTGGTAATAGTATTGAACTTCCTAAACTATACCTATTATAGTTTACTAGTAATGTTGTTTGTATGAATGAACATGTTTGTATACCTATGCTACCCAAAGGTATTGAACTGAATGAAGGAACTTTTATATTTATACATATATACATAATATATAACTAAGATTCAAACGACCTTCAGACAAATAACCGATACCCTAAGTCCACAACCAAACAAGGAACAGGAAGCAAGGTGAGCTATCAGTCCTAAGTCCTTTCAATCCTACTTATATAACTATATCTATATAGATACGCATTTGACAAAGTATAAGTTTAAAAGAGTTTAATGAAAGTATTTAACATGTAAAAGAGTTTGCAAAACAGTTTGAAGTAGTTTGTTTGATAATGCAGTTTGAAAAGTAAGAATCCACTTGTTTGGTAGTTATTAATCACATGCGATTGATATAATAACTATAATAGTTCAACTTGTATCCCCCCCCATAAAAGCATTTAAAATCATTTAAAAGGTTGATTTAGGGGTATGAACTCACCTGTAGTGAGTGGTTTGGATGAACGGATGGTATAGGATGCTAAGTGTCAAGTGAAGACTTCAGCACACGCACACGGATCCTATTTAACATATAATAACACATATATGTATCCAATTAGTCAATTAACAACTAATTTCTGAAGTAAAGACACCCTAAACATGGATAACACTTTGATTCAAGTGCTAGAAGTACTAAAGGGTTTTCGGTCCAAAGAGGTTCTTGGTCCAAATGGTTCTCGGTCCGAAGAGGTTCTCGGTCCAAATGGTTCTCAGTCCAAATGGTTCTCGGTCCGAAGAGGTTCTCGGTCCGAAGAGGTTCTCGGTCCAAATGGTTCTCGGTCCAAATGGTTCTCGGTCCGAAGAGGTTGGCCGAAAACTCATGATGTTTGGTGATTTTTAAGCGCTTTCCACCATCGACGAAGTGTTCTAGACTCGATACTAAGTATTAGGAAAGGCTTAAAGTCATATTGCACCCTTCATAAGGGTTTTCGGTCTAAGGAGATGCACTAGACCGAAAACACCTTTGTTCTTGGATAAATGGATGTTTTCAAGGCCCTAAATCAAATATCCTTACTAGATAACAAGTATAGCAGATAGATACTTACAATATGGAAGCACAGAAGGGTGTTTTCGGCCTAAAACACTAGTGTGTGTTCTTGGTGTTCTTGGTGAAATGAAGAACACTTGAAGATCTAAGAAAATGGAATGATTTCATGGATGAAATCATGTAAGATCACTAGATAATGGAAGAGATCAACTAAACAAGGAAGGAAACACTTACAATCTTGAAGATCTCGACAAAAACTTTGGATGATACTTGAGAGAGAATGTTCTTGACTTGGAAATGGAAAAAAAGACTAAAAATGACTAAGTGTCATTTATATACCCTTTAGGGTTTTCGGCCCTAACACTATTTTGGGCCGAAAACTCCAAACACTTGGAGTTTTGTGACTTAAATGTTGCACAATTAATCCTAAAGTATACTTCCTTTCGTTTGTTCTCTCGAAGAATTAATATAAAAACAAAACACCCAAATGGATTTTAAACCGAGCTAAAAATTAGGAGAAATGAATTTGACTTTTAATTTAAGTGTTTGACTGTAGAGTTCGTACAAATGAAAATTTCGGGTTGTCATACTATACGAGTAAAACCGCTACGTATAAATCTATTTCAATTCTATACGAATAAAACAGCTACGTAAAAATCTATTTCAATTCATACGAGTAAAACCGCTACGTATAAATCTATTTCAATTCTATACGAGTATGTGTGTTAGGTATAATTATCTACTTAATATACAAGTACTGCCTAGGGTATAAGTAGGGGGGAACTTATACTTAACATTAATACTTGTATAACAACGAAGTATAATGTTTCTAACAAGTTGCTACCATGAGTCTGTAACCGCTGCTTGACAACAAAACCTCTGACAAAACACACTCATGATTTACCATGAGAAACAATACACTCATGATTTACCATGATAAACAATATACTCACGATTTACCATGAGAAACAATACTGCACGCTTCATCGACGCCGAAACAATAATAAATAAAAGGAACGGATCGCCACTTGCTTGTCTTGGGTTGTAATTAACAACCACGAGTGGGGTCGTCAACCCGTATCTTATTCATACACAAGATCCTCGCTCACACGGGATTAACAGTTACAGGTCAGAGGACTTCCACTAAGATCCCCAATCTTAGTTGATGAAAGAGGTAGCTCATGTAGACTTTGACGGCGTTCTATAGTCCTAACAACAAAAGAATTTTAATGTCTAAAACCCTAAGTTACTAGACTATGCTTTTAAACATTACTCCTAACTTCATAACATTTAGGCAGTATAACAGCTATAACTTGAGGTAAAACCAGGTTTTATCTTAACATAAAACCAACAATAACAACATACTTATCAATTACATATAGAACTTCCGAGTATTACTCTGGAACTATATCGCACACAAAACATATATAGAATCCTAAGTATAACTCAAGATCTACATTAGTATACTATTATAACAATAACATGCTAACAACTTTACGATAGTTGTATATTTTCAGATACGAAATAACTATATCCCGGTTAATATAACTATCTATCTTGATGCGAATATGTTATCATATAGACATAATATTAACTTATATATAACATTTAGCATGCGTTTTCCCCCGAAAATATTAGAAAGTGGGGCCGTGAAACTCACCTTAATAGCGTGATTTTATGTAATCTACGCAGAAACGGTCAGTATACGAGGTCGTCGGGGATCGGGATGCAAGAGGGCTTCAGCAAATGAGAGAAAGGAAAGAAGTAAAGGTGTAAGAATAGCTGAAGTTGGACCTGCTATTTATAGTATGATTTTTCGCCCTCACGACATGAGAAACTCATTGTTCACATCGTGAATTTGGAACTTATCTCTTCGTAGACTTGCCATCCGTCTTCTAGCTTCCAAAGGTGGCCATATGACTCCTCATGTCGTGAGATATCCTTGCTCACGCCTGAGTTTGGAACTTATACCTTCGTAGCCTCGTCACACACCTTCTAGATCCGAAATGTGGCAAAATGACTCCGCACGTCGTTAGTTTCTGTGCTTACATCGTGAGCTCAGTCAGATTAGGGTTTCTGACAGTTGAATCTTCGGAAGGTCATAACTTTCACATACGAACTCCGTTTTTGACGTTATTTATATGCACGCGTAGGTGTTTACAAGTACTATAACTTTCGTTTAGACTCCAATAGCTAATTATAAGTCTATTTTAAATTCCTCTTATTATAAAGATTTATAGTGTTCGGTTTATCATAACTTCTTCACGCGAAGTCAGATTTAGACGTTGTCTATATTTTTGGAATCGTATGGACGTATACTTTGAGTTGTATCATAAATTATGTATGAAAGATTATACTTTAACATGAATTAAATAGAAAGTTTATCACATTACTAGTTTAACAAAATCACATTACATGATTGGCAGAATCACATGAAATTGTTATTGACCTATTTTGACTAGTGTTACATTCTCCGCCCGTTAGAATAATTTCGTCCCAAAATTTATCTTGTGGATGGGGTTTTGTTAAATAGTTGGGGGTATTTTTGTTTCATCTGATATTCACATTCCCATGTAAATTCAGGTCCACCTAAAGAGTTCCATCAAACTTTCACTATGGGAATACAGTTTTGTTTTAATCGTTTTGGCGTATCGATCCATGATTTCGACAGGTTCTTCTGCAAAGTTGAGTTTGGTTTTGACTTGTATCTCGTCAAGAGATACAACAAGAGTGTCATCGAATAGACATCTTTTGAGATTTGAAACGTGAAAAACATTGTGTACATTGCTTAGCTCTTGAGGTAACTTGATTTGGTATGCGACAAAACCAATTCTTGCTAGAAAAAGGTTCTATATACCATGGGTTTTGCTTGCCTCGTTTTCCGAATCAATTCATGCCTTTCCAAGGAGAGACCTTCATCATTACTCTATCTCGAACTTGGAATTCCAAAGGTTTACGTCTTACGTCAGCATAACTCTTCTGACGATCACGTGCTGCCTTGAATCGATCCTTAATTTGCACGATCTTTTGAGTTTTTCTCATGGATTATTTCTGGTTCGACACATAAGGTATCACCTATATGTTATCTGGCTAATTGTGTGTCTCCAACTTCTCAGTGCAAAAACTACAACTCCAAATTCAAGGTCATGGGTATTGTAATTATTCTCATGCACCTTAAGTTGTCGTGATGCGTAGGCGATAATTTTCCTCTTTGCATCAACACACATCCCAATCCTTGATTTGATGCATCGCAGTATACGACGAAATATTCTGTCCCATCTGGAAGGGATAGGATTGGTGCACTATACAACATTTGCTTTAGCTTCTTGTTTGACTTCCCAGTTGAACTTCATATCCTTCTGGGTTAGTGTTGTAAACGGCTTGGCTATTTTGGAGAAATTCTCTATGAATCTTCGGTAATAGCCAGAAAGTCCTAAGAATTGACGCACTTCTGTTGGCGTCCTTGGTGCTTCCCAATTCTTAATTGCTTTAATCTTGGAGGGTTCGACATGAATCCCTTTGTTACGAACCACATGCTCTAAAAATTTGTACCTCTCTAATCCAAAATGCGCACGAATTTTCTTTTCTTAGTAGTGCGAAGATTATTCGCATGTGTTAACCGTATTCTTCCTTGGTTCGTGAATATATCAATATATCATCGATAACTACTATCACGAATTTATCTAAGTACCGTTTGCAAACACTATTCATGAGGTCCATGAACATTGTTGGAGCGCTGGTCAATCCAAAGGCTTAACTAAGAACTTAGATTGACCATATTGAGTCCTAAACGTTGTGTTCGGAACATCATCTTATTGTACTCCGAGTTGATGGTATCATGATCTGATATCTATCTTGAATCTTCTAGAATCTTTAGGTGTTTTAGTCTATCAACCATTGTATCCAAGTTTAGTTGTGCATCGGTCTGACCATAATTAAACATAGGTGATCAGTCTACGTTTAGTTGTGATTCGGCCCATGTATAATAAAACTCGACTAAGGAGTTTGACCTAAAACCTTGCGTTGAATTCTTATCGAGGGTTTGGGCTTTCTATCTTTTTGGGTTATATAAATGTGTTCTCATCACGGGTATGAGTATTTATCTATGACTCTATATTCTTATTTATTTTATTCATGCTTTAATTATTGTTTGTTACTTCAGGTGTAGCTGATAAGGTACCGGCCAGTTAGGACAGTCGGTGGGCAGGATAATTTTAGCATATAGCCGTTCTGAAATCCAACAACCCAAATCGACATGTCTGTCCTTGTCACCGCTCTCGTAAGTAGTCCTTCAGTAGTATAATTACTAATACTTTATATTATAGGCTAAGGAATATACCTAAACCTAACAGAGTAAGCCCTAAACTGTATTCATGCTTTCCTAAGAAAGTACTAATTCACTATAGTTAATAGTTCTGATACCAATCTTTCACACCCCGGCCGCCGACGGAAACACTGGGAAGTGTAACGTCATTTCTCGTATCATAGTTATCAACTTCCTGAAAACACATGCAATTTAAAATACGTCAACATAAAGTTGGTGTGTTCACAGGTTTTGACTCCATATAAAAATAACACATTTTCCAAGTTCAAAAGTATAGTTTTGAAAGTATCATTTTGACCCTCCAACGTTTAGTGTATATATATCCTAGGTATAAAAGTTTACTTACCAAATAAGTAGTTTACCTATAAGTCTCATATACTATGAATATAAGTGTTTGTAATTCCATACAAACGAAAGTTGCTACGTATAAATCTTATTTCAATTCTATACGAGTAAAATCGCTACGTATAAATCTATTTCAATTATATACGAGTAAAACAGCTACGTATAAATCTATTTCAATTCTATACGAGTAAAACCACTACATATAAATCTATTTCAATTCTATAAAAGTAAAACTGCTACGTATAAATCTATTTCAATTCTATACGAGTATGTGTGTTAGGTATAATTATCTACTTAATATACAAGTAGTACCTAGGTTATAAGTAGGGGGACTTATACTTAACATTAATAATTGTATAACAACGAAGTATAATGATTCTTACAAGTTGCTACCATGATTCTGTAACCGCTGCTTGACAACAAAACCTTTGACAAAACACACTCATGATTTACCAGGAGAAACAATACACTCATGATTTACCATGAGAAACAATACACTCATGATTTACCATGAGAAAGAATACTACACACTTCATCGACGCCGGAACAATAACAAATAAAAGGAACGAATAGTCACTCGCTTGTCTTGGGTTGAAATTAACAACCACGAGTGGGGTCGTCAACCCGTATCTTATTTATACACGACTTCCTCGCTCACACGGGATTAACGGTTACAGGTCAGAGGACTTCCACTAAGATCCCCAATATTAGTTGATGAATGAGGTAGCTCATGTAGACTTTGACGGCGTTCTATAGTCCTAACAACAAAAGCTTTTTCATGTCTAAAACTCTAAGTTACTAGACTATGCTTTTAAACCTTACTCCTAACTTCGTAACATTTAGGCAGTATAACAGCTATAACTTGAGGTAAAACCAGGTTTTATCTTAACATAAAACCAACAATAACAACAAACTTATCAATTACATATAGAAATTCCGAGTATAACTCTGGAACTATATCGCACACAAAATATATATAGAATCCTAAGTATAACTCAAGATCTACATTAGTATACTATTATAACAATAACATGCTAACAACTTTACGATAGTTGTATATTTTCAGATACGAAATACCTATATCCCGGTTTAATATAACTATCTATCTTGATACGAATATACTATCATATAGACATAATATTAACTTACATATAACATTTAGCATGCATTTTCCATCGAAAATATTAGAAGGTGGGGCCGTGAAACTCCCCTTAATAGCGTGATTTTATGTAATCTAAGCAGAAACGGTCAGTGTACGAGGTCGTCGGGGCTCGGGATGCAAGAGGGCTTCAACAAATGAGAGAAAGGAAAGAAGTAAAGGTGTAAGAATAGCTGAAGTCGGACCTGCTATTTATAGTATGATTTTTCGCCCTCACGACGAGAGAAACTCATTTTTCACATCGTGAGTTTGGAACTTATCTCTTCGTAGACTTGCCATCCGTGTTCTAGCTTTCGAAGGTGGACATATGACTCCTCACATCGTGAGATATCCTTGCTCACGCCGTGAGTTTGGAACTTATCCCTTCGTAGCATCGTCACACACCTTCTACCTCTGAAATGTGGCAAAATGACTCCTCACTTCATGAGTTTCTGTGCTCACGTCGTGAGCTCAATAAGATTAGGGTTTCTGACAGCCGAATCTTCAGAAGGTCGTAACTTTCACATACGCGCTCCGTTTTTGACGTTCTTTATATGCACCCGTAGGTATTTACAAGTGCTATAACTTTCTTTTAGACTACAAGAGCTAACTCTAAGTCTATTGTAAATTCCTCTTATTATAGAGATTTACAGTGTTCGGTTTATCATAACTTCTTTACGCGAATTCAGATTTAGACGTTCTCTATATTTTTGGAATCGTATGGACGTATACTTTGAGTTGTATCATAAATTATGTATGAAAAATTATACTTCAACATGAATTAAATAGTAAGTTTATCACATTACTAGTTTAACAAAATCACATTACATGATTGGCATAATCAGATGTAATTGTTATTGACCTATTTTGACTGGTGTTACAAATAGATTGCTTATGGCATATAAAACATTCAATGTAATCATTGATTATAAATAACTATATGATGTAATGTTGGCTTTATGTCGTATGGTTATGATATTCAATGAAATTCACACAGTTTGGCGTTTCCGGCGCCGACCGAGGATAAGACATACTTTTACATTATACTTTAAATATGATTATTTTCATATCAAACCATTTCGGCTAACGACCCTCCACCAAACAAAGAAACAGTGAGTGAAAATGACACTCATTGGACGGTCATTTTATAGCCTGTTTCATTATACCTCTCTTATATTCTTGATTTAACTGACTTAATGTTTTACATGTAGTATTAGATACTCTTATAAATATATGTATGGGTGTATTTTAAAAGTTTTTAATAATACAATGTTTAAATTTAATTATCATAAATTAACCTTAAACTAATTAATCTTTTAAACCATTTAGATTTAATGTTTATCTTTTGATTAAAAAATTAATTAATTTGTTTTAAATCTTTTAAGGATAAATATTATCTTAATTTTCTCATAATTAGATAATTACCTTTTACAACTTCTTTAATTTTGAATTAGGATTTCATAATTATCTAGCCTTAATGTCCAGATGTTAATCATTTAAAATAACAATTAATAACTAATAATTATCGTACAATTTCAAAAAATGCAATTAAATCCCAAAATTAAATTTCCAAGAAGTCACCACGTGGTAGAGGAATGACTGTGGCGTGGTCAAGAATATTATTGATATTTTAGGTTTTTCTTTTTCAGTTTCATAACATGCACTACTAATTGAAAATCCTAGGATCTGATACCACTGATAGTTTTTCTAGGTTACCAAAAAAAATTGCATGACGGATTTTTACTCATCAACTCTTATGGTCACATGCAACCTAGAACACTATGACATTTTTACTATTATAGCAACTTACTTTATGAAACAACTTTTGATCTACTATAAATGAAATTTACTAGGGTTAGGATCATACCTTTAAGAATAATGTGGTACCCGTTGATGTGTCATACCTTTCACCTTCTAGGTATCATTAACCACAAAATTGTGAGGCCCGAGAGTACTATTTATAATTTAGGTAACTTGTAGATAAATCTATATTTGAACAATTAAATATTAGATTTAATCCCTAGTTCAAATCATTTCCTTAACTACCAGGAGGCTTCCAAAAACCCTAAGGCTCTAATAAAATTGGCCATGCTTTGTTAGGTTCTAGAATTGCTTCTTTTGTTTAACTATTGGACAATTAAACTTCAAGCCTTGCACCTTTAATTAATTCCAATTAATTCCATATTAATTTTTGAATAATTCTGATTAATAATTAATTAATTACAACCCTTTCTAATTAATTCATAAGTAACTATTAATTATTTATAATTAATATATTAATCATATAGTATATTAACAAATTGTTTTTATCTCACTCATAATATCAATTCTAGTTATTTGTGGTTATGAGTGCAACCAAAAAAAACTTTACTTTTTTCACTAAGATTATACCAATTTAGTTAAGACCTTAGACACCTTAATCCAATATATCATCATTCTCAGGGGGAGCCACAGTGTTATAGGGGCCACAACGTAAGCGGGATAAAATTTCTAAGTCCTCATCCAAATCATCACAGGATACTGAACCTATCTCTTATTTGAGGTCTAGAAAAAGACAAGCTCATAAAAATGGTCTCATCCATTAAAGAAAAACGGTTGATTGGAAAATGTCTGAAGAGGAAGATAGAGCTTTTGTTGCTGAAAACAAACTTGTTATGACCAATAGGAAAATTCATATGTATGGTGACAAGGTTGTTCAAGATATTTTTTCTACTGAAGGGATTTAGATTAGCAGAAAAAGGTCATTCTTCAGTTTAATGCCCTTGTTGATAAGAAAAAGAAGTTTCATAATGAGAACATGAACATTAACCTATCCAAATATGTTGTTGTCTTTTACAAGGAGGTTCTGCAAGGATCCAATTGAGAAAGTAGTATGTACATAACCAAAGAGTCTAAATATTCTTACCGTGCATCTCACTAGAAAAGATGACAAGGGTGGTTAACCTGAGAAGGTGTTGTGTCCTAATTTGGTTAAATATGGATATAGTGAGTGGCTTATGATTCTCAACATTGTTGAGAATCATTAGGGCATACATTCTCATGAACTGAAGTTGGCCATGAATCTAATGATTAGTAAGGTTTGAAATCTTAATCTTATTCCCAGTGATGCTTCAACCCCATCATCAACTTCCGGACCTTCTCCTATTGTTCCATCAGATGAAGTATTGAAACAAGTAATGAACATAGAATTAGAGTTACGAGAATTAAGAACACCGAGAGTAAATAATATCTGGTTTCAGCTCTATTATGCTTCAAGTTTGTAGAGAGATTACAGATAAGACCGAATCCCCTAAACTCTTATCTATCTCTAAGCAACACTCCTATTTATAGAAGAACTATAAAGCATACAAAAACTACTAAGGCATTGCATTAAGCTTCGCCATAAAGGTACCTGTGACAATCCGAAATTTCTAGCTTGTATAAACATTCAAATTTATCAGAGTTAGTCTGTTCGAGTATTCTAAACTTAGTACATCAAAGGAATCAGTGTTAGGATGAATTGGTTGAAGTTCTAGTCATGAAGCAAACCGAAAACCTCCTCAAAAAGGAGTTTTCCGTAAAGATCTTTGGGTTTTCGGTCAAGGTGACCGAAAAATCCCTTATACATATATATTTCATGATCATTTTGATCATTCTTTCCTTTTCAAGTCAAGAAAACTTCCATTCTCTCTCAAGTATCATCGAGTTCTTCATTCCAATTTTCAAAATTGTAAGAATTCCTTTCATCTAATTTGTTGATACAAAGCTTTATCTAGTACAACCCTTTGATTTCATCCATGAAATCATCTCTTTTGGATTAGATCTTCAAGAACACCAAGAACACACACTAGTGTTTTGGTTCAAAATCAACTCTATTAGCCTCTAAATCATAAGTATTACTTCCCTATACTTGTTATCTAGTTGAAACTCTTGATTTAGGGCCTTGAAATCATCATTTATCCAAGAACAAAAGGTGTTTTCGGTCTAGTGCATCTCCTTGGACCGAAAACCCTTATGAAGGGTGCAAAATGACTTTAAGCCTTTCCTAATACTTAATATTGAGTCTAGAACACTTAATTGATTGTGGAAAGCCCTTAAAAATCACCAAACATCATGAGTTTTCGGCCAACCATTTGGACCGAAAACCTCTTTGGACCGAAAACCCTTTGGGCCGAAAACCTCAAAAAACATAGTACTTGGACCGAAAACTCCTTTCAGTGGCTATACAACCCTTTTATGCAATCCTAAGTGATTGTAACACTTCCATTTAAGGATTTCTTAGTCCTTAAAGTGTTATTCTTTACCTGATTAGTTGAGTAAACACTAATTGTATTCATATATGTTTCTTTATATGCTAAATAGGATCCGTGTGTGCTCAAGTCTTCACTTGACACTAAGCATCCTTTTTCCGATCTTACATTCGCATCACTCACTTCAGGTGAGTTCATACCCCTTAATCAACCTTTTAAATGATTTTAAATGCTTTTATGGGGGGGGGGGGGGGATACAAGTAGATACATTAAAGTTATTATATCAATCACATGTGATTAATGACTATCAAACATATGGATTTTCTTACTTTTCAAACTGGTTTATCAAACAAACTACTTCAAAATGTTTATCAAACACTTTTACATGTTAAACTCTTTATCAAACTTGTTTCTTTATGCCAAACTGCTTTCATATCGTTTTATGAAATGACATCAAGTCATCAATATTTATTAAAACTCTTCAAAAGGTTGTACAAAACTTCTTTGTCTTTTACACTAATATATTTTGTTAAATGTGTATCTATGTAGATATAGTTATATAAGTAGGATTCAAAGGACTTAAGACTGATAACTCACCCTACCTCCTGTTCCTTGTTTGGTTGTGGTCTTAGGGTATCGGTTGTTTGTCCGAAGGTCGTTTGAATCTTAGTTATATATTATGTATATGTGTATAGATACAAAAGTTCCTTCTTTCAGTCCAATACCTTTGGGTAGCAAAGGTATACAAACATGTTCATTTATACAAACAACATTGCTAGTAAACTATAATAGGTATAGTTTAGGAAGTTACAAATACTATTACTAGCACAATGAAACATACAATGAGTCAGTTCATTCATGAGTTATAACATATAGTCATGAGAAACAAACGATAACATACAGAGAGAACATACATACATACTAGACAGAGAGAGAACATACAATACAGCTAGTACATACTATACATTATACAAGAGAACATACTATTATGAGAAACAAAGAGAACATACATACATACTAGACAGAGAGAGAGAACATACAATACAACTAGTACATACTATACATTATACAAGAGAGCATACTATTATGAGAAACAAAGAGAACATACATACATACTAGACAGAGAGAGAACATACAATACAGCTAGTACATACAATACATATACAAGAACACTACAACAGTTATGTGAGCCACGTAAGGGGGCATGGCATCACCTGTCATGGCTCGTTTTGTATCCAGAGTCTCCTAGAAGGAGAGCGTTGAATTTGTGTATAGATCTATACTGGATTGACTATCCTACACCTTACTGCTAGCTACAGTGGGAATTGCAAGTCTACGGGTGCCAAATGTCATTTCTTCCGATGTCTTTCATCGTCGTGTTTTTAGTCGGTAGTATGGTGCAGGCATATCACATGGTACTTTAAATAACAATTGGTTTAAGGTAGTTAGTACAACAATAGTTACTTAATACAACAGTACAGTACTATTTTATTTCCCCATTGCATTCACTTTGTGATCTTCTCACAATGAACAGTAATGTAAAAACTATATTTTTGGTTAACGATAGTCAGAATTGGGAAAATACATACTCATACAAGAGATACACATACAAACATTTGATGCCTTTGTAGAAGGCTACTTTTAGTAGAAAACATAGGGTTTTCTGGGAGATACAAACATTTACAAATATTTACAAACATTTACAAACATTTACAAACATTTACAAACATTTACAAACTTATACATCAAGTACTTACAAACACTTTCATACAAACAATGACACTAAAATAATTATGATCTCACCAGCTTTAAATTTGATAAACTCTTTCAAAAGAACTTGTATTCTCAGGTCACGAGTAGACAGGTACCGGTGCCAGGTTTTGAGAAGATGGAGCTCGTTCAAGACTCATCTTTTATTTTGATTTACATTTTTAGTGTCTTATGCACTTCACATAACACACTTGTATTAAATTATATTATTAATGCAATGGATGATGTTGTTGCTTGTTTACTACTATTCATTGTTGTGATACTATACATGACGTCCTCCACCCCCGAACGTTTCTGCCGTTCTAGTTTTGTGGTGTGACAGATTGGTATCAGAGCATTGTTTATAGTGAATCGAGTATATCAACCCATAAAAGATATACAAACTATAAACACAACGGGGTTTAAAAATACTCTGACAAAGTGTTTATACTTTTAAATAATAAAATATTTAACCAAGTATACCTACCTGCATTCATGCTAAAATCAGTGTCACTAAGACAAAACAAAAGTGTTACGATTGTTGGGCAGCACAAGTAGACTTAGAGACATATAGTCAAATCTGGGAAGATATAGCTTGATCAACTATATTATCCGGGGAGTGACTAGCATGTGCCTAAGAGTGGTTGTGAGGTTGCAACAATTCTAGAAACTTACCAACAATACCATAAACCTAAAATACTATAGGAGTATTTTGTGTTACTATAATTTACTTATGTGCAAACTAAAAAGGCCGTATAACTACCTAATTAGTACTTTTATTTAGTTATTTCTTATACCCCTTTTCTCGCGTAGATAACATGGTTGGATTCCATCCCCACGTCGACTTGTACTTCCCTAACCAAGGTAATGGAGGAGGGTTTGAAGCAGAGCCAGAAAGTGATCACCCAAACCCTGTGGATGATCACCAGGCTGAAGGCTTTGTAGATGGTTCTGACTCCGAGCCTGAAGTTGAGAACCTACTTCTGGTGGCTCCTGTCCCAAATCCTAACCCTCGTCCGGCTTTTCAAGGCCCGACGCCTCCATGGGTGGAAAGCTTGGAAACATGGAGCCAAGAACAGAATCAACCCATACCATTCAACGGAGACCAAAGCTTTTATGACCTGAGTGAAGGAGGCTCAGCAGATAGAGTCTTGCCAATACTGGTCTGCAGAGTTGCCCGAAACGAAATTTAGGGCAGGACAGCTCTCCATCGAATCACGGAAGTTGATGCCAATGCGAGGATGCATACCATCCGCACCATTCATATGGAAGATGCTCGTGAGAGATCTAGGGGAGACCACGAGACCCTGCAACAAGAGCTAGCTGAAACTCGAGCTGAAGTCATAGAGCTCTGAGTACGCCAAAGGGTGTACGAAAGGCACCTACTCGATGTGGAGCGTCAGCTGGCTGAACTAAGAGTTCACCCAAGGGATAACTGTCACCAGTAGGAGATATTCTACCTTTCTTTCATTGGTTGAAAGAATAGTCTTCCTATCTATGCTCCAAGTAGCACTTTTCTATGTACCTAACCCTGTACTGTAAGTACTTTCTAGTTAGGCCAGTATGCCGTCCAAACTTTTCTACTTCGGATATGATGTAAGACCTACTCCAAGGTCATTTTTCCCAAACGTATAACATCTTAAATATCAATGATATTGACAGTCGGCTAATTTGTGTGCCAATCCTTGTTCAAATACTTTCGTTCTGCTATCGTTAGAATCCTATCTAAACCTCACGTCGTCAAATAAATGAGCTATGGTGAATTAGCTCCATGATCACTTCCAATTCTTGTCAAAGGTTGAATCCGGTTATCCACCAACCAATGATAGTCTAGTTCAAAATA
The DNA here is from genome assembly GCF_052849685.1 of Lactuca virosa. Lineage (NCBI taxonomy): Eukaryota > Viridiplantae > Streptophyta > Magnoliopsida > Asterales > Asteraceae > Lactuca > Lactuca virosa. Next base: position 244,243,184 of record NC_136428.1, read on the forward strand.
GCAATTGTTTAGTGAACATTTTACGAACTTACTTCAACTCTTTTCCAGTACTGCATCATGGGGATGTAGGTCAAACCATCGAGAACAGTTTAACAAAACAAAAACTTTACATTTACATGAATGAGTAGAATACATCTAGGGCCAACCATAATCACTCACAAACTCCTTTTCTTTGCAAATAGCAGAATCATGTCGTCATCTAGATGTAATCAGCCGAACGACAAAACCCCGATCCTTCATATAGACGCTGCCACCTTCCAAGTAGCGGTAACAGCTGTCGTGACAGCTGTCCTTGCACACCTCGACACTAGTAACAACAACAAGGTTGTAAAAGGTGTTGGCAGTTCAAATTGTTGTAACCACCCGGGAAATCAACAAATGATAACTGTTACGAGCACCTAAAGCCGCAAAGCAGAGGGTAAGAAACGAAGGCGTCAAGCCTACAAGGAGCGCAAACGATCTCAAAAAGTTACCAAGCAACAGCAACAAGTGGCAACCCCTGCCACTTCAACACCGTTCAGACCATATGATGGAAAACTCCCGAAGTGTATAAAGTGTACTTTTCATCATACAGGAGTTTGCAGTGATCCGCAATGCATAAATTGCAATCAAATAGGGCACACTATTGGTGTCTGTAGGGCGCCGACACAAACCGTCTTCCAAATCACTAACATCGGGGTCAGCCCGGCTTGTTATGGTTGTGGTGAGACCGGACACTATAAAAGGAATTGTCCAAGGGGGAAGAGCAACACAAGCGCTCGTGTCCACATAACTCCGACTCAACACTTCACTTCCACCACCGATGCTGGGGCAAGCCAGATTTGTCATTTATGCGGTGAGATAGGACATCTCAAGAAGGATTGTCCCATAACAAAGAACTTTGGCGCAGACGGGAAGATTCTAAGGATCACTGCTAAAGGAGAGACTACTCCGGACCCACGTTGAAATCCTAGGGCGTTTCCGTTATATTAGACTTATAAGCTGTTAAAAACTGGTGCAACTCGAGTCGTATCTTTTGCGAGATCCCGTCAGTCAAGGGACTCTCGTGCTGCGTGTACTTGCTTTTGTAGTATACCTTGTTCGCAACAGCAGTCTTGTAAGATAAGCTAAAGTACTGAAACTCTATCAAGTTGCACCATTATGTTTTTGTAGCACCTTTATGATCTAGTCTAACGCCTTTTATTTTGAGTAGTCTGACGCTACCATGTAACATGAGTCAATTCGATCCTCACAATGCCGGTCTCGTGCGAAAATCCTTTTCCCCATAGTCTCCTTTCTAGCGAAACCGTCATTCCAGAACTCCGAGATACTCATGCGAAGGGTATCTTATGTTTCGTATCCTTCTCGAAGAAACCTCCCCGGAATACTACTCGTACAGTACGTCAAGTTCCATCCGAAGACCCATACGGTTAATCCATCACTGAGGAATGTATACGCAAGGGTGGTATATAATCAAGGTTCTACAAGTTTAGAATTGGTGGTTCCGCTTTAACTTCTTTTCCTTGTTTGGATGTAAGCTAGAGAAGAAACATTTATTCGACGGCCTTTTCAATCTTAATCATATACGACTCGTGTACGCGAAGCCGTGATTGATGAAGGAAATATGACTTCCAGAAAAGAACTTCAGGACGAAGACCGCTCCAGATTACGAGTGATCGCATTGCCATGCGAATAAACTTAGGATCCAATCAAATGCCTTTCCCACCGATCGAGACAAGAGATTCAGATAGAACAGAAAACTCCCAGGATTACCTTTGCAACATCAAGTCGAGTTCAGATCGACTTAGTTCCAGGGGCTAGCCAAGTAGCCAAATCGCCCTATCGTCTAGCACCTGCATAGATGCAAGAACTGTCCGATCAACTTAACGAACTGCTCAGCAAGGGATTTATAAGACCAAGCTTCTCACCCTGGGGAACTCCGGTCTTGTTCGTCAAGAAGAAAGACGGATAATTTCGTATGTGCATCGACTGCAGGGAGCTCAACAAGCTAACCATCAAAAATCGTTACCCTTTGCCTCTCATAGACGAATTAGTTGATCAACTGCAAGAGGCGAACTTCTTTTCAAAAGGCGATCCAAGATCCGGGTATCACCAATTACGAGTGCCAAGGGGAGGATGTTCCGAAGACAACCTTCCGAACTCGTTATGGATACTACGAATTCGTAGTGATGGCGTTCGGATTAACCAACGCGCCCGCAGTATTCATGGACTTAATGAATAGGGTGTGTCGTCCTTACTTGGATCAGTTCGTCGTCGTCTTCATCGATGACATACTTATCTATTCTCATAGTAAGGAGGAGCATAGTCAACCTCTTCAGCAGGTCTTGGAAACATTACGATCAGAGGAGCTTTACGCGAAATTCTCTTAAATGCGAGTTTTGGATCCGAAGGGTCAAATTCCTGTGTCACGTTGTTAATGAAGAGGGAATTCATGTTGACACTTCCAAAATCCAGGCCATTGAGAACTGGCAGATCCAAAGACACCTACAGAAATTCGTAAATTTCTAGGTCTCGCAGGCTACTATAGTAGGTTCTTTCAGAACTTCTCACGATTCGCGAAGCCCCTTACAACTTTGATCCAGAAGGGCGTGGCCTTTGACTGGGAAGAGAAGCAGGAGAGAGCGTTCCAAACGCTAAAACGAGCCTGGTGCACCGCATCGATACCTATCCCTCCCAAAAAGGAAAAGAAGACTTTGTAATCTATTGCGATGCATCCAAATCCAGGGCTCAGTTGCATATTGATGCAATAAGGTAAAGTCATTACCTATGCCTTCCATCAACATAAGACACTCAAAGCCAGCTATGCAATACACGATCTAGAGTTAGAGGGAATCGATAGAGAGGATCGTTCAGATTAATGGACGATTGAAAGCCTCTAGAGTCCGACAGAAAACTTACGTAGGGCTTTCCGAAATTCTCGCCAGAATCGGCTCTGTAGCTTACAGACTCAACCTACCTCGCAAACTTAGTAACGTACATTCTACTTTCCACGTCTTGAACTTGAAAAAGTGTCTGTCCGACGAGACTCTTGTAATCCCACTCGACGAGATCGAGATCAACGAGAGCCTCAATTACGTGGAAGAACCTGTAGAGGTCATGGACCGAGAGGTCAAGCAAACGAAACAAAGCCAAATCCCGATAGTGAAGATTCGCTGGAACGCCAAGCGAGGACCTGAATTCACTTGGGAGCGCGAGGATCAGTTGAAACTGAAATACCCTCATCTTTTTACTTAGTTATTTGTAACTACTTATTTGCTTAAACTCTAATTTCGGGACGAAATTCCTTCTAATGGGGGATGATGTGACAATCCAAAATTTCTAGCTTGTATAAACATTCAAATTTATCAGAGTTAGTCTTGTTTGTTAACTTTTAGCCCTATTTGGAGTCTATTCGAGTATTCTAAACTTAGTACATCAAAGGAATCAGTGTTAGGATGAATTGGTTGAAGTTCTAGTCATGAAGCAAACCGAAAACCTCCTCAAAAAGGAGTTTTCGGTCAAGATCTTTGGGTTTTCGGTCAAGGTGACCGAAAACTCCCTTATAAATATATATTTCATGATCATTTTGATCATTCTTTCCTTTACAAGTCAAGAAAACTTCCATTCTCTCTCAAGTATCATTGAGTTCTTCATTCCAATCTTCAAAATTGTAAGAATTCCTTTCATCTAATTTGTTGATACAAAGCTTTATCTAGTATAGCCCTTTGATTTCATCCATGAAATCATCTCTTTTGGGTTAGATCTTCAAGAACACCAAGAACACACACTAGTGTTTTGGTTCAAAATCAACTCTATTAGCCTCTAAATCGTAAGTATTACTTCCCTATACTTGTTATCTAGTTGAAACTCTTGATTTAGGGCCTTGAAATAATCATTTATCCAAGAACAAAAGGTGTTTTCGCTCTAGTCCATCTCCTTAGACCGAAAACCCTTATGAAGGGTGCAAAATGACTTTAAGCCTTTCCTAATACTTAGTATTGAGTCTAGAACACTTCATTGATTGTGGAAAGCCCTTAAAAAATCACCAAACATCATGAGTTTTCGGCCAACCATTTGGACCGAAAACCCTTTGGGCCGAAAACCTCAAGAAACATACTACTTGGACCGAAAACTCCTTTAAGTAGCTATACAACCCTTTTATGCAATCCTAAGTGATTGTAACACTTCCATTTAAGGATTTCTTAGTCCTTAAAGTGTTATTCATTACCTGATTAGGTTAGTAAACACTAATTGTATGCATATATGTGTCTTTATATGCTAAATAGGATCTGTGTGTGCTCAAGTCTTCACTTGACACTAAGCATCCTTTTTCCGATGTTACATTTGCATCACTCACTTCAGGTGAGTTCATACCCCTTAATCAACCTTTTAAATGATTTTAAATGCTTTTATAGGGGGGAATATAAGTAGATACATTACAGTTATTATATCAATCACATGTGATTAATGACTATCAAACATATGGATTTTCTTACTTTTCAAACTGGTTTATCAAACAAACTACTTCAAAATGTTTATCAAACACTTTTACATGTTAAACTCTTTATCAAACTTGTTTCTTTATTCCAAACTGCTTTCTAATCGTTTTATGAAATGACATCAAGTCATCAATATTTATTAAAACTCTTCAAAAGGTTTTACAAAACTTCTTTGTCTTTTAAACTAATATATTTTGTTAAATGTGTATCTATGTAGATATAGTTATATAAGTAGGATTTAAAGAACTAAGGACTGATAACTCACCCTACCTCCTGTTCCTTGTTTGGTTGTGGTCTTAGGGTATCGGTTGTTTGTCCGAAGGTCGTTTGAATCTTAGTTATATATTATGTATATGTGTATAGATACAAAAGTTCCTTCTTTCAGTCCAATACCCTTGGGTAGCAAAGGTATACAAACATGTTCATTTATACAAACAACATTGCTAGTAAACTATAATAGGTATAGTTTAGGAAGTTACAAATACTATTACTAGAACAATGAAACATACAATGAGTCAGTTCATTCATGAGTTATAACATATAGTGATGAGAAACAAACGATAACATATAGAGAGAACATACATACATACTAGACAGAGAGAGATAACATACAAGACATCTAGTACATACTATACATTATACAAGAGAACATACTATTATGAGAAACAGAGAGAACATACATACATACTAGACAGAGAGAGAGAACATACAATACAACTACTACATACTATACATTATACAAGAGAACATACTATTATGAGAAACAGAGAGAACATACATACATACTAGACAGAGAGAGAACATACAATACAGCTAGTACATACAATACATATACAAGAACACTACAACAATTATGTGAGCCACGTAACGGGGCATGGCATCACCTGTCATGGCTCGTTTTATATCAGAGTCTCCTAGAAGGAGAGCGTTGAATTTGTGTATAGATCTATACTGGATTGACTATCCTACACCTTACTGCTAGCTACAGTGGGACTTGCAAGTCTACGGGTGCCAAATGTTATTTCTTCCGACGTCTTTCATCGTCGTGTTTTTAGTCGGTAGTATGGTACAGGCATATCACATGGTACTTTAAATAACAATTGGTTTAAGGTAGTTAGTACAGCAATAGTTACTTAATACAACAGTACAATACTATTTTATTTCCCCATTGCATTCACTTTGTGATCTTCTCACAATGAACAGTAATGTAAAAACTATATTTTTGGTTAATGATAGTCATAATTTGTGACAACCCGAAATTCCTAACCGGTACATTCTTCATTTTTATCAAAGTTAGCCTCGTTTTGCTATTTTGTAATGGGTTTTGGGTCCATATAAATTGCTTTAGGTTTAATACAATCGAGATATGAGTCCTAGGGAGGGTTAGAATGTGTAAAACATCACAAAATCAGGCCAAACACACCTTGCAAGGTGTGTGCGGCCAGCCAGCCGCACACAGCCGACCGCACACCCTCCCAGCCTCACTCTCTTGCCTATATAAAGGACCCCAAGTCAACCTCACACCCTTTTCACACTCCTTGAAGCTGGAACATTTCTCTCTCAAGAGTCCTTCAAGTTTTCCTCTCCAATCGTCAAAACAAGTAAGTAAACACCCTTAGATCTTTACTACAACACGTTAGAAAGTCTTTGCCTCGAGTTTGATCCATGAAATCATCATTTTAGATGATCTTCATGTGTGTACGGCCGCACACACATCATGTGTGACCGCACACACATCTTTTGGTCCTAAAATGGGCTTAAAAACTCACCCAAAGCTTGGCATCGACCAAAACACCTCCTTAGGATCATCACAAAGCCTTGGAAAATCGATTTGGACACATTGTAGGAGTGTGTACGGCCGCACACAGGCCTGGCCGCACACACCTGACCGCACACGCCATGTACAACCGCACACACCCTTTTAAGGGTCCAAATTGGCCCCAAACTCCCAATCCGGCTAAGCAATGGTCAAAACACCTTCACTAGAACGTCCCAAAGGCTTGGAATCACTTTTTTGACACACTCCATAGTGAGTGTGCGGCCGCACACAGGCTTGGCCGCACACACACAAAATCCATGTTTTTGTGGCCTTACGCTCCAATATAGGGCCATACACTCCTTATGTGCAACCATATGAGTTGGTAACACTTAATCCTAAGTGTTTTTATGTCCTTAAGACGTGTCCCTATCACCATTAGTGGTTATATCTACTAGTGTATTCATATAAGTGTTATTACATGAAAATAGGACTCGATTGTGCTCAAGGCTTCAATTGACACCCGGCGATCCTATATCGATCTTCATTCAAATTGCTCATTGCAAGTGAGTTCATACCCCTTAATTAACCTTTTAAATGTGTTTAAATGCTTTTATGGGGGGAATACAAGTTGAATCAAACAAGTTATAGTATCAATCACATGTGATTTATAATTTGCAACCAAAAGAATTTTCTGTATTTTCAACTGCTTTGCCAACAAAACTGCTTCAAATGTTTATCAAACTCATTTTCGTATTAAATTGTTATAAAACTATTTCCAAATTCTGTTAAACTTCTTTTATTCCCAAACCCTATCTACACCAATATATATATATATATATATATATATATATATATATATATATATATATATATATATATATATATATATATATATATATATATATATATATATATATATATATATATATATATATATATATATATAAGGAAGACTTTAAGGACTTAGGACTAATAGCTCACATTACTTCCTGTTCTTGTTTGATTGTGGACTTAGGGTATTTTGTTATTTGTCCGACTGTCGTTGAATTATTAGTTATATATCATCTATATTTGTGTTAGATATAAAAGTCTTCATTTCAGTTCAGTGCCTCTGTGTATCAAAGGCATGCAACCAACATTACTATTTAACTATAATAGGTATAGTTAAGGATTACTACTCATTACTACTATTGCCATGACAACTGCCAGAGTCAGCACAGTTATGAGTCAATACATGCTAAAAACTATACAAAGAGAATACTAAATACTATACAAAGAGAATACTATATACTATACAAGAGAACACTCTATACATTATACCATAAAGTACATTAAACGATATACGAGAGAATATACTAACATAAAATGTGACATACTACATCTCGATACGACACTTCATTGTGCTATCACCGTGTAACCAGAGTCTCCTGGAGGGAGAGCGGGCATTATGTGTATAGATCTATACGGGACATACACTCCCACATCCCGACTGCTAGCTATAGTCCGAGCCGACTAGGCCCAGGGGTGACAAAATGTCACATTTCTACATATGACTTGGAGGGTCATCAGGGATTCGATCGTCAATCAGCATGGTTACATACGAGTTCACATTCCGACCTTTAATTAATACATTAAGAGTTAAAGGCAAAACGGACTCCCCGAGGTGTATTGTACATTTAATACTACCTGGAGTCTGTATTTTCATTACATTAGCCGGCAGTGATACTGCTGGGGTAAAACATTATTTTCCCAATTTCTTTACATGAATGAAGTCTAAAACTATATTTTCATACTGATAGTTTCACTGGGAAAACTTTTACATTTTCAAAGGATCAAACATGGAAATAACCGGGTCTTGGTAGAAGGCTACTTTTACTGGAAAACATAGGGTTTTCTAGGGGGTATACTATTTTCAAACAGTGAAATCAGTTATTATACTACCTGGTGTAAACATCTTTATACAAGCAATGACACTAAATACTTATGAACTCACCAGCTTTATGCTGATAAACCCTTTCAAAATAAATTGTATTCTCAGGTCATCAGTAGACAGGTACAGATGCAGCTTTTGAGAAGATGGAGCACATACAAGACTCATCTTTTATTTTGATTATACTTTTGGTGTCTAACAAACTGTGCAGAACACGCTTCTATTACAATTATTATCTCAATGCAATGGATGTTGTTGCTTGTCTTTACTATTATGCATTGTTATGATACTGTACATGACGTCCTCCACCCCAGAACGTATTCCGTCGTTCTCGGTTTTGGGGTGTGACAGATTGGTATCAGAGCATTGTTTATAGTGAATCAAGTATATCAACCCATAAAAGATATACGAACTATAAACACATCGGGATTAAAACACTCTTACCAAGAATATATACTTTTAAATAATAAAATATTTAACTAAGTATATATATACGTCCATTCATACAAAGGGTCAGTATCATACTAGAACAGAACAAAAGTATTAAGATTGTGGAACAGCACAACTAGGCTTAGAGACATATAGTCAAATCTGGGTGAATGTAGCCTGATCAACTACATTTTCCAAGGAGTGACTAGCATGTGCCTAAGAATGGTTGTGGTGTTGCCACAAGTCTAAAAACTTACCAACATTACTACAAGAACATTAGAACAAGAATCCTATAGGAGTATTCTGCATTACTATGAATTACATATGTGAGAACTAAAAAGGTCATTACTAGTAGGACAATAGTTGCTAAGTAGATACTCTGCGGTTACATGTGACTAAGGCGCTATAGACTTAGTATTTGTGATCTTTGCTTTACTTCCTGTTCCTTGTTTGGTTGTGAATTTAGAGTTAGGGTCACTTATTCGAAGGTTTATCCTGTTTCAGTTGCATGTAATTAGTATGCACTATGCAAGTATTGGATCAACTAATAACGATCATCTTATAAGTATCTTAAATTAGTACGCCTATTAACTATTCTTTCCCCATTTCACGCGTAGATAGCATGACTGGCTTTCATCTCCCTGGCGATCTGTACTATCCAAACCAAGGCATTGGAGGATGGCATGATGAGGAGCCAGAAGTTGATCACCCGATCCCTTTGAATGTTCACCGTGCAGAAGGCTTTTCGGATTGCTCGGACTCCGAACCCGAAGTTAACAACATGCCCCCAGTAGCTCCAAACCCTAACCAACGCCCGGTGTTCAGAGGCCCAACACCTCTGTGGGTGGAGAGTTTGGAGGCTTGGAGTCAAGAGCTAGACCAACCCATCCCCTACAACGGAGACCAAGAGTTCTACAACGTGAACGAAGGAAGCACTGCGGACAGGGTCCTGCCTATTCTAGTCCGCAGGGTTGCTCGAAACGAGATTCAAGGGAGAACCGCCATTAACCGAATTGCTGAGATAGTCACCCACACCAGGTTGAGTGACATCCACATCCACCGTCTGGAAGATGCTAACGAGAGGACTCAGATCGACTGCGAGTCTCTACTTCAGGCACTAGCTGAGACTAGGGCAGAAGTCATAGAGCATCGTGTACGCCAGCGTGTGTACGAGCAGCGCCTACTCGACATGGAACGCCAGCTGGCAGATCTGAGGATCCGCCCGAGGAATAACCGTCGTCGTTAGAGGATGTTGACTCATCTTTCTTTTGAATTAAGGAATAGCCTTTCTTTCTGTGCCCTAGGGAGCACATGACTGTAAAATATTCCTAGTTTTTAAAAGTACTCTAACTAGACTTCTAAGCTGCCAACGTTTTCCTATTATGGTTTGATGTAAGACCTTCTGTTAGGTCGTTTTTCCGGAACTCTTTTTGCATCATAAATACCAGTAATATCGGCAGTTATCTAATCCGCTGGCATGTTCTTACTCTTGTGTCCTCCTACTCTATTGATATGCCTCTATCTAACAATTGGACTATGGCGATTTAGTCCATGGAACACTCCCATCATTCTTACAATTGTTTCTCACTATCGTCATCATCTTTATAAACTTGCAGTAAGAGATGCCGCCTCGTCCTCGTACGACCAGGAGCATACCTGCAACTCAAACTCCACCACCACCTCCTCTGCAACAGTTTGATGCAGTAATGTTTCAGGCAGCCGTAACTGCAGCTGTAACCACAGCTATGGCCCAAGTAAATTCTAGTGACGCAAGTGGAGCCGGAATGGGCACCAACTCTAGACATGGTGAAATCCACCCACGTACACAAGGGTATACCTATAATGATTTCATGAGCTGCAAACCAACATTCTTCAATGGGACCGGGGGGATCATTGCACTGTCCCAATGGATCACAAGAACTGAAGCCATCTTCGAGATGTGCTCGTGCCCCGAGGAGAGCAAGATAAAGTTTGCAGCTTGCACCTTCACCGAAAGGGCCTTGACGTGGTGGAATGGCCATGTCAAATCACTCTCTTTAGTAAAAGCCAACGCAATGGGCTGGGACACACTGAAGGACCTCCTGACAAGGGAGTACTGACCTAGGGGCGAAATTCAGAAACTCGAGGAGGAACTCTAGAACCTCAAGATGAAGGGGGCCGACATAGTGGCTTATACAGCCAGGTTCTGCGACCTGGTAACTCTATGTCCTATCATTGTCCCCACTGAGGGCAAGAAAATTGAACGATACATCTAGAGTTTAGTGCCCCCGTATCGAGGGAACGTTCTAGCATCACACCCTACGACCTTTGACAGTGCCAAGGAATTGGCCCAAAGGTTGATTGATCATGAAGTTCCTTACACCCATCAGCAACCACAACGGTTGCCACTGCACCTACCAAGACATCTGACAACAAAAGGAAGAGGTGGGACCGAAAGAAGGATAAATCAGCCAAATCCTCTCCCAATAACCAACAAACGGTGGCTGTCCATGCTGCCACTACTCCTGTTGCCCCTGTACCTACAAAAACATACGCAGGAAGCCTACCCAAGTGCACCAAGTGCAATTTCCATCACAACGGCCCCTGCCGGGAAATGTACTGCACTAACTGTGACCGGAAGGGCCATACCGCCCGGTTTTGCCGAACACCACCTAAACCCATTTCCCAGGTCCCCAGTTCAGGAGTAAGCCAGGCCTGCTACAGCTGTGGAGAGGTAGGACATTTCAAAAGAAACTGTCCAAAGGCTGGGAATGCGGGAGGAGCAGGAAGACTACTTGCTATTGGCCACAATGAAGCCGTAGCAGACCCCACAGTAGTCACGGGTACGTTCCTTCTCAATAACTCTTATGCTTGTATCCTATTCGATAGTGGGGCAGAAAGAAGCTTTGTAAACCAAAAATTCAAACACCTACTTAAACAATCACCGCAAACACTAAAAGAAGCCTTCGTCGTAGAAATGGCCAACGGAAAGACAGAAAGTTCTAACGAGATCTACGTAGGTTGTACCCTCACACTAGATAATCACTCATTTCCTATCGACCTCATACCAGTAGCAATCAAGAGCTTCGATGTCATCATAGGTATGGACTGGTTGAGTCTCCATCGTACCGATATTCTGTGTTTCGACAAAGCAATCCGTCTAAACTTACCCGATAACGAAACCTTGTTGATCTACGGAGACAAATCCAATACGAGTCTTCATATCATCTTGAGTATTCAAGCCCAGAAGTACTTGCGTAAGGAATATCGTGCAGTCCTGGCGCATGTTGTAGATACGAGCCAGAAAACAAAAGACCTAAAGGACTTCCCCGTAGTACGCAAATTCCCCGACGTCCTTCCGGAAGAACTACCGGGATTACCTCCCCAACGTCAAGTCGAGTTCCAAATCGACTTAATCCCATGAGCCACCCCCATAGCCAAATCGCCCTATCGTCTAGCGCCTGCTGAGATGCAAGAGCTGTCCGGTCAACTTAACGAACTGCTCAGCAAGGGCTTCATAAGACCAAGCTTCTCTCCATGGGGAGCACCGCTCTTGTTCGTGAAGAAGAAAGACAGATCGTTCCGTATGTGCATCGATTACAGAGAACTCAACAAACTTACGATCAAAAATCGTTACCCTCTTCCTCGTATAGACGATTTATTCGACTAACTGCAAGGGGTGAGTTACTTTTCCAAAATCGATTTGAGGTCCGGGTATCACCAGTTACGAGTACTTGAGGAGGATGTTCCGAAAACAGCCTTCCAAACTTGTTACGGACACTACGAGTTCGTAGTGATGCCATTCGGATTGACCAATGCGCCTGCAGTATTCATGGACTTGATGAATAGAGTATGTCGTCCTTACTTGGATCAGTTCGTCATCGTCTTCATTGATGATATACTTATCTACTCTCGAAGTAAGGAGGAGTATAGCGATCATTTACGACGAGTCCTAGGAACCTTACGATCGGAGAAGCTATATGCGAAGTTCTCTAAATGCGAATTTTGGATCCGAAGAGTCGAATTCTTAGGACACGTGGTTAGCGAAGAGGGAATCCACGTGGACCCATCCAAAATTAAGGCTATTGAGAACTGGTCAGCACCAAAGACGCCTACAGAAATCCGTCAATTTCTAGGCCTCGCTGGCTACTACCGCAGGTTCATTCAGAAATTCTCTCGAATCGCGAAACCCCTGACTACATTGACCCAGAAAGGCATGGCCTTTGACTGGGAAGAGAAACAAGAGAAGGAATTCCAAACTCTGAAGTGAGCCTTATGTACCGCACCGATACTGTCCCTCCCCGAAGGGATAGAAGACTTCGTGGTGTACTGTGATGGGTTTTCAGCATTCTAACACTCCAATGGCGTACATGCAACCCTAGAAACCTTGGATCTATGTTTGACTAAGATACATGCAAATAATTATTTTTCCAAGGTTATTATCCTAACTAGCATGGCATGGGGTACTTGAATCAAATAAAACTAGTAGAATTACTTACCTTGTAGTAGTAGTTGATTTCTTGGAGTTTGAGAGCCTAGCACCAATAATGTAGATGCCTCAAATGGAAGTCACAAATCACCACAAACTTAGAAACTTGAGAGAATAGTCACAAACTTCTTGAAATCGGCCCTCTTAGTTTACACACATCAACTAGTGCAATTTCAAGAACCAAAGCCTCCTTTATATAGTGTGGTGGATTAGGGTTACATCCATGTAAACCCTAATACCCATGTCTTTTCATTTCCATGAGATCCATGGGTTAAAGCTCCATGGAGTATCCATGGACTTTCCATGCAAGCCTAGCCCATTCCAAATAAGCATTAGCCCACACTATATAAATACAAGAGCCCATATTTAATTAGTCATACTTTTGATCTCTAAATTAATTCTAAATTAATTATAGATCAATACTAATTAAATAATATGATTTTATATTAATATATTAGGACTTATAATATATTAATAAATCATAACTTATACTATTCTCAAACGATTATCCATAAATTGTTCGGGTGAAGTGCAACCCAAATGGACCATGCCGGGTCGGGTCAAGTACATACCAAATATAGTTATGGACTTAGACACTATATCCAACATACTACGATGCATCCAACCAAGGGCTCGGTTGTGTTCTGATGCAACGAGGTAAGGTCATCGCCTACGCCTCAAGACAGCTGAAGACACACGAAGTCAATTACACCACACACGACCTCGAATTAGGAGCGGTTGTGTTCGCCCTAAAGATCTGGAGACACTATATGTATGGTACGAAGAGCACTATCTTTACAGACCACAAAAGCCTGCAGCACATATTCAACCAGAAGGAGCTTAATATGAGACAACGACGGTGGGTCGAGCTACTCAACGACTACGAATGCGAAATTCGTTATCATCCGGGTAAAGCCAACATAGTAGCAGACGCCCTAAGTCGGAAGGAATATTCTGGCCGAAGAGTCAAGTCACGAACAATGACCATCCATTCGCATCTATCCGCACAAATTAAGGAGGCTCAGCTCGAAGCTTTGAAACCTGAAAATGTAGCGGGAGAATCCCTGCGAGGAATGGATAAAAACCTGGAAGCCAAGGGTGACAGAGCCTTATATCTCATGGACCGGATCTGGACACCGAAGCACGGTGGCTTCAGAGACATGGTCATGAAGGAAGCGCACAATACTCGATATTCCGTCCACCCAGGTTCAGATAAGATGTATCTGGATCTCAAGAAGTCATACTGGTAGCCTAACATGAAAGCAGAGATTGCTACCTTCGTAAGTAAATGCCTTACTTGCGCGAAGGTCAAGGTCGAATACCAGAAACCGTCAGGTCTACTCCAACAACCGGAGATACCCGAGTGGAAGTGGGAGCGGATCACTATGGACTTCATAACCAAGTTACCCAAGACAGCGGGTGGACTTGATACCATATGGGTCATCGTCGACAGATTGACCAAGTTCGCACACTTCCTACCCATCAAAGAAACCGACAAGATGGAGAAGCTCACGACAACATACATTAGGGAGATCGTACGGCTGCATGGTGTTCCTATATCTATTATCTCATATAGAGATAGTAGATTCACTTTGAGGTTCTGGCAGTCATTACAAAACTCATTAGGAACGAGGCTGGACATGAGTACAGCCTACCATCCGCAGACCGACGGACAAAGTGAGGGGACTATCCAAACTTTGGAAGATATGCTGCGAGCCTGTGTGATCGACTTTGGTGAGGCGTGGGATACCCACTTACCCCTTGTCGAATTCTCATACAACAACAGTTATCACACGAGCAGCAAGGCTGCTCCATTTGAAGCCCTCTATGGCCGAAGGTGCAGATCCCCTCTGTGCTGGGCTGAGGTGGGTGACACCTAATTAGCTAAAGGACGAGTTCCTGACAGCACTCTCACGGGTCCGGAAATCATTCGGGAAACGACAGAGAAGATCGTGCAGATTCGTGAATGATTGAAAGCCTATAAAGACCGACAGAAAAGCTACGCAGACAAACGAAGGAAACCATTGGAATTCCAGGTGGGACACCGAGTCCTTTTAAAAGTCTCACCCTGGAAGGGCTTAATACGCTTTGGAATGCGTGGAAAGCTGAATCCAAGGTACTTAGGGCCTTTCGAGATTCTCGCTAGAGTCGGCCCCGTAGCTTACAAACTCAACCTACCCCGCGAGCTTAGTAACGTGCATCCTACCTTCCACGTCTCGAACTTGAAAAAGTGCCTATCCGATGAGACTCTTGTAATCCCACTCGACGAGATCGAAATCAACGAGAACCTCAACTTCGTAGAGGAACCTGTAGAAATCATGGACCGGGAGGTCAAGCGAACGAAACAAAGCCGCATCCCGATCGTGAAGGTCCGCTGGAACGCCAAGCGAGGACCGGAATTCACATGGGAGCGCGAGGATCAAATGAAACTTAAATATCCTCACCTTTTTACTTAGTTACCTGTAATATCTTAGTTGCTTGAACTCTAATTTCGGGACGAAATTCCCTCTAACGGGGGGATGATGTGAAAACCCGAAATTCCTAACCGGTATATTCTTCATTTTTATCAAAGTTAGCCTCGTTTTGCTATTTTGTAATGGGTTTTGGGTCCATATAAAGTGCTTTAGGCTTAATACAATCGAGATATGAGTCTTAGGGAGGGTTAGAATGTGTAAAACATCACAAAATCAGGCCAAACACACCTTGCAAGGTGTGTGCGGCCGCACACCTGAGTGTGCAGCCAGCCAGCCGCACACAGCCGACCGCACACCCTCCCAGCCTCACTCTCTAGCCTATATAAAGGACCCTAAGTCAACCTCACACCCTTTTCACACTCCTTGAAGCTGGAACATTTCTCTCTCAAGAGTCCTTCAAGTTTTCCTCTCCAATCGTCAAAACAAGTAAGTAAACACCCTTAGATCTTTACTACAACACGTTAGAAATTCTTTGCCTCGAGTTTGATCCATGAAATCATCATTTTAGATGATCTTCATGTGTGTACGACCGCACACACATCATGTGTGACCGCACTCACATCTTTTGGTCCTAAAATGGGCTTAAAAACTTACCCAAAGCTTGGCATCGACCAAAACACCTCCTTAGGATCATCACAAAGCCTTGGAAAATCGATTTGGACACATTGTAGGAGTGTGTACGGCCACACACAGGCCTGGCCGCACACACCCTTTTAAGGGTCCAAAATGGCCCCAAACTCCCAATCCGACTAACAAATGGTCAAAACACCTTCACTAGAACGTCCCAAAGGCTTGGAATCACGTTTTTGACACACTCCATAGTGAGTGTGCGGCCGCACACAGGCTTGGCCGCACACTCTGGCCGCACACACACAAAATCCATGTTTTTGTGGCCTTACGCTCCAATATAGGGCCATACACTCCTTATGTGCAACCATATGAGTTGGTAACACTTAATCCTAAGTGTTTTTATGTCCTTAAGACGTGTCCCTATCACCATTAGTGGTTATATCTAATAGTGTATTCATATAAGTGTTATTACATGAAAATAGTACTCGATTGTGCTCAAGGCTTCAATTGACACCGGGCGATCCTATATCGATCTTCATTCAAATTGGTCACTGCAAGTGAGTTCATACCCCTTAATTAACCTTTTAAATGTTTTTAAATGTTTTTATGGGGGGGGGGGGGGAATACAAGTTGAATCAAACAAGTTATAGTATCAATCACATGTGATTTATAAGTTGCAACCAAAAGGATTTTCTATATTTTCAACTGCTTTGCCAACAAAACTGCTTCAAATGTTTATCAAACTCATTTTCGTATTAAATTGTTATAAAACTATTTCCAAACTCTTTTAAACTTCTTTTATTCCCAAACCATATCTACACCAATATATATATATATATATATATATATATATATATATATATATATATATATATATATATATATATATATATATATATATATATAGATAAGTAAGACTTGAAGGACTTACCGTGTAACCAGAGTCTCCTGGAGGGAGAGCGGGCATTATGTGTATAGATCTATACGGGACAGACACTCCCACATCCCGACTGCTAGCTACAGTCCGAGCCGACTAGGCCCAGGGGTGACAAAATGTCACATTTCTACATATGACTTGGAGGGTCATCAGGGATTCGATCGTCAATCAGCATGGTTACATACGAGTTCACATTCCGACCTTTAATTAATACATTAAGAGTTAAAGGCAAAACGGACTCCCCGAGGTGTATTGTAGATTTAATACTACATGGAGTCTTCAGTTTCATTACATTAGCCGGCAGTGATACTGCTGGGGTAAAACATTATTTTCCCAATTTCTTTACATGAATGAAGTCTAAAACTATATTTTCATACTGATAGTTTCACTGGGAAAACTTTTACATTTTCAAAGGATCAAACATGCAAATAACCGGGTCTTGGTAGAAGGCTACTTTTATTGGAAAACATAGGGTTTTCTAGGGGGTATACTATTTTCAAACAGTGAGATCAGTTATTATACTACCTGGTGTAAACATCTTTATACAAGCAATGACACTAAATACTTATGAACTCACCAGCTTTATGCTGATAAACCCTTTCAAAATAACTTGTATTCTCAGGTCATCAGTAGACAGGTACAGATGCAGCTTTTGAGAAGATGGAGCACATACAAGACTCATCTTTTATTTTGATTATACTTTTGGTGTCTAACAAACTGTGCAGAACACGCTTGTATTACAATTATTATCTCAATGCAATGGATGTTGTTGCTTGTCTTTACTATTATGCATTGTTATGATACTGTACATGACGTCCTCCACCCCAGAACGTATTCCGCCGTTCTCGGTTTTGGGGTGTGACAGAATTGGGAAAAAACATACTCTTACAAGAGATACACATACAAACATTTGATGCCTTGGTAGAAGGCTACTTTTAGTAGAAAACATAGGGTTTTCTAGGAGATACAAACATTTACAAACATTTACAAACATTTACAAACATTTACAAACATTTTACAAACATTTACAAACATTTACAAACTTATACATCAAGTACTTACAAACACTTTCATACAAACAACGACACTAAAATACTTATGATCTCACCAGCTTTAAAGCTGATAAACTCTTTCAAAATAACTTGTATTCTCAGGTCACCAGTAGACAGGTACCGGTGCCAGGTTTTGAGAAGATTGAGCTCTTTCAAGACTCATCTTTTATTTTGATTTACATTTTTAGTGTCTTATACACTTCACAGAACACACTTGTATTAAATTATATTATTAATGCAATGGATGATGTTGTTGCTTGTTTACTACTATTCATTGTTGTGATACTATACATGACATCCTCCACCCCCGAACGTTTCCGCCGTTCTGATTTTGGGATTTGACAGTACCTTAGTAAATACATAACTAACAAAAACAACTATTACACAGACATCGACATATTACAATATAAATTCGACCTTACAATCTTCCCCTTTGTAAAAATGTCGAACTTCTCAATTGGTGAGAATCGGTGCAGCAAAATGCATCATCCTACGATTTTCTGTATACCAGCTCATCACCTTCTTTACCTCTGCTTTATCACCATCATTATTCTTTTTGCAGTTATCCATCCATATGTTCATGGCTAATTTCAATCTGAACTCAATGACATCATACTCTCATCTGCTAGGATCTTCAACTAAGATTCCTATGCTCATTCCTAAATACTATGATCAATGGGCTGATCGCATGCAAGACTACTTAAACGGGCAATTGGATCTTCATTTGAAATTTCAAGTGTGAATGATCAATCTGATAGACTGAAGAAGTTGGAGAAAAGATGTATGAGAAAATTGTGTGGTGCGTTGCCTCGTGTTTTGAACAACTATGTCAGAAGCTGTACAACTGCAAAATATGTCTGGAACAATCTCAAAGAAAAGTTTCAAGGAAGCGAGAAAACTAAGATCAATTCAGTCAAGCAATGTTTGGTTGAGTTGAAGGAATTCAAGCAAAAAGATAACAAAAGAATTGAAAGCTACTATGATCATTTGAATGAGCTTATCTACAAGTGTAATCGCTTTGGGATTACAAGGTCAACAATGGAGTTCAACCTTACGTTCATAATGGGTCTTCATAAGGAATGGAGAAGTGTTACTTTGATGGTTAAAACACAATCAAGTTTTGATGATTCATCTTTAAATGACTTGTATAATATTCTAAAAACTCACGAAGGAGAGGTGAATGAGATGGCAGAAGAGTCGAAACTATGTTTCGGAGGCCCTTTGGAACTTGTTTCGAAAGTTACTGAGAAAGAGTCGACTGAAAACGAGAATTCAGATGAAGAAGGACTTCTTATTAATTCAGATGATGAGGTTGTTGCATTTTACTTGAACAATCGAGTAAAGAACTTTTTCAAGAAATCGTTTAATCAAAAGATGAAACAAGGAGAAGCCAAAGGAAGTTCCATTAAACAGTCAGCTGGTGAGGAAAATAAAAAGTTTGAGAAAAATGAAGCAAAGACTGATGAATCCAAAGCTGAGAAGAAACTTAAAGGAGATTCGGGAATTGATTGCCACTACTCTCACGGAGCTAATCATATGGCGAGTGACTATATTCTTCGTAAGAAAGATGAAAAGAAGAATAAAGTCAAGGACGAAGCATACTATGTGGAACGTTTAGAAGAGGTTCGTGCAAAAGAGAAAGGACTTTATCTGGTGGCGAAGGGTGAGGATGATGATGAAGGAACTTACCAAATTTGGTCGTCCGGTTCGTTGTGTATGGAGCTGTCGTATATCCTTCCACTTCATTTTGTTGAAAGAGAAATCTTTTCGCCTTCCCATTCTTATCTTTTCCAGCAAAGACCAATCCCAAAGGCTTTAAACAAATCTCCCCATCAACATCTTTCTTCAGTTATGCTTGAGTCTTTGTCACATCCATAGCGACTTTCACTTCCTTCCCAAGTGCAGTTGACAATTCAACATTAGTCAAGGCTAGACAATCATAGTAATTGTCTATGAAAATTTTGATATGACCAAGACCTAGTCTCAAAATTTCCTTATCAGTTCCTTGAAGTTGGGAAGCATCCATGTCTTCCAAAATTAGGGCAACTTGAATAAGATCATTAAATTTCATGAGAGGGAAATCTTCAATCAAGAAATCATATGCAACCTTGTTCGCTTTAACAACATGATAACGAAAGTTCTGTATCATGTTCTCAAACATAACATCTTTTGTGATACTCAACACCCTTGTGATCTTGATGAGTGACCAAACTTCATCTTGTTCCTTTCCAAAAACACCATGAAACCTAAGTTTCATATGAAGAAAGTCATCTTCGTTCTTGAACTTCTCAATCACCTTATACTGAGCCGTTATGAACATCATTTCATTAACAGGAAAATCGAGCTGATTCATATCAGAATTTTCGATAGAATAACTCCTTCATGGTTTCTTCTCGAATGCATACATTTGATTGTATGACACTCTGGCTTGGATGTTTTTGTAACTATGCAACTTCTTAGGATCTCCCTTATCCATGTGTGGTGGATCATTCTCACGGAGCCTCATTATGCTTTGAATATGTCTCTGTTTCTCCATTTCAGCTTCTATCTCAGCCTTCCTTTCTTCTTTTGATTTTTCAATCACAATCACTTTCCCTTTATCTCTTTCAGCTTCAGAAATTTTTGGCTTTGAAGAACGTGAACTCCCTCCTTCAGTTGTTGAACCAAATACAATCCCTTTCACTATCGGCTTTGTTGTGGTTTTGATGGCTTGTGGTGTATTGACTTTCGAAATAATTGGAGTGATGATTTGAGTTGATACTACCTTTGTTGAAACTTGAGTACGTATCACTTTTTCAACAGTTGTGGACTTATCTTTGCCTTCATTCAAAACCTTCGAAGTTTTACCTCCTTGAGATTTCTTCTCTTTTTCTCCCCCTTGCACCCCTATGACAACAGGTGGGGCACCAGTAGGTAACATATTTGCAAACTTCAAAATTGGATCAACAGCCTTCTGAATAGCTTGATCCAAACTGTATAACTTCTGATTTAAATACTCAGGAGTTAAAAACGAAGTTGGAGCATGTTTGGAAACTAATTCTTTTAATTCACCAATTAGAGATCCCATCTTGTCGAAATTTTGAGCATCTTCTTTAGCCTTTGCTTCAAACCAAGGAGATAATGATTGATACCATTCGGGAATCGTTGTGACTGCATGTCACACCCCCAAACCAAAACGGCGGAATCGTTCGAGGGCGGATGACTTCATGTACAGTATCATAACAATGCAAAGTAGTAAACAAGCAACAACATCATCCATTGCATTAATAGTATAGTTTAATCCATGTGTGTTCTTTCATAGTAATATGACACCAAAATAAGTAATCAAAATAAATGACGAGTCTTGAACGTGCTCCGTCTTCTCAAAACCTAGTCGACTGTACCTGTCTACCGATGACCTGAGAATACAAATTGTTTTGAAAGTGTAGGTCAGCATTTAAGCTGGTGAGTTCATAAGTATTTTGTTTAAGAGAGTATTTTCCTTGATAATTGAATAAGTTTGAATGATCTACTAGAAAATCCTATATTTTCTTTTAAGTGAGAAGCAGTCTTAATAACCAAGACTGTAACCTGTAAGCAAATGTGTCATGCATAGAATAAAGAATGTAGAGTTTTATGTTTAAGTAAAACTGGTTAAAAGGGTGTTTATCCCGAATTATCAACATGCTAATAATACTCCATTGTATAGTTATTACCCCCTGAGCATGATTGAGTTAAATATATATTACTACGTACAAGAGTTGTTGTTTCCGCGGTTTGTGAGCTTCTCATAACCATACTAGACGTAGTACGAATGTCGACATTTGTCACCCCAGACCTGCCGGTCTAACTGTAGCTAACAGTTTAGGTGCGGGGTCGTCAACCCCGTATAGATCTATACACAAATTCGCGCTCTCCCTCCAGGAGACTCTGGTCAAAGATGGGGACTTTCGTTTGGTACAAACAAAGCCATATATCTCACATGATTGCTAACAACAAGTTCACGAGTAATATAATGAAATACCTTTTGTATGAAAAGATTATCCTTGATATGAAGAATGCGTACTTGTAAATAAATTACATTTCTATTTATAAGATCATGTTGTAACCCAAAGAGGTAAAGAAGTGCTTTTCCATGATAACTACTTCATATGATAATCAAAACTACAGTATGAAAAGTATACCAAAAGATTTACGCGTACACATTTCTATTTTTAGTATTCTCTGTTATAGTATTCTCCGTTATAGTATTCTCTGTTATACTATTCTCTGTTATAGTATTCTCCGTTATAGTATTCTCCGTTATAGTATTCTCTGTTATAGCATTCTCTGTTATAGTGTTTGTATATGATAGTATTTCTCCTAAACTATTCCTATAATAGCTTACTAGTAATTTATGTAATTTGAATGAATGAAAGTATACCTTTGCTACCCAAAGGTATCGAACAGATTGAATAGTACTTTTATATCTACATATGTATACATAATATTTAACTAAGATTTAGACGACCTTCGGACAACTAATCGATACCCTAAGTACACATCCATACAAGGAAAAGGAATTAAAGCGTGATAGCAGTCCTAAGTCCTTTAAATATTATTTATATAACTATACATACATAGACATTGCATTTAACAATATGTAAGTTTAAAAGGAAGTTTTGTAAAACATTTGAAGAGTTTAATAATAAATATGGATGACTTGATGTCAATGTATAAAACGATTTAAAAGTAGTTTGTTTGATAAGACAGTGTAAAGTAAAAGAAATCCTTTGTTCGAAACACAGTTATAGAGTATATGAAATCATTTTCTTGAAACACAGTTATAAATCACATATGATTTATTTAATAACAAAAAGTATAGCAAAAGATTTATGTTTTTCACACGAGGATAATCGTGTGTTTACTTGTATTCCCCCCCTTGAAAGTGTTTAAAAGCATTTAAAAGTATTTGAAAACTTAGTTGTAGGGGTATGAACTCACCTGGTAGTTTGAAGAAAGTGAGACAAGAATCGAGCAGAACTTTGACTGGAAAATTTGATTTTCTCGGGACTCTCGGGAATCTCGGGAGCGTAAAACTTCCTTCCGAACTTGCATATGAAAACCGGGATGTCGGGATGGCTTCGGGGGTTTAAACGCAGAGCTTCGGCACGAGGAAGAGAAGAAATGAGCAAATAACCCCGGAACCCTCGCACCCTTTATATAAGGTCTGAATCCTCGGATTACGCTGGGCGTACCGAGGCATTACGCTGGGCGTAATCCGGATCAGACCGGTAACTCCTCCTCCTTCGGATAATATCGGGTATTTATAATTAAATTTAATATTTTAATTATTTAATAAACTTCAAAAATTCATATCTTTGTCATACGAACTCCGTTTTCGACGTTCTTTATATCCACGCGTAGGCGAGACTACGCTCTACAACTTTCATTTAGACTCCGTCGGCTAATTTTGAATTTATTTTTAATATTATATTTTTAACAGGCCGGGACTGGAAAAGTCCGTTAAAAATCGCTAACTTCTTCATCCGACGTCAGTTTTCGTCAGACTTTTCACCGTTGCACTACTATTGTTGAGATCTTCGATTCTCATTTAGGTTGTTTTGGCCAAAAGTCTCTTGATCTCTATTTCGAGTTTTTAGCTGCCTACTACTATATCCGGAACTTGGAAAAATCATAACTTCCTCATACGAAGTCAGATTTGGACGTTCTTTTAACGTACGTTTACGGTTTAATGAAATCTATAACTTTCATTTAGATATCTAAGGCTAAAAATTATTGTATTGAAACTTCGCGTTTTACGTTTAACAGTATTGACGGTTTTGCTGTGAATCTTAGGTTGGTCATAACTTCTTTGTTATAACTCGGATGTTAGTGTTCTTTATATTTCTGAAACTCTTGACATGATATCTATCATTTATGAAATCCAATAGAGACTTTTGAACATTTTATTTTTGACGATAATTTCATTATATCACAAGAAATTACAATTCTTGACTTTTTAGATCCTTACATTGATTCAAAATATCGGGTTGTCACACCGCAACCGCAATGGTGTCAAAATTCGACTTCATTATCGAATAATTAGAATTCAGATCATTTATCGCTTTTGAGACATCAACCTTCATATCCTCAAGTTTTCGATTAACATTTTCTCGTACTGTCTTGACATCTTTAACAAAAAGAACATGTCGTTCTTTTGCTGTCAAACGAAGATCTTTAATTTCAGAATTGAATGAATCAGTCTGAGCCTTGACCCTCAACTCATTGCTTTTATCCATAACATCCAATTGTTTCTGCATTCGAAGCTCTATTGCCTTCAACATAACATCAACCTCTATTCCCGAAACCGAAGTCTTTGCACAAGAATCAGCTTGTGATTGAAGAATAAAGTTAAGCTTCCTGTTCAAAATTTTAAATTGCTTACCAGACATCAACATGTGATCTGGTATATCTTCTTCTTCCGAATCAAAGTGAAGATCATCAAACGTTCCTCCGAAACCTCCGCCATCTGTTTCATCATCGGAATTGGGTTCTGGTGTATTGGTGGATTGAGATTGAAAAAGAGTGGTAATTGGCTATTCAAGAATATGTTCCAATGTAGGTGATTTTGTGACTGTGTGAACATGAGTGACAAAAGGTGGAAGGGAAACATCAACAGTTAAATTAGGTGCAAAAATAGATGGATTAGGAATATTTTCAACACTCTTCTTAACATGTGCACCCGTATTAGATACGTTTGCAACAATGTCAAAAACTGAAACCTCCTCAGTAACTGATTTGGGAATAACAATTTCGAGTGGTGGTGTTGTTGTTGTTGATAAAATAATGGTAGTGGTTTGTGGTAATGATAATGATGGAGAATTTGAGCCCAATTGTGTTTCTGGGACAACTTCACTATCAGATGAGCCTTCATGGATAACCAAATTCCTTTTCTTTCTCTTTCTGGCAATATGTTTTGCCACATCCTCAGCTCGTCTTTTCTTCGAGGATGGAGACACCGGGGCTGGTATTGCACGAATAATTACCCCTCTACTGTTTATATGTGTCTTTCGAACAGTTGGTGAGAGATCATCAGACGAGGTTCAAAACGTATGAGACATCTTCCTTAGGCTCTTAAAAAACCCTGATTTGGAAGGAATTAATTCCTTCAAAGACTCAGTAACCACTTTCTTCTTAGGCTTCTCAATTTTCTTTGAAACTTTCTCCTTTTCAACAATAATCTTCTTAGGAGATTTAGACTTGACTTTCTTGGGAGTTTCTTGAACAAAAACCTCTTCATGAACCTTCTTTGACTTCTTTGACTTCTTGGATGAACCTTGATTACTGCTTTCTAACAATACACCAGTTGTAATGGAAGGATTCACATTCTTCAAATAAGCTACCAAGACAAAATTTGATGGATCAATCTTCTTAAGCATACCATCAGGAATTCTAGCAACATTGGGAAAAACCTTCGAATCATCTTCTACTGACTTCGGAAAGTGATACTTTATAAATTCGGCTTTATCTTCATCAACAGGAACTGGAATACGCTCCTTCTCATAAGCATACTGAAGTATTAAACTCCAGTATCGATCACACAAAATCCTTGTATCACATTTGTATTCTCCACACTCTTCAGAAACTCTTTCCACATTTGAGTTGAGAAAATAACAACAAGATCATAGTAAATCCTAGCAACCATGACATATACTTCCATCCTTCCTTTGTCTAATCCAACGCTTCTACCAGTCAAACAGCGAAGAAAAATACCAAACAGAAAGTTCCAAATGCTTGGAAGGCTTGACTTCTTGAAATCACTAATCTTGGTGAGTGGGTGTTGATGACCCATCTCATTGAACATGTGAATGACTTGAGCATTTGTGAGATTATAGTATGGTGGAGAATTGGGGATTCCAAGAATTTGATAAAACAGTTTCTTTGAAAGACGAACCTTCTTATCATTTACCAAGTTAAATGTAATCACATCGAGAGCTTTGCTGTAGGTAGCAGTTGAACCAGCCATTGACAACCGGGACATCGGAACTTCAAAGGCGTTGAACATGGCAGTGGCAAGACTTGAATGTTGAAGAACAACAATCAATATCTTGAGTTCTTCTGGATACAACGAAACATCAGTCTCAACTTGATAGTTTGTGCTTTGAATCTTCATGATTGGTTGTTGAGATGATGCATTGTCAGTGGTGTTGGTTGGATCAGCAGCTATTAATTAGGGTTTTGAGAAAGTATTGAAGAACAGAGAATGTTTAGGGCTTTTTGATCGTCTGAGAATTTGAACGCATAATTATAAAAGGAGATAATAATTTCCTTTTATATGTAACCCCAATGGAATTCCAAACGGTTTATTTAAGAGTAACCCACGTCTCTCCTTGAAAATCACAACAATAGCCGTTATGAGCATCATGTCAGATAAAGTACCTTGAAAATCGGACCAAGTTGCCAAACTGTCACATCAAACTGTTCGTGAGTACCAAGTGCATAAGATCGAAAACCTTCGGCATGGAGGTTAGGCTCTTTCGTTTTTGGGTTTAGAAACGAAGTCATATGCCAGACTTGTGAAATCATCAGCCTGAGTTGGTAGTACTCAGAACCCCAAGGATTTCGTGAGTGCAGTGTGCCAATAGACTGATATAAGAAGTAAATTAACGAAAATTTGGGATCTGTGATGTCGAAAAATAAAATTTTGACACAAAAGCAGTTAAACCCCGGGCAAAGGTTGCTTTGTTAATTATAAAGAGAGATAATCAACAACTTGTGTATGTTCCCGTGAATTTCAATCGAATACTTGTAGAGAAGTATCGAATGGCTTCTTTTATATGGATTCGTGGGTAGCTTAAA
Organism: Lactuca virosa; assembly: GCF_052849685.1. Lineage (NCBI taxonomy): Eukaryota > Viridiplantae > Streptophyta > Magnoliopsida > Asterales > Asteraceae > Lactuca > Lactuca virosa. The sequence goes on from NC_136428.1 coordinate 244,270,101, forward strand.
ATTTTCGTTACATATCAAGCTAAACATAAGGTGAGTAATTGTAATGGAAATTACTTGTTTGACCAGTATAGTCAGTGACAAGTATGCTTTGATTGAAATATTTGAAGTGACTTCAAATTTCAAATGAAACTCACCCATAAATCATATTCAAGAAAAAATTTTGAGTTGGATCCTGTTGGGTAACAAATATCGTGGGTTTCGACTATTTGATCAAGATCACGCAAAAGAATTGAATATAATTTGGAGTTTTGAAAGTTGGTACTGAAACAAATGTTTCGTTAAATTTGGAACATAGTTCCCCGTCAATTCCTTAAATGAGTTCGATAATGTGGGTTTCACTTTCATCACGGTCTCATGATGTTAGATCATTAACACAAAAGTTTGATATGTCTAAATCCGTATTGGTTTGACCATAGATCTCTTGGACATATGTCATTGTGTTTGAAAGTGTAAGAATTTTGAGATGAAAAAGATTGGTTCACGAATCAAGTTGTACCTCTGCTATTTTTGGACCAAGCAGAAAACTCTTAACTAATTCGAGAAGAGTTGGGTAGCTCAGTAGACTAATGTAAATACAAGCATGATTGGGAAGAAATTTTCGTGATGAAACATTTCATTAAGGCTTTCGAAATCACACATTGAGTCAATGGAGGCTTAGGTCAACATGCTGCAGCATGCTTCTAGGGACATCCTAACTAGTACAAAGTTTCGAAAGAATACCTGAACCTAGAATTGCAAGCATGAACCTTGTAAAACATCCTTGGAAGCTACACAATTGAAGAAAAACATAGTACAAAATAACAAAAATCTTTTTGTGGATTTTATAATTTTTGAAAAGAAAAAGAAAAAATATTTTTGGTATTTTTGATTTTTCGAAAACAAACTCAAATTAACGAATATATTTTTGGTTTTTCATATTTTTCAAAAACAAACTCAAATTAACGAAAATATTTTTGGCTTTTCATATTTTTCAAAAACAAACTCAAATTAACGAAAATATTTTTGGCTTTTCATATTTTTCAAAAACAAACCCAAACTAACGAAATTTTTTTTCCCAGAAGTCGAAAACAAAGCGTATCGAAGCGCTGAATATGAACAATAACCTCTGAATGATTAATACGTGATGTCTCTGAATCATGCATCATTGCCTCTTATTCGACTCTTTTGCTTATGACCACGTTGTCATTCTTTCGAAATTACTCCTGGAACAGAACTTTCTTCAATCATTCCCAAACCTTGCAAAATTCTAACAAACGATTTTTCGTCCAATGGTTTTGTAAAAATATCAGCAAGTTGATCAGTTGTTTTTACAAAATGAACTTCAATGTTTCCATCTTGCACATGATCTTTTATAAAATGATATCGAAGAACAATGTGCTTGGTTTTCGAATGTTGCACAGGGTTGTGGCAAATGTGTATGGCACTTTGTGAATCTCAATACAACGGAATTTTCTTCATGTTGATTGCATAATCATGTAGTTGACTTTAAATCCATATGATTTGTGAAGTACAAGCTGCAGCAGCAACGTATTCAACTTCTATTGTTTAAATTGAAACACATGTTTGTCTTTTCGACTGCCAGCTAACTAACTTCCCATCCAAAAATTGACATCCGCCACTTGTGCTTTTTGTATCGAGATTACAACCTCCTAAATCAGCATCTGAGAAATCTTGTATGAAGAATCCAGTTTTCGAAGGATACCATAATCCTAACGAAATTGAGCCTGTGAGATAACGAAAAATATTCTTGACTGCAGTGAGATGTGGTTCTCTAGTATTTGACTAATACCTAGCAGAATTACAAACAAAAAACATAATATCAGGTCGACTTGCAGTGAGATAAAGTAACGAACCTATCATGCTTCTTTACAGATTTAAATAAACAACAGGTTTATTTAACGAAGGTGTAAGCCTTGTTCCAGTCGCCATTGGTACTCGTAATTTCATGTTATTCGTCAATCCAAACTTTTCAATCAGATTCTTGGTATATTTTTCTTGATTGATAAAAATTTCATCTCTGTTTTGAGGAATATTTAAACCAAGAAAATTTTTGATTTTTCCCATCATACTCATCTCAAATTTGCTTTTCATCAGATTTTCGAATTCATTAGACAAAGCAGGGTTAGTAGAGCCAAAAATAATATTAATACCATAAATTTGAACAAGCATTAGATGATCCCCAACTTTCTTTCGAAAGAGAATGGGATCAACTGATCCTTGTTTAAATTTCGATTGTTTTAAGAAAGAAGTTAAAGTTCCATACCATGCTCTTGGTGCTTGTTTTAACCCATAAACAACTTTATCTAAAATATAGCAATGATTAGGATATTCTTCATTTACAAAACCTGGAGGTTGTTCCACATACATTGTCTCTTCGAGTTCTCCATTAAAAAACGCACACTTCACATCCATTTGATAAACATCAAAATCTTTATGAGCTGCATATGCCAAAAATATTCGAACTGCCTCGAGTCTTCTGATGTGACATCCCCTAATTTCTCGGCCAGAAAAGACCGATTTCGTTTATGCTTTTTAAAATAAAATCAGAGTAATCCTTTTAAAAGGTGTTGCGGAATTTGTTCCCATAAAAACATGATAATTATATTATCAAATCATTTCTGAAGAAATGTATTCTATTCACTTAAACCATTGGGATGTCATCGTCAATACAGAAACATAAGCATAAACAGAACTTACACTAACTTACACTAGTGATCTACATCTCTTTTAATCTCTCAGTGTAAAGTAACAACGTATCGATACCTTTGATATAAACAAACTGAGTGGGTCAGGCTTGGGAGCCTGGTGAGCATATAGGGTTTTAAACCCACAATAAATAATTTATTATGCTTAAACATCAAACAATCAACCCAATTACCCAATCCCCATTACCTTATTTATTTCTTAAGGATTTACCCTAAGAATCAAATCTCAATCATTCCTAAGGATTCATCCTAAGGAATAGAAACGAAGTCCATTGTTGCGTCTCATAGTCGCTAAGGTTTATACAATAGGCACTATGTCTCATAGTCTCTAGGGTTTATACAATAGGCACTACGTCTCATAGTCGCTAGGATTTATACAATAGGCACTACGTCTCATAGTCGTCAGGGTTTATACAATAAGCACTACGTCTCATAGTCGCCAGGGTTTATACAATAGGCACTACGTCTCATAGTCGCTAGGGTTTATACAATAGGCACTACGTCTCATAGTCGCCAGGGTTTATCTAATAGGCACGAAGTCACATCGTCGCCAGGGTTTATATAACAGGCACGAAGTCCATAGCTGCCAACATACTAAATCCGTAGCTACCAACGTACATCTATACTCTACTAAATTCATAGTTACCAACGTACATCTATACTGTACTTTTATCCCTCATACTTTATCTACCCATGTTTTACCCAACATATTTGAAGATAAAATACATATACATTTTAAATCATTTTAAACATGTATAAAACATTCATTCAACATCCATCTCAAATAAACAAACAACATATATACACATATCACGTATTTTATATAAAATACTTCATATTTATGTGTAAGATGAAAGTGACTACACACTCACATGATTTGATGATAATCGGGCAGCAATTCGTTTCCTAAAACGTTCATTTCTAATAAAACCGGGAGTTTTATTGAGAAACCGGGCTCTGCGAGGGTCGAGCTTCTAGACCGAAAAGATAATTTTTTCGGGCTTCTCGGGCTCTTCGTGGCGTATTTCGGGGGTTATAATCGATATCGGGGCTTCGGGGGATGCTAAGATGAAGAAAATATGGAAAAAGGGGCTAAAAGTGACAATTTCCCAAAAGTAACCGGGGAGGTTCGCATACCCTTCTATTTATAGGGTCCGAAGCTGCTGATCGGACGGATGAGAAGAGTCCACGCGGCAGCAGATCCGAAGAGTAGTCACGTGGGCTGCGCATGCGAGGGATCAGGTGGCAGTCCCTGATTGGACCGAAGTCTGGGTCCGAAGGTCGGCTAAGGAAGTGGGGTCCGCAGGCGAGGGTTCAGATCCGAAGCAGCGAAGAGAAGACACGTGTTACAATCTGCGACGTTCGGAGGCTAAGGAGGTGCGAGGCTCGGACCAGCTGCGAGCTTCGGATTGGGCCTCCCTTCGGTCGAATCAAAATTCGACACGCGGCTACTGTTCATGAGAGGGAAGGCGACACGTGGCTCGCATGACTTACCAATTTCGGAGACGTGGCACTCTTTCATCGAAGGTGACGTGGCCGAAGCGACGTATGCGAAATTTCTCGGTTTTCGTGCCAAAACTTCTAAAATCCATAACTTTCGCATACGAGCTTCGTTTTTGACGTTCTTTATATGCACGCGTAGGTAAAATTACGCTCTACAACTTTAGTTTAGACTTCATTGGCTAATTTTGACTTTAATTTTTATATTATTATTTTTAATAGACCGGGACAGGAAATCCGTTAAAAATTCATAACTTCTTCATCCGACGTCCGTTTTCGTCAGACTTTTTACCGTTGTGCTACTAATGACGAGACCTTCGATTCTAGTTTAGGTCACGTCGGCTAAAAATCACTCGATCTAAAATTCGAGTTTTTAGCTGTCTACTGCTAAGCTGAAACTTCGAAAAATCATAACTTCCTCATACGAAGTCAGATTTGGGCGTTCTTTTTATCGAACTTCTCGGTTTAACGAACACTACGAGTTTCGTTTAGATTACTAAGGCTAGAAAGTAGTTTATCAAAAACTCACTTTTTACGACATTCGGCACCGTGCCGGTTTGTCGCGAAACTTCGACAGGTCATAACTTCTTCGTTATAACTCGGATTTCGGCATTCTTTATATATCCGTAATCCTTGTCACGCCCACTACAAGTTTCTTAATAGATATTGGCTTTATCTAATATTTATTTTTAACGCTCATTTTTATTCTTAATTAATTAAACCCTAATAATTCAGCATAAAACACATAAAATTCACATAATTCCTTTTCATTACTCCAAAATGAGTCACAAAGGTTAACCTAGACTATCATGTCAATATTAATGCGTAGCCTAGAAACACGGGCATTACAATTCTCTCCCCCTTAGAATGATTCTGTCCCCGGAATCACACATCAGCAAACAAATACGGGTAGCGACTCATCATGTCACTCTCCGTTTTTCCCCAGGTGAGATTTGGCCCATTCGTATGTTTCCAACGCATAAGCACTAAACCGACCATCTGGCGTCACTACTTCTTAGTCTTACGGTTAACGATTGCCTCAAGTTCTTCAATTAACCTCTTGTTTTCATCCAACCTTAATTCAGAATTGGGAATTATGTCGGGCACATCTCCCGTGAACTTCCTCAAATAACACACATAAAAGGTGTTATGAATACCCTCGAGTTCTTCCGGTAATTCTAGCTTGTAAGCTTGATTCCCGATCCTCTGAAGAACTTTAAATGGTCCAATAAATCTTGGACTCAACTTTCCCCTTCTACCAAATCTTATAAGTCTCTTCCATGGCGAGACATTAAGTAAAACTGAATCTCCAACTTCGAATGATATCGGTTGTCTTTTCTTGTCAACATAGGTCTTTTCACGATCTTGAGCTGCTAACATCCTTTGCTTCAATTCGGCTTAAGTCAAATACTACATCGAACTTGGTTCTCTGAACCACGTAACAAACTCATCGTAGTCGGACTCAATTTGATATGACCTCTAGGGTCGGAATAAGAATCATCTTCTTAGTCATTACCGAAATGAAGGTAATGAAATACTCGAACACTAACGGAATCAATTACTAGCTCCTTGGTAACCTTGTGACTTTCCTTGATCCAAGTACGAGTCATGTGCTTCTGGTAATATAGGCCTCTACTACCATTCACACCTACTCATACTCGTCCCAAGTATTGTCTCGCAGTTCTCCAAGTCACCAAATAATAATTTCACATAGTCATTCAATTCATTAGATGACAAAACCAGGGTTTATATTATTTCTTGAAATAATTACATAGAGGTTCAAGTTTACCCTATACTATGCCTTTAATAGGCTACACCACGAGTTATTAACTGCATTACTACTTTATGTCTTAGTTTTGGGAATATAAGGTCCTTATTCCTGATCCCTTATATTTCCATCTGCTTCATTAAGTATCATTTGGAATGCCTTTGGTTTTGGCGGTGTGTTTTTCTTTGGGCAGTCTCTAGAAATATGCCCTTCTTCGTTACATTCGTAGCACACCTTTTTGTTAGATGCGCATTTGTTGGCGTAATGCCCTGTCTTCCCACATTTGTAGCAAGTCATCTCCTCGCTACACTTCCCGAAGTGTTTCTTTTTACACTTCTCAAACCACTCTGCTTCGCCTTCTCCTCCTCCTGACTTCGAGAATTTTCTTTTCTCGTTGGACCCTGAAGTCCTTTCAAACTTTCTTTTCTCGCCAACTTCAACCTTGCTGGCGGCTCTCCCCTTAATCATATCTTCAGCAGACTTGGCAGCCCAGATAGCTGCCTCCAAAGTAAGTGCCTGTCGTACTGGCACCGCATACTCCCATGGAAGTCCCTTTACGTACCTGTCAATTTTCGCCAGCTCATCTGGGACAATACGCAAAGCAAACTCCATTTTGTCTGTGAAGTTATTCGTATATTTGTCAACGGTCATACTCCCCTTCTTCAACGTTAGAAATTGGTTTTCTAACTCAAGTACGTTTTGGGCCGAGCAGTACTTGCGCTTAAAGTGCACCAAGAACTCTGCCCAAGTCATTTGCAGTGGCTCATTAGGGCTTAGGGTTTTCCCCAATGTGTTCCACCAACGAGCAGCACTACCCATGAACTGACGCACTGCAAAGGTAGTTTGTAACTTGCCTTGGCAATCACTAGTCATGAAAGCCAACTCCATTTCCGAGATCCAGTCCAGAACTCCGACAGGATCTTCTTTTCCAGTGAAGGTCGATGGCTTGCAAGTCATAAAGTCCTTATACTTGCACCCATTTCTCTCCACTCTACCCTCGTGGTTATTCCTCCCAACCACAAGCGGTTCACTATGACCAACCGATCTGCTGTTGTTCCCTTCTTCAGATCGATCGTCATTTAGTTCACGTTGTTCAACAGGAACTGAAGGTTCATCCCTGTTGTTCGGCATCATTTGCCTCAACTCCTTCCTTTGTTCAGCCAACATGGTCTGAATCATAGTTCGTACTCCAGCCATGGTGATGGGTTCTGGTGCAGCTCCTACTATAGGCACCTGTTCCACCACTTGGGGTTAAGGTTGCTGATTTCTATTTACATTTCAAGCTCCACTTCGGGTTCTTGCCATTATGATCTATACGCCAAATTAGGTGAATTTAAACCTTTATCCACGACAGGTATTTAAATTCCCTTATCACTCCGAAACGTTATATGTTAGTTCTAATTCTGTAATCATACGCTTTGAATCCTACACACATAAGGTTTCCAGATCCGGTCGGCAACAGACCATAGATCCGAACAATTAATATCATATATGGCAAACATATAACATTTAGCACATAAAAGCATTTTAGGCATCTTTCCTAAAATAAACTAGTGCTCGTGTCTATAATATGGTAGACACTCATCTCACAATCATCACTTAGCATTCTAAGTTTAAGTCTAGAAATTCTACAATTTCTTAGTTCTCTTAAACTAATGCTCTGATACCAACTGTGACATCCCTTAATTTCTCGGCCAGAAAAGACCGATTTCGTTTATGCTTTTTAAAATAAAATCAGAGTAATCTTTTTAAAAGGTGTTGCGGAATTTGTTCCCATAAAAACATGATAATTATATTATCAAATCATTTCTAAAGAAATGTATTTTATTCACTTAAACCATTGGGATGTCATCGTCAATACAGAAACATAAGCATAAACAGAACTTACACTCACTTACACTAGTGATCTACATCTCTTTTAATCTCTCAGTGTAAAGTAACTTCGTATCGATACCTGTGATACAAACAAACTGAGTGGGTCAGGCTTGGGAGCCCGGTGAGCATATAGGGTTTTCAACCCACAATAAATAATTTATTATGCTTAAACATCAAACAATCAACCCAATTATCAAATCCCCATTGCCTTATTTATTTCTTAAGGATTTACCCTAAGAATCAAATCTCACTCATTCCTAAGGATTCATCCTAAGGAATAGGCACGAAGTCCATCGCTGCCAAGGTTCATACAACAGGCACTACGTCACATAGTCGTCGGGTTTATACAATAGGCACTACGTCTCATAGTCGCTAAGGTTTATACAATAGGCACTACGTCTCATAATTGCCAGGGTTTATACAATAGGCACTACGTCTCATAGTCGCCAGGGTTTATACAATAGGCACTACGTCTCATGGTCGCCAGGGTTTATACAATAGGCACTACGTCTCATAATCGTCAGGGTTTATACAATAGGCACTACGTCTCATAGTTGCCAGGGTTTATACAATAGGCACTACGTCTCATAGTCGCCATGGTTTATCTAATAGGCACGAAGTCACATCGTCGCCAGGGTTTATACAACAGGCACTAAGTCCATAGCTGCCAACATACTAAATCCGTAGCTACCAACGTACATCTATATTGTACTAAATTCATAGCTACCAACGTACATCTATACTGTACTTTTATCCCTCATACTTTATCTACCCATGTTTTACCCAACATATTTGAAGATAAAATACATATACATTCATTCAACATCCATCTCAAATAAACAAACAACATATATACACATATCATGTATTTTATATAAAATACTTCATATTTATGTGCAAGATGAAAGTGACTACACACTCACATGATTTGATGATAATCGGGCATCAATTCGTTCGTTAAAAATTCATAACTTCTTCATCCGACGTCCGTTTTCGTCAGACTTTTTACCGTTGTGCTACTAATGACGAGACCTTCGATTCTAGTTTAGGTCATGTCGGCTAAAAATCACTCGATCTAAAATTCGAGTTTTTAGCTGTCTACTGCTAAGCTGAAACTTCGAAAAATCATAACTTCCTCATACGAAGTCAGATTTGGGCGTTCTTTTTATCGAACTTCTCGGTTTAACGAACACTACGAGTTTCGTTTAGATTACTAAGGCTAGAAAGTAGTTTATCAAAAACTCACTTTTTACGACATTCGGCACCGTGCCGGTTTGTCGCGAAACTTCGACAGGTCATAACTTCTTCGTTATAACTCGGATTTCGACATTCTTTATATATCCGTAATTCTTGTCACGCCCACTACAAGTTTCTTAATAGATATTGGTTTTATCTAATATTTATTTTTAACGCTCATTTTTATTCTTAATTAATTAAACCCTAATAATTAAGCATAAAACACATAAAATTCACATAATTCCTTTTCATTTCTCCAAAATGAGTCACAAAGGTTAACCTAGACTATCATGTCAATATTAATGCCTAGCCTAGAAACACGGGAATTACATCCGACAGGGGCGAAGGTTTCTTTAGAGTCTATTCCTTCTTGTTGTGAATAACCTTTTACTACAAGCCTAGGTTGATTTCGAACTATATTACCATCTTTGTATGTTTTATTTTTGAAAATTCATTTTAACCCAACTATCGAAACGTCTTTTGGCTTAGGAATTAATCTCCAAAACTTGTTTCTTTCGAATTCAGCCAATTCATATTGCATTGCAACAACCCAATCTAAGTGTTCCATTAGAACCTAAACTGTTTTTGGTTCAATTTTCGAAATGAAAACGTTAAACATGCAAAATTCCTGATGAACATTAAGTACCTCATTCTTTGCACGAAGTTGAGCTCTCGTTAACACACCGTCTTGTGGATTTCCAAGTACTTGCTCCTTTGGATGATTTCTTGTCCATTTTTCTAAAGGTGGATATGCTGGATCAAAATCCAATGGTGCATCTTCAAGCATTTCGTCATTTTCAGATCCTACGACAGAAACATTGTCATTTGAATCATGAAAATTTTCATTATTATCACTATTCGACATAATTGAATCATTTCACTCCCCCTTAATAGGATGCTCCCCCTCAACATCATTATCCACTCTCCTATTCTCCCCCTCGAAAGGATGCTCCCCCTCAACATCAGTTGTCGAATTCAAGTGCTCCCCCTCCACTTGATTTAGCATGCTTTCGTCAATCCTTGGAGAATTCGATGTTGAATTCAAGTCTGAAGCATCTTGGGTCAATGAAAAATTATCAGTATGCTTTGAAGTTGCAGGTATGTTATTATCAGTTGCATTCACTTCAGCATCAACAGCCACATCTGGAGTACCAAAGATTAAATCATAATCAAAATCTGTCGAATTTGAAATTTCAGACTAAAGATTTGATTCATTAAGAATTGGTTTGTGATCAAAACATTTTTCAAGTTTTTTAACATAATAATCATCAAATGTTATATTAAATGTTTCTTCTACTTTGCATGTTCGTTTATTCAAAACTTGATATGCAACCGAATTATGAGAATAGCCGAAGAAAATTCCTTCGTCAACTTTGGACTGAAATTTCGAAATATTATCCTTGACATTCATGATAAAACACCTGCGACCAGAAACATGAAAGAATTTGACATTAGGTTTTCGGTTATTGAGAATTTCATAAGGAGTAATGTTAAAACGACGATGAATAAACGATATGTTTTGAGTAAAACATGCAGTGGCAACAGATTCAGCCCAAAGATATTGAGGAAGATTCGCATATGTAAGCATTGTTCATGCTGCTTCACAAAGAGAACGATATCTTCTCTCAACCACACCATTCTGTTGAGGTGTATATGGTGAAGAGAAATTATGTGAAATCCCTTGATCAACTAAGAACGAATCAAGAAAGTTATTCTTAAATTCGGAACTATTGTCGCTTTTGATTGTTCGAACTTTCTTCTTTAAGTTGATCTCTATTTTCTTGATAAAGTCGATCATTACTTGAGCAACCTCAGATTTTAACCTGGGAAAATAAACCCAAGTAAACCTTGAAAAATCATTAACAATAACTAAAATGTACCATTTCTTGTTGAGTGTCTCAGCAGTCGATAATTCACATAAGTCAATAACCACTGGATAACCATTGCGATGTTGTTTTCCTTGTTTGCAGGCTGCACATAAAGTATTATTATCAAATTTTACATAGGCAAACCTCGGACAAGATTATCAACTACCAATTAGTTGATATTTCGAAAATTCAAGTGAGAAAGGCGTCGATGCCAAAACCAGCTAACATCAGCTGAGGCTTTCGAGAGTAAACACACTTAGTGTTTTCCAATGATTGGTTTGATATCGAGAGTAAACATGTCACCATGTCGTTTGGATTTAAGAAAAACTTCATTAGTGTCTACAGTTGAAATGATGTTTCCTGCTTCGTTAAACACCACTTGATTGCCAGTGCCCACAACAAGTTGTGAAACACTTATCAATTTATGTTGAAGACCTTCAACATATGTGACTCTCTTAACAGTAAACTTACCATTCGTGACTTTGCCATATCCTTTCACCTGACACTTGTGGTTGTTTCCAAATTTAACTACTCCTACATTATCCAAACTTCGATAATCACGCAAATTCTCCTTCATTCCAGTCATGTGACGAGAGCAACCACTATCAATGTACCATTTATCGTCATATTGCTTGTCACATAAAACCTACAATTAATGAAAGAATTTAGGTACCCAAGGCTGTTTGGGTCCTTGGTTATTAGCTTTGAAAACCGAGTGAAATGAAGAACCTAAAACCCAATCACGAACTTTTGATATGAAAGTATCAATTAAGTCGACATTATTAGGTAAATCAGCAGAAATATAAGTTTTCAATGGTTTAGGTTTGCCACTGACTGTAAGTCCCCAATTTGCTTGTGTATCAATCAGATCTGTTTGCTTGTATATACATGAGAAACATGGGCCGTAAATGGGTTTACGGTCGTAAACCTGTTTACGGCCGTAAACACCCACCTGGCCGAAAACCTGACCGTAAACTCATAAAACGTTACAGAAAAATACAATCAACTAGAAAAGCAAAGTATAAACCATAATTTTGACCCAACAATCTCCCCCTTGGTTTATAGCTTTCTTTTCTTAATTGACCCAACAAGCTCCCCCTAAAAAGTAGCTGGCTTTTCTTGTTAATCTTCATCGAGAGCTTGGCTTCAGCATTAATCTTCAAATTCTTCACAACTTCAAGATGAACATGATGAATCTTCAATAATTGACTTCATCTTGAGCAGTTGGACATTTCTTCAAGATTTGACTCTGAACGCACATTGGGTGAGGAGGCTTCTTGAAAAGATTCTGAAAGATAGTGCTTTCAGCTTGAGAATCTTCAGAGAGAACATCAGAGAGAATAAATCTTCTGGATCACTTCAACAGGTTTAAGATAGCAGCAGACAGATTGAGGAGGCTTCAATGCAATCTGTCACATAATCTTCAAGTACAACTTCACCTTGCCACTGGGGTTGAAAGATTGAATGTTGAAAGAATAATCTTCATTTCTTGCTCCTTCGAATGAGAATTGTTCGATGCTCACGGATGAAGCCTTGTCTCAGAAATCTCGATACAGTCTCCATGAGTCTCATCTACACCTGAATTCACTTTTCAAGACAAACGAAAACTAAAGGAAAACTTAGCACACAATATTTTTGGATTTTTCATATTTTCTGAAAAAGAAATAAAACAGAAATAACACTATTTTTGGATTTTTAATTTTTTTGATTTTTGTTTGGTTTTCAAAATTTTTAATTCTCCCCTAATATTTAAATTAGAAGAAAACTATGAACAAATTTAACAAAAATAAAATGATATCTAACTTTAAGAGTGATTTGGGATCAAAGTTTTTAGACATCCTTTATCCGTTTATCAGTACGTCTCCCTTCATGAATAGATCTGGTTGATCGTCGTTATTGTGATCCACTTAAACACGAAAAAATTGTGATAAATTTGGACAAGCTAAGAAAGACAAGACATTTTGCTCCTATATTCTTAGATAAATTTCCTAGGGACCATTTAGCTGACGACGACCAGGGATATTGTTGTCCACCTAAATTGAGCAGCGAGATCTACAAACAACCTAGTGATTGTTCGATTTTAAATGTACTAGAACATGTTTCCCGCTTCCTGACATACCCCAATTATCAGGAACTTCCAAAGTACTCCTTACTTTAGGTGAGCAGACAATTATTATGAGAGGAGTCAGATTTAGAATGCATATGCTATACACGCAGGCCGGATCTCTTCCAATCTCGCAGAGGGTGAAACATATGACTAACTAGATTTAGAGGGATTGAGAAATAGAATGGTGCATATACTGTGTACCAGGTCGGATTGAATGTCACGCAAAAGAGACATTATATGTCTAACAGATAGAAAGAATTGCATGGATAGAAGATGCAGAGAGATAGAGTTGCATATGTTACAGTCCAGGTCGGATCTCTCGATCACGCAGAGGAGGCAACATATGACTAACAGACAGAAAGCAAGAAGGTAATTTTCTACAGACCTACTTTATTGGAATTCCCCAGTCGCCCCATCAATACCGGAATTAAGGACAAAGTCCGTACATCTAGGAAGCATTAAACCACGGTTCTAGATACAGATTATTTTAGTGTGACCGGTGGATTATCATGAATATCTCCCTGCTCAACCTATCTGAGCGTCGTATTGTCAGGCTAAATGGATCTATCTAGGTCAAGATTTTTCAAGTCTCTAGATTCCTTAAGTTCATTAATGCCTAGTCAAGTCCATTTTAATCTTTCGTGCCTACCAGCGCATCGAATATAGAGCCTAGACAATTCAGATTCAGTCCCTTACACAGATTCAGAATGCCTGTTATCACTTGATAATATCACTTCCCTTCACATCACCTACAAGCAAAACTATTAGCAACATATTTTTTTGATTTTTTGATTTTTTTAATGTTTTTGGATTTTTGAAATTTTCTAATTTTTGTTTATTTTTTATTTCTCCCCCTAAATTTGTGCATAGGAGAGAAACGAAAGTAAATGAGCAAATTTAAAGTATCCTAAAACAAAAATTAGTCTTTAAAGCGAATCAGCTTAAGAAAAACTCGGGAGTATAGAGAAGAAAACTCAAACCGTAAGTCACCGATTGAATTTGCATCCAGAAGGTCTGAGAACAGCACGCGTAATCTCAGAACAGATCCAAAAATTCTTCACATCGTTAACCACTAACCCCATGAGCGATCCCTTCCTTTCTTCCCTTCCCGCAAAGGTCACATACTCTCAAACAACCTTCTGAGTGTTGTACAGTTGAGAGATGCCTCCTATCATGTGCCTGGAACAGCCACTACCAACAAACTGAAGTCTAATGATATGCCTCCATAGCTGCTCCGACACAGAGCGAGATTAGTTGGTGTTTGGAACCTAGTCCATTTTGAAACTGGGTTGACCTTTTTCATCCTTGCACGGTACTCTCTCCCGTGACATATCCTGTTTATCACAAACAGAAGATGAAGAAATATTAGAATCATTAGAAGATTTGGGAGAGTGAGCCTTTGGAACCCATTTGTCGTTGGGTTTAACCCATTTCTTTTTCGATCTGGTGGGTGGCTCCGTACTTGCTTTTGATCTTGATGTCGGCCGTTGAGATGACTTTGACCTAACCGGTCTTTGTTTCACTGGAGCATCTCTTGGATTGGGCTTCTTGGCCGACATTCCCTTCTTACCCTTGGGATTCAGATTCTTGGCCTTGTGGGTTTGATTATTGGCCTTCTGCGCGTTCCAGTCACCATTGTCTGAACGTGACCTTGAGGGGTTTCTTTTGGAGTATCTCCCTCTTGGTGCGTTCTGCCACCCTTCTCCATAGTAGGGAACGTATGCACGATTAGAACAATTTCTGGCAATGTGTCCAGTTGTTCCACAGTGAAAACATGTATTTTTCTTCACTGTGAAGTTGTTTCTTCCTGCCCCTGGTGGCATATCCTTGCCTTGTCTCTTATTTTTCCCACAAGCACATTTACAACAGGCACTCTGTTTCACTAGAATTGGTGGCCTGTATTTCTCAACTGCAGGTTGCTCGGAAGCAGCTGAGTTCGAAGCAATAGATTCAGAGTTCAAGGAGATGTTGGTTTGTTCAATGGTGTTCTCCTTGTTCTCATCCTCTGCTACTTTACCTGCACATGAAGTAGATGTGCTAGAAACAGGAACATCAGTATTTTCAAACAAATCATCAAATATGTCAAAACAATTTAACTCAACATGATCCGGAGCAGAAGCATCACAATATGTATCATTGATTTTAACATCGGAAACAAAGGAGTTATCATTTGAAACAGAAACAGCAGGTTTAGAAACATTTTTATTTTCAGAAACATATCCTTCATCTTCTTGCTTTGATTGATTTAAGGATTGATCTGCATGGGAAGTAGAAACATTAGTATTTTCAACATTAATAATGCCTCCTGAAACAAAACCAGATGGCTTGCCATACACCATGAATGGTTTGTTGGCAATCTCCTCTTTTGTCAAAGGGTGATACTGATATGTATGATTAAAAGGAGGAGGTACATTATCGTATCCTAAACCCTTTTGTTGGTTTCGTTTGAACTGCAGGCAATGGTCAATCATGTTGGCAACTACCTCGCTTGATACATCAAACCTTTTAAAATCAAAATTTGCAGTCTCAAATTGCCCTTTTAATGTATCAAGCATAGTAATTAACTCAGCATTATGTCTCTTGATATAATCATAATTTTCACATTTGTTACTATAGTCTTCCTGAAGTCTCCTAAAGTCCTTTATTTTTGTTTCTAACTGGGCCTTTAGGAGTTTTTATCCTTTTCTGAGTTGATACCATTCACATCTCAGGTCCTCAACTTCTCTTTTTAATAAATCATTTTGTTCCCGAAGAAATTTAATAGTAGTTTCACAAGCTGGAGTACATGAAACTTCATTTACCAGAATGGATTCGGAACTTATTTTTTTTTTTTTTTTAAAAAAATTCTTTGACTAAAAACTCAAAAGTCAACCTTAAAAGTCAAATTTAAAAAGTCAAACTTAAAAAGTCAAACTTAAAATCTAAATTTGAAAATTTGAAGGTTAAACGAGAAAGTCAAAGTTTAAAGTCAAAGGTCAAACTTGAAATTCAAAGTCAAAATTTTAAGTAAAAATTCAAAAATAAAAGTCAAAATTTAAAAACTAAAATTTTTGGTTGAAAATGGAATTTTAAAATAAAAGATTTTGAATTTTTGGGCTAAAAATGACAAAGTTGCGAAACTGGAAGCGAGAAGGAGAATTTTTGAATTAAAACTGGGAGGGGAGTATCAACAGGTAGCCTAGCTGAGTTGGTAAGGCGTGTTGTTGAGGAAGCAATATACCCGGGTTCGATCCCCGGCACCTCCAATGCGATTTCCTTATTTTTTGAATGAGAAGCTGATGCGAGGACGAAGCTTCTGCTTACGAGGACGAGGTGCGAGGCGCGAGACCGAGGCTGCTGAACGAGGCGAGGTGCGAACTGTAAACACTGCTGAACCGCAAACTCCGAGGACCGGAAACTCGGATCGTACACGTGCGAGGACCGTAAACCGAGGGCCTTAATCTCGGAGCGCAAACTCTGGGCCGTAAACTGATTCCGGCTGCAAACTGTAACATCCGGATTCCCAGGTATCTTATTTTAAGTATTTTATATTGAATTTTAGAGAGGGACTCGGCGAGTAGGCGCCTAGACTCGCCGAGTGGGATCGCGCATATTTTGGTCTGATTTAATGAAGGACTCGGCGAGTCCATATGTGGACTTGGCGAGTCCACGCTGTTTAATGAAACCCTAATTTCTCGGGTTTGGGACCTATTTAAGGACCCTTATAGCCACCATCTGCGGCTACCAGACCCTTGAGAGAAACCCTATTAGTGCTTGAGCGTTTGTGAGAGAGAAGAAGCCATTATTTGACCTTTGTGTGTTGGTTTTGCAAGAAGAAGTTGATTCCAGCTTAGAGGAGGCCTAGGAGGTTGCATATCTGTGGATTTCAAGCAAAGGACATCACCCTTGAGGTAGTATATCAATCCTCTTTCTGTTTTGTTAAAGAATCCATGGATCTAGGGTTTTCTATACCCTTTATTGGGTTGATTTGTTGGGAATATGGTTCCTTATCATGTTAGACTTCAGATCTGGATCCATAGTGGTCCAGAGAATTTATTCCATCTTGCTTTATGAGGAGTTATGGAAGAAATGGACTTAGGATGTTGTATTTGGGGCTAAATCTTCAAGTAGAGTCATTTGGACGTTGCATGAGTATGAAGTTCGAACCTTTACGTGTTTATTGAGCTTGGGAATGTCAGATCTATGGATTAGAGGAACAGATCTGACCTCAGAAGGTCATTTGAGTGTGAGCATGGAATGAACTCGCCGAGTCCATGAGCAGACTCGATGAGTCGAGTCGGGGTTGCCCCGCGACTCGTGACAGGCGTAACTCGTCGAGTGGAAGGATGACTCGACGAGCCAAGAGAGGCTGAAGGATTCAGAGGACCCGCATGGACTCGCCGAGTCGCCTTTGTGCACTCGACGTGTCGGGTCAAAGTTGACCGTTGACTTTCGTTGAATTTGGGGAACTCACTAAGCATTTATGCTTACAGTTGTTGTGTTATGTGTTTCAGGTACTAGCGAGGATCGTGGGAAGGCGTCGGCATGATCCGTACACACTGAGAGGATTTATGTATTTGAGGATCTTGGGATTTGTTTATTGTGATAACATGTGATACATTGGATTACTATGATATTATGAATGAAAGTATGTGTTTAAAAATGAAAAATTGTTTTGAAAAATTACGTTGTTACAAGTTGGTATCAGAGCCTTGGTTTGAGGGATTCGGGTGCATCTTCGGATGAACCAGAACTCAAACAGAGGAAATGAGAAAGTTTTCATAAAGTAAATAATTTTTCTAAAAGAGTAAAAGATTTTGAGAAAGACAGAAAGGAGCAGTGTGTACGATCAGCCAGCGCCAGAACGGTGATTTCCCAAAATACCCTTACATTATGTGTTATGAGATATGTTATGATATGATATGCATGCTAGAGTTGGCTAGGTATTCATATTAGGACTAGAGTGGCCTGATTTTGTGATGCCTTAGCCTAGGAAGGATTTTGCTGCTATGTGATGCTTGAGAGCGAGTAGGTAGCAGCGAGGAGCTGATGAGAGGTCTACCGAAGGGTAGCCTATTCCAGTGAGATATAGAGTACTTGTGATCTGGGATCCACGGAGGAGGACTTAGGGTAAATACTGATGCGGTGTGGACGGTAGTATAGGGCCCATACTACTGAAGACACCGGAGCAGTGCACACTCTAAGTAAGAATCCATTGGGTACCAAGGAACAGGTAGGGTTGATTTATCGAGTGCGAGTATGCTCGAGCGAGTCTCTGATATTATTATGTTGTATTTCAGAGACATCATGGTTGGGACACGCCATAGACCTGAGACGAGCGGCGTGAGTGACGAGGAGCTTCGTCAGATGATCCACGATGAAGTGGCGGCGGCGATCCGGGCCGAGATTCCGAAGATGTTTGGGTCTATCAAGACCATATTGATTTAGACGTTTGATGAGCGGTACGCAGCAGTGACTGAGGCAGCGGCTGCTACGGCTTCTGCGGCTGTGGCTGCCGCCAGGCCTCAGGGAGGTGACTCGTTGTTTCTTCGGGAGTTCAGCAACACGAAGCCACCAGAGTTTGATGGGACGCAGGATCTGATCGCTGCGATGAGATGGATTTCTGATATCGAGGGATGCTTCTACACGTGTTCATGTCCGGAGCATCTGAGGGTTTGGTTCGCGTTGAACCAGCTTCGCTTGGGAGCGAAGGATTGGTGGAAGTTCGTGACGGCGAGCTTCACTCTTGCAGAGATTTCAGTGGTGACCTGCGAGAGGTTCACCACCATGTTTAGAGATGAGTATGTTCCACCTGTGGAGAGGGAACGGTTGGTTCAGGAGTTCTTGACCCTCAAGCAGGGTACTCATTCGGTTACTGTGGTTACCAGGAAGTTTCATGAGAGCGTGATGTTTTGCCCTGAGCAGGTGTCTACTGAGCAGGCACGCATGAGCCGGTATTTGGGCGTTCTGAGGAGGGATATACAGGAGTTCGTGTCGAACTCGACTTACCGGACATTTGCTGAGCTTCAAGCAAATGCCCGGAAGAGGGAGATTGAGTTGGAGACGCAGGCCAGGGAGGATGCCGAGTCCCAGAGGATGGAACGGCGGCCGGCACAGTCTCAGCCGGCAGCCAAGCGGGCCAAGTCCGCTGATACGAGATCTGGAGGCCAGAAGGGCCGCACTTGCGGAAAGTGCGGCAAGGGACATGATGGGGTCTGTCGATCGGGTGCTTGCTACAAATGTGGCAAGGAGGGGCACATCGCCAAGGATTGCCCCAAGGGATTTATCGTTTGCTTTCATTGCAACCAGACTGGCCATCGGAAGGCCGAGTGCCCGCAGTTACATCAGGGATCAGCACAGGGATTTGCCCCTGCTGCTAGGGTTACCGAGGTTCGGCCAGTGAAGTCCGAGGCACCGAAGGCTCGTGGGAGAGCTTTCCAGTTGACAGCGGAGGAGGTCCGCGCAGCGCCCGATGTTGTGGCTGGTATGTATTCTTATTTATTTATTTATGCTGAGATGAGATATTGTGCTTATGTTATGATATGCGTAGGTACTTTTCTTGTGAGTTCTGTACCTGCTTTGGTGTTATTTGACTCGGGTGCGAGTCGGTCTTTTGTGTCGTTAGCGTTTAGTCAGCACATCAGTATCCAGCGGGAGGCGTTGAGTCGACCTTTACGAGTTTCCATAGCTGACGAGCGAGCAGTGTATGCTACGAATGCGATTCGAGGATGTGTACTCGAGATCTTCGGTGTTGAGTTTCCGATAGATCTGGTCCCGATAGCGATGGGGGACATATGTGTCATAGTGGGCATGGATTGGTTGAGCCGATTTGGGGCTGTCATAGACTGCGAGCGACAATTGGTGACGATAAGAGACCCCAGTGGGGGAGCACTTACGGTGTACGGTGAGGGTACCCGATATGGGTCGGCGTTTTGTTCTGCCGCCAGAGCGAGATAGAGTTTGCAGCAGAGCTGCAGCGGGTTTGTAGCCTATGTGATGGACACACGAGAGGCCGCTGGGAGGCCAGTACGTGAGTTCCCGGATGTTTTTCCCGAGGAGTTGCCGGGTGTGCCTCCCGAGAGGCAGGTAGTGTTCCGCATTGATTTGGTTCAGGGGGCAGCGCCTATCGCCAAGGCGCCTTATCTACTTGCGCCGCCAGAGATGCAGGAGTTATCCTCGCAGCTTCAGGAGCTGCTGGGGAAGGGGTTTATTCGACCGAGTAGCTCGCCATGGGGAGCGCCGATCCTTTTTGTCAAGAAAAAGGATGGTTCACACCGGATGTGTATTGGTTACCGGGAGTTGAACAAGTTGACGGTCAAGAACCGTTACCCATTACCGAGGATCGACGATTTGTTCGATCAGTTGCAGGGAGCGTCTTGGTTCTCCAAGATTGATCTGAGGTCTGGATATCATCAGATGAGAGTGCGTGATGAGGATATCCAGAAGACGGCGTTCAGGACTCGTTATGGGCATTACGAGTTCGTGGTGATGCCTTTCGGGCTCACCAATGCACCAGCAGCGTTCATGGATCTCATGAACAGGGTGTGTAGACCGATGTTGGATCGTTCGGTGATCGTTTTCATCGACGATATACTGGTGTATTCGAGATCTAGAGAGCAGCACGAGGAGCATCTGAGAGAGATTCTCGGGGTATTGAGGGCGGAGAGGCTTTATGCCAAATTCTCCAAGTGCGAGTTCTGGTTACGGGAGGTCCAGTTCTTGGGACATCTCGTCAACCAGGATGGGATTTTGGTCGATCCGGCCAAGATTGAGGCGGTTATGAGTTGGGAGGTGCCGAGATCTCCCACCGAGATCTGGAGTTTTCTAGGATTGGCCGGCTACTATCAGAGATTTATCAGGGATTTCTCCAAGATTGTCGTGCCTCTCACCAGGTTGACCCGGAAGGGTGTTGCTTTTTCATGGGGTCCGGAGGAGCAGACCTCGTTTGAGACACTTCGCCAGAGATTATGCGAAGCCCCAGTGTTAGCCCTCCCGGAAGGGATGGAGGATTTTGTGGTGTATTGTGACGCATCGATATCGGGGTTGGGTGCAGTACTTATGCAGAGGGGGCTTGTGATAGCGTATGCATCGAGGCAGCTGAAGCCTCATAAGACGAGATATCCCACCCACGATCTGGAGTTGGCGGCAGTGGTGTTTGCCCTCAAGATATGGCGTCATTATTTATATGGGGTTCGGTGTACCATATACACGGACCACAAGAGCTTGAAGTATTTGATGGATCAGCCCAATTTGAATATGCGTCAGAGGAGATGGTTGGACATGGTAAAGGATTACGATTGTGAGATCCTGTACCACCCGGGCAAAGCTAATGTTGTAGCTGATGCGCTGAGTCGTAGGGCGGAGAGTGCCCCGATTCGAGGCATTTGTATGAGATTGACAGTGATGACCCCGGTGCTGGACACCATTCGGGAGGCCCAGGCAGAGGCCGTGACACCGGAGAACCGCAAGAGGGAGCGGGTGATCGGGCAGGTGCCCGGGTTCGTTACCGATAGTCGAGGGCTGATGACCTTTTAGGGTCGGATTTGGGTGCCGCATGCAGGCGGGGCACGTAGCATTCTGATGGAGGAGGCGCATAGATCGAGGTTCTCGATCCATCCCTGGGCCACGAAGATGTATTTGGACCTGAAGAAAGATTATTGGTGGCCCTGTATGAAGAGGGATGTCGCGTGGTTTGTCGAGAGGTGCTTGACCTGTCGCAAGGTTAAGGCCGAGCACCAGCGTCTGCATGGCAAGTTGCAGCCGCTTGAGGTTCCCCAGTGGAAGTGGGAACAGATTTCCATGGATTTCATCACCAAATTGTCGAGGACCGCGAGGGGTGTCGATGCAATTTGGGTGATCGTCGACCGGCTGACGAAGAGCGCGCATTTTCTTGCTATCAGTGAGAGCTCTTCTGCTGAGAGGTTGGCAGAGTTGTATGTGAGAGAGGTGGTATCGCGTCATGGAGTACCGATCTCGATTGTGTCTGATCGAGATGTACGTTTCACTTCCAGGTTCTGAAAGAAGTTCCACGAGGAGTTGGGTACGAGGTTGCATTTCAGTACCGCCTACCACCCACAGACGGATGGGCAGAGTGAGCGGACGATTCAGACGCTCGAGGACATGCTCCGAGCATGTGCGTTGGACTTCGGGGGAAGTTGGGACACGTATTTACCCTTGGTTGAGTTTTCCTACAACAACAGCCACCATTCTAGTATTGGAATGCCTCCCTTCGACTTGGTGTATGGGAGGAGGTGCCAGACTCCCATTTGTTGGGGAGAGGTAGGGCAGCGTGTGATGGGTAGCACTAAGATAGTGCTGCAGACGACATAGCAGATACAGTAGGTAAGACAGAGGTTACTGACGGCTTAGAGTCGTCAGAAGAGTTATACGGATCGGCGACGATCTGAGCTGGAGTTCCAGGTGGGGGACTTTGTACTTCTTAAAGTATCTCCTTGGAAAGGAGTGATCCGATTCAGGAAGAGGGGCAAGTTGGGGCCCCGGTACATCGGTCCATTCAGGGTGACCGCGAGGGTGGGCAAGGTAGCATATCGGTTAGAGCTACCTGCAAAGTTGAGCCAAATTCATGATACCTTCCACGTGTCCCAGTTGAGGAAGTGTATTGCCGACGAGTCGGCGGTGGTACCACTGGAGGATATTCAGGTGGATGCGTGCCTGAATTATGCGGAGATGCCAATCGCGATCCGGGATCGGAAGATCAAGGTTCTGAGGAAAGGAGGTGTCACTGGTGCAGGTCCAGTGGCAACATCGGAAGGGGTCCGAGCTGACCTGGGAGCCGGAGTTGGAGATGCGCGAGCAGCATCCGGAGTTGTTTGTCGAGCAGGACTTCAAGGGCGAACTCTGATTCTAGTGGGGGAGAATAGTAACATCCGGATTCCCAAGTATCTTATTTTAAGTATTTTATATTGAATTTTAGAGAGGGACTCGGCGAGTAGGCGCCCAGACTCATCGAGTGGGATCGCGCATGTTTTGGTCGGATTTAATGAAGGACTCGGCAAGTCCATATGTGGACTCGGCGAGTCCACGCTGTTTAATGAAACCCTACTTTCTCGGGTTTGGGACCTATTTAAGGACCCTTATAGCCACCATCTGCGGCTACCAGACCCTTGATAGAAACCCTATTAGTGCTTGAGCGTTTGTGAGAGAGAAGAAGCCATTATTTGACCTTTGTGGATTGGTTTTGCAAGAAGAAGTTGATTCCAGCTTAGAGGAGGCCTAGGAGGTTGCATATCTGTGGATTTCAAGCAAAGGACATCACCCTTGAGGTAGTATATCAATCCTCTTTCTGTTTTGTTAAAGAATCCATGGATCTAGGATTTTCTATACCCTTTATTGGGTTGATTTGTTGGGAATATGGTTCCTTATCATGTTAGACTTCAGATTTGGATCCATAGTGGTCCAGAGAACTTATTCCATCTTGCTTTATGAGGAGTTATGGAAGAAATGGACTTAGAATGTTGTATTTGGGGCTAAATCTTCAAGTAGAGTCATTTGGACGTTGCATGAGTATCAAATTCGAACCTTTACGTGTTTATTGAGCTTGGGAAGGTCAGATCTATGGATTGGAGGAACAGATCTGACCTCAGAAGGTCATTTGAGTGTGAGCATGGAATGAACTCGCCGAGTCCATGAGCAGACTCGACGAGTCGAGTCGGGTTGCCCCGCGACTCGTGATAGGTGTAACTCGTCGAGTGGAAGGATGACTCGACGAGCCAAGAGAGGATGAAGGATTCAGAGGACCCGCATGGACTCGCCGAGTCGCCTTGGTGCACTCAACGAGTCGGGTCAAAGTTGACCGTTGACTTTCGTTGACTTTGGGGAACTCACTAAGCATTTATGCTTACAGTTGTTGTGTTATGTGTTTCAGGTACTAGCGACGATCGCGGGAAGGCGCCAGCATGATCCGTACACACTGAGAGGATTTATGTATTTGAGGATCTTGGGATTTGTTTTTTGTGATAACATGTGATACATTGGATTACTATGATATTATGAATGAAAGTATGTGTTTAAAAATGAAAAATTGTTTTGAAAAATTACGTTGTTACACAAACACTTCGGAAACCCTAGCTGCTGGCCGTACATGCCGCCACTCCCTCGCTGGTTACGACCAAAAACAACGTTTTTGCCCCTTTTTTCTCCAAAACTCGATCAAAAACTCGTTTTTATAAAAAACGCGAAGAACAAACCCCCCCAAATTTGCCAAGATCAATCCAAAAACGCAGACGTCTTTCAAAAATAAGATCAAATAAGCTCCATATCACACAAAATTGACTGATACAATCCAATCTCTGCTACCAATTGTAAGTCCCCTATTTGCTTGTGTATCAATCAGATCCGTTTGATGGTGCAGAATCCCAATCAAACGGATGATGCCAGATCAAAATAGAAGAGAAGGAGGAGAAGAATAACTTGAATCTTGAATGTATTGATGATATGATTGAAGTTCCTTACACAAGATTCACTTTCTCTCTCTAGAAAACACCTTAGAATACACACACTTAGGCTCCTTGTCCCTCTCTCTGTTATTCCTTCCTCACACCCCTCACCCTATATATATACATGAGAAACATGGGCCGTAAATGGGTTTACGGCCGTAAAGCTGTTTACGGCCATAAACAGCCACCTGGCCGTAAACCTGACCGTAAACTCATAAAACATTACAAAAAAATACAATCAACTAGAAAAATACAATCAACTACCTTTCGAAACTGGTTTCCATGTTTTCGCAGGAATATTTGATTCTTTGGAAGAGGAACTTCCGTTTGAAGAATCATTCAAATATTTCTCATAAGCTTCGCAAATTTGTTGTTGGGAAAACTTGTAAGATTGAAACATCTGTCCTTGTCCTTCAAGCCAATGGTCGATATTCTTCACATTTGATGAACCCTTTGTGTATGAAACTTTTGAATGCTCTCCCAGAAGGATTTGGAAAATTGGGTTTTTGTGGAATGAAATCAACATTAGATTTAGGACGAAATTTTTCAAATTGTCGAGTTTTAACACTGATTTCGACATTTGTGTTATGTGAAAATCGATTTTGAAAATTCTTTGATTGAGTTGGTGGAGGATTTTGTTTTAAATGTTTATTTTGAGAAAATCTTGGTTGTGAATGAGGAGAAAATCGATTTGTGAAATTTTGATTTTGAAATTTCTGTGAGGAATGATTGAAATTTTTCGAAAATGATGTAGTGGTTTGAGTTTTATGTTTCGAAAATTTAACTTGTGAACGTGATTCAGACAATGATTGATTCATTTGAGCGGGATTTTTCTGATTGTCTGAATTTAATGAAGACTTTGTTGTACCTGATTTGAACTCTGTCTTTTCAAATGTTTTCTTTCTCATGCCGTTTTGTTTCTTTCGAGACTCAACGGTTTGCCAGAAAATTTTCTTTCATGCTTGTCTTTTTGAAATTTCATTATCTTTCGAAAATTTGTCAGTTTGATCTTTAAATTCTTTTGAATTCATTTTGACAACTTGTTCAGTTTGCTCCTAACTTTGTTTTGGAATTTCGTTTGAAACTTTTTGTTTTTCCATCCATTTTCTTTGAGGTTTTTTGTCTTTGAAAAACACACGAATTCTTTGTTAGATTATTTTCGACAGTGCTTTGGTTTGAAAAGAATCCTTCGTCTGATGTGTTCTTGTTCTTTTCTTCAACCATTTTATTTAACTCCGGTTTAATGCTGTGGACATTTCCTTTTGACACAAACACTTTATTTGGAAAAACAACATCATCTGAACATTTGAAGTTCGGATACACCACTTGATTAGTTTCGAGATAATGAGCACCCTTTTCAGTCATCATTTTATCGAATTTTTTAGTGTCACCATACACTTGATCAACAACAATTCGTGGAATTGTTGTTTCTTTCGAATCTTTACTTTTCGATGGTGGTATTTTCGAAACTTCATCATCATTTTCATCATCACTGCTATCGGTTTGACTATCTCTGACACTCACATTATCGGAATCAAAAACTTTCGAAGTTGAGGGTTTGTCAGTGACAGTCTTAACCAACGAATCATTACACTTTTCTTTTCATTTAGACATAGATGCAACATTGTTAGGGTCGAAATGTTGTAATAGTCGAAGTTTGTATTTAGGGTCTTCGAACATTTTTATAATGTATTTTACTAGGGCATAATATTCGAAGCTTCATGTTTAGTCCTTAGTATATTTTTTGTACGCTTTTCTCTTCTATAAATAGGAGTGGTTACTAGTGTCTTAGGCACGAAGTCTTTACAGAATATTCATTGTACTCTGTAAAATTTGCAAAAGCGTAATAGAGCCAAACAGATCATATTTACATCGGTGTTCAAACCTTTCAATTCTACTTTGAATTTACTCTCTAATTCGTTCAATACTTGATTCATTGTCTCATCAATTGGTATCAGAGCAGGAATCATATCTCTGATCTGATTTTCACTTTGTTCAAAAGGTTTTTGAGTCAACTTTTTGATTCAAAAGTTTCCGCACTTTTTGAAAGTGAAAAATTGTTAAGATCTAAGTATGTGATTCGATTCTGCACTTAATTCACTGAATCGAGTGTTCTAAGAGTGATTGTGATTTGAATCATACAGTTTGTTGTCAAATTCTCAAAGTTTCTTCAAAAATTCTCAAGGATCTATTCCGTACAACAATGGCGTCATTCAATCTGAATTCCATGACTTCATTTTCTCATCTTCTAGGATCATCCACCAAAATTCCTATGCTCATCCCTGAGTATTACGATCAGTGGGCTGATCGTATGCAGGATTATCTCAATGGATTGGATGAAGAACTGTGGAATTGCATTTCTGGCAATCTCAATACACCATCGAATGTTCAACCAATTGGTTCTTCCTCTGGAAACTCTGAAGTTGAAAATCAATCTGATCGTCTGAAAAAGCTGGAGAAAAGGTGTGTAAGAGAGCTAAGAGGAGCTTTGCCTCCAGTTGTTTACAACTACGTGAGGAGTTGTACAACTGCAAAGGAAATCTGGAACAATCTCAAGGAAAAATTTCAGGGAAGTGAGAAGACGAAAGTTAATTCTGTGAAGCAATGTTTAGTAGAGCTGAAGGACTTCAGACAGAAAGATGGTGAAACAATTGAAGTTTATTACGATCGTCTTAATGAATTGATATATCGATGCAATCGATATGGTATCACTAGATCAGCCATGGAATTCAATCTGATATTTGTTATGGGACTTCGAAAGGAATGGCGTAGTGTGAGCATGATGGTGAAGAATCAACAGAGCTTTGATACGTCAACATTGAATGACTTGTACAACCAACTTAAGACTCATGAAACCGAAGTGAACGAAATAGCTGAAGAATCGAAGGCTATGTTGGGAGGTCCACTAGCTTTGGTTTCGAAGATCTCTGAAAAAGATGCTGAGAAAGATGCTTCGGATGAAGATGAAGGGTTCATCATGAACTCATATGATGAGGCAGTTGCCTTTTATTCAAACAATCGTGTGAAAAAGTTCTTCAAAAAGCCTTTCAATCCGAAGGCAAAGTCGTCTGAGACAAAAGGGAACTTTCTGAGTAAAAGTGCTGGGGAAGAGAAAAAGAAAGATGAGATGAAAGATTCGAAGCCTGTTGAGGGAAAGTCTGAGAAGAAGCTAAAGGGAGATGCTGGGATTGATTGTCATTATTGCAATGGTGCTAATCACCTTGCTAATGACTGTATGCTTCGAAAGAAGGATGAGAGAAAGAATAAGGTCAAGGATGAGGCGTACTATGCTGAAAAGTTGGAGGAGGTTCGTGAGAAAGCCAAGAATTTGTCTCTGGTTGCAAAGGGTGCGAATGAGGATGAAGATGGTACTTATCAAATCTGGTCATCTGGATCAGATGATGAGGAAATGCGAAATCCAACCCATGGAGCTATCTTTGCAAAAATGGAGGAAGAATCAGAGGAGGAAACATACGAAGTGCATGGAAGATGCTTCGTATCAAAAGTTGCTGACAAATCACCAATGACCACAAAGGTACGAAACATTCTTGAATCTTTTAATATTCCAGTACATGCTTATAATTCTGAATTAGTATCTTTTGATGAAACTGTTACTTATTTTGATTCGATTGTGGTATCTGCTAGCAATGAGACTAAGAAGCTGTCAATGCAATTGCTAGAGACACAGAAGAAATTAGATTCGAAAATCACTAAGATAGATTGTCTAGAACTTCAAATAATGAATATCATGGTTGATAGGGACAATTTATCTAGTGATAATAAACTGTTGTTAGCACAAAGAAACATTTACTGTAATGATGCTAAAAGATTATATGGGAAAATAACTGAACTTCATCATTCATGCGAAATCAGTAAAGAACAACATAGAAAATTGCTGCCATTTTTAGCTTATGAAAGAGCTAAGGTAGATAACATTTCGTATGACTGTGAAAAAGAAGTAGCTGATTTTCACAAAGTTCCGAATGACAAGTATAGATATGGAATTGTCAAAGTTGATGAATGTCTTGATTCGAATGATTTAGTTAACATTGTAAATGATACTTTGACTAAATCTGAACAAATTCACATTTTGAAAAAGACTGAGAATTCATCATCTGATTCTCAATCTAATTTTGCTGATATTGAAGATAATTCTGACAATATTAGTGAAATTAGTGAGCTTGAAGATGTTGATTATTCTCAGTTGTCTATTGTTAATGTTGCTTCGAATTCTAAAGGGAAAGAAAAAGTTAAGGATTTGATAGTTGAGAAAGAAACTGATATTCTCTCAACTTCGAAAGTTAGTGAAATGAACTTCGTGGATCTCAAAGATTACCAAACTGATGATAGTGATGATGAAGATGTAGAGAAAGTTTCGAAAGAAAAGAAATCTTCAAAGAAAGAAGTAATTCCACGAATAGTTGTTGACCAAGTGTATGGTGATACACAAAAGTTTGAAAAAGTGATGAATGAAAAAGGTGAACATTATCTTGAAACAAACACGGTGGTTTTTCCAAATTTCAAATGCACAGATGATGTCATTTTTCCAAATCAAGTTTTCGTAACTACCGGAAATGTTGAGAATATCAAACCAGAGTTCAAGAAGATGGTTGAGGAGGATAATTCAAAAACAACTGAGGAAGGTTTTTTCGCAAATCAAAACACGGTTGAAAACAACTTAACAAAGAATTCATATATTTTTCAACGACAAAAACCACAAAAACAATGGGTTGAAAAATCAAAAGTTGAAAAAGAGAAATTAATTCGTGTTGCAAAGGAAAATGAAAAAGTTGTCAAATTAAACTCTAAGGAATTTAAAGATCAAATTGACAAATTTTCGAAGGAAAACAACATTTCAAAAAGACAAGCACGAAAGAAAATATTTTGGCAAAATATTGAGTCTCAAAAGATGTCTGAATCACAATCCATCAAAAAGGTTTTCAAAGTTAAAAATGATTCTTTTTCAAAAACTCAACAATCATCTCAATCAAATCAAACAAGGTCTGAAGTACATAAGCAAACAAAGTTTTCGAAAGTTTCTGAAACTAACAAAACAAGAGATTTTTCAGAAAGATCCAATTCAAATCAAAAAGTTTTTCAACGTCAACATTTTAAATCAAAAATTGATACATCCTATGCTTACTCTTATGTTACCAAACCCAAAGTTGATTTTGTACCTCAAAAGCCAAATTTTCCTAATTACACAAAGAAAGAAACTATGAGGACGTCACGGGAAAAAGGAATGACTTCAAGGAAGAACATTGATCATTGGCTTGACGGAAGAGGAAAAATGTATCAGTCAAATAAATATTCAAAAGAGCAAATTCATGAAGCATACGAAAAGTATGTCAATACTTCTTCGAATGGCAGCTCATCATCTAAGGATTCGAATATCTCAGTCAAAACATGGAGACCTGTCACAAAAGCGAAGACTGTTCAATCACAAACTCAAGATACGAAGGGAAAAGTCAGTGAACATTCGAAACTATCAAACACTTATGTTTCAGTTCCTTTAGATGATGAAGTGAACTTAATTAATAGTCTCAAAACCAAAGTTTGTGATTGGGTTAAAAGTTCTTCATTTCATTCGAAATTGAAATCTAATTTCCAAGGACCCAAAAAGCCTTGGGTACCTAAAATTTTTCATTGATTGCAGGTATTGTGTGACGAGCAATATGATAACAAATGGCACATTGATAGTGGTTGCTCTCGTCACATGACTGGAAAGAAGGAGAATTTAAGAGATTTTCGAAGTCTCAAAAATGCTGGAGTAGTAAAGTTTGGGAACAATCAAAAGTGTCAAGTCATGGGATATGGAAAAATCACAAATGGACAATTCATAGTGAATCGTGTTGCATATGTTGAAGGTCTTCAACATAACTTGATTAGTGTGTCTCAACTTGTTGTGGGCACTGGCAATCAAGTTCTTTTCAACGAAGAAGGAAGTGTTATTTCGAATGTTAACACAAACGAAATATTACTGAAATCTAAAAGGAAAGGTGACATGTTCACTTTGGACATCAATCCAATTGTAGGCAAACCAGCAGTATGTCTTCTTTCGAAAGCTACATCTGATTTAAGCTGGTTATGGCATCGAAGAGTTTCACATCTCAACTTTCGAAACATAAATAAACTTGTGGTACAAGATCTGGTAAGAGGTTTACCTATACTTAAATTTGACAATGATTCTTTATGTGCAGTTTGTAAAGTTGGAAAGCAACATAAACAAGGTCATCCAATCACAATTGATTCGAAAATTGTTGCACCTCTTGACTTGATACATATTGATTTGTGTGGTCCTTCACCTGTTTCAACTCTCAACAATAAACGGTACATTTTAGTTATTGTTGACGATTTTTCCAGATTTACGTGGGTTTATTTTCTCAGGCTCAAATCTGAAGTTGCACAAATTATGATTGACTTTATCAAAAAGATAGAAACCATGTTGAAGAAGACTGTTAGAAAAATCAAGAGTGATCATGGAACTGAATTTACGAACAAAGTTCTTGATTCATTTTTGGTGGACAAAGGAATTTCGCATAATTTTTCCTCACCATATACACCACAACAAAATGGTGTTGTAGAACGAAGGAATCGCTCATTATGCGAAGCAGCAAGAACCATGTTGGCATATGCGAATTTACCTCAATATCTATGGGCTGAAGCAGTTTCAACTGCATGTTTTACTCAAAACAGATCGTTCATTCATCGTCGATTTAATATTACACCATACGAAATTCTGAATAATCATAAACCTAATGTGAAGTTTTTTCATGTTTTCGGATGTAGGTGTTTTATTATGAATCTCAAGGATCATCTTTCGAAGTTTCAAGCAAAAGCTGATGAAGGAATTTTTCTTGGATATTCGCACAATTCAGTGGCATATCGAGTGTTAAATAAGCGAACACGAAAAGTGGAAGAAATGTTCAATCTCACATTCGATGATTATTATGTTAAATCAAATGAGCATAGATTTACGAATCATCCAATTTTACAAGAAACACAAGTTGAAAATGAATCTATACAAATGGATGATATTGATTATGATTTGATTTTTGGAATTTCAGATCATGCAGTTGATGCTGAAGTTCATGCTCCTGATAATCACATACCAGAATTTTCAAAACTTACTGATGATTCACCATCGACTCCTCAAGAAGGCGAAACTATGAGTGATAGTCCACTGGAAGGGGAGCAATTGGATTCGAATACTTTAGATGATGAAGAGCATTCTTTCGAGGGGGAGAAAGAACAATTGAATGTTGAAATTGAAGGGGA
Organism: Lactuca virosa; assembly: GCF_052849685.1. Classification (NCBI taxonomy): domain Eukaryota; kingdom Viridiplantae; phylum Streptophyta; class Magnoliopsida; order Asterales; family Asteraceae; genus Lactuca; species Lactuca virosa. The sequence goes on from NC_136428.1 coordinate 244,301,873, forward strand.
GCATGTTTTTGAGGGGGAGCATAATGTTAATGGTGCTTGTTCGTATGCAAGCTCATAAAATGATGAAATATACAAAGATGCCCCTTTGGAATTTGATCCAGCATATCCACCCATGGAAAAATGGACAAGAGATCATCCGAAGGATCAAGTTATTGGGAATCCACAAGAGGGAGTTCTGACAAGAGCTCAAATTCGTGCAAAGAATGAGGCATTGAATACTCATCAAGAATTTTGCATGTTTAATGTTTTCATCTCTAAAATTGAACCAAAAACAATTAAGAATGCAATGGAACACTCAGATTGGGTTGTTGCAATGCAATCGGAGTTGTCTGAATTTGAACGAAACAAGGTTTGGAGATTATTTCCTAAACCTGAAAATGTTTCGATTGTCGGGTTAAAATGGATTTTTAAAAATAAAACCGACAAAGATGGAAACATTATTCGAAATAAAGCCAGACTTGTTGTAAAAGGATATTCACAACAAGAAGGAATCGACTATGAAGAAACTTTTGCCCCTGTCGCAAGACTCGAGGCGGTTCGAATATTTTTGGCTTATGCAGCTCACAAAGATTTTGATGTTTATCAAATGGACGTGAAATGTGCATTTCTCAATGGAGAGCTTGAAGAAACAGTTTATGTGGAACAACCCCCAGGTTTTATTAACAAAGAATATCCTAATCATGTTTATATTTTAGATAAGGCAGTTTATGGTCTGAAACAAGCACCAAGAGCATGGTATGCAACACTTACATCATTTTTGAAACAATCTAAATTTAAACAAGGATCAGTTGATCCCACATTATTTCAAAAGAAAGTGGGGAATCAGCTAATGCTTGTTCAAATTTATGTTGATGATATTATTTTTGGCTCGACTGACCCTGCTTTGTCTAGAGAATTCGAAGAATTGATGAAAAGCAAATTTGAAATGAGCATGATGGGAAAAATCAATAATTTCCTTGGATTGAATATTCGTCAAAACAGAGAAGGGATTTTCATTAATCAGGAAAAATATACGAAAAATATGTTAGAAAAGTTTGGATTGACGAATAGCACAAAGCTTCGTGTACCAATGGCAACAGGCATAAAGCTAACACCATCGTTGGACAAACCTGTTGTTGATATAATGTTGTATAGGAGCATGATTGGTTCATTACTTTATCTAACAGCAAGTAGACCTGATATCATGTTTTATGTGTGTAATTGTGCTAGGTATCAGTCTAATCCACGCGAACCACATCTTACTGCAGTGAAGAATATTTTTCGTTACCTTAAAGGCACAATTTCGTTAGGATTGTGGTATCCTTCGAAAACTGGATTCTTCGTTCAAGCATACTCAGATGCAGACTTGGGTGGTTGTAATCTTGATCGAAAAAGCACAAGTGGAGGATGTCAATTTCTTGATGGCAAATTAGTCAGCTGGCAGTCGAAAAAGCAAACGTGTGTGTCAATTTCCACGGCTGAAGCAGAATATGTGGCTGCTGCTGCTTGCACTTCGCAAATAATATGGATCCAAAGTCAATTGTGTGATTATGCAATTAATATGAAAAAGATTCCATTATATTGTGATTCTCAAAGTGCAATAAGAATTTGTCATAATCCTGTGCAGCATTCAAAGACTAAACACATAGCTCTTCGTTATCATTTCATTAAAGATCACGTGGAGGATGGAAACATTGAAGTACATTTCGTGAAAACAACTGATCAGTTAGCTGATATATTCACGAAAGCTTTGGATGAAAAATCTCTAATGCGAATAATAGAAGGTCTTGGAATGATCGATGGCAATTCTGTTCCATGCGAAAAAGAAGAATGATAGGCGAAAAAGAATGAATCAGAGGCGCTGAATAAAAGATAACACAAAGTCATTCAGCATTCAAAGGTTACTGTTCATGGTCAACGCTTCGACCGCTTCGAATTCGCATGATTGTCACTTATTTTCAGCGTTGAGTTAATGGTTACTGTTCATAGTCAACGCTTCGATCGCTTCGAATTCACATGATTGTCACTTATTTTCAGTGTTGAGTTAATGGTTACTGTTCATAGTCAACGCTTCGAACGCTTCGAATTCGTACATTTGTCACTCTTCAAGGAATGCCAAATATTCGTCTGTTTAAAACAAATTCAAAAAGATTTTCTTTTGTTTTGTCTTTAAATTTTCGAAAAATCAAAATTCAAAAAGATTTTCTTTTGTTTTGTCTTTAAATTTTCGAAAAATCAAAATTTCAAAAAGATTTTCTTTTGTTTTGTCTTTAAATTTTCGAAAAATTAAAAAAAAACAAAAAAAAAAAAAAAATTTTCAAAACAACAGAAATATATTTATTTTTAGACTTTTGTTGCAGATTATGATGATGATTCAGAGGGGACAATGCAGGTAGTTTTAGGGTCAGGTAAACATTTTCGTATGAATTAATATGTTTTTCATTATTCGAATTAGTTAGGTTGTCCCTAGAAGCATGCTGGTGCATGTCGTCCAAAGCCTCCATGACTCAATGTGTGTGTACGAAAGCCTTAATGAAATGTTTCGTACGAAATTTCTTCCCAATCAGGCTTATATTCACATTAGCCTCTGAGCTACCTTACTCTTCTCACAATGAGTTAAGAGTTTCCTGTTTGGTCCAAAACATAACAGAGGTACTTTTCGTGTCTTACACCAATCTTTTTCATCCAAAACATTCTTACACGATCACACACAAAGACATATATCCGAGAGGTCTCTGATCAAACCCATCGAGACTTAGATATATAAAAACTTTGTGTTTATGATCTGACATCATGAGTCTGTGATGGAAGTGAAACCCAAAAATCTTACAAATTAAGGAATTGACGGGGAACATTGTTCCAGATATATACGAAACTTTTGTTTCTGTACCAATGTTCGAAACTCCAAATCATATTCATTTCGAATGAGTGGTCTTGATCAAGCATTCGAAACCCACGATGTTTGTTACCCAACAAGATCCAGTATACAAATTTTTTATGAATATGATTTCCGTGTGAGTTTCATTCGAATGTCCTAGTCATGTTAAAAATTTTCAAAGCCGACTTGTCACTGACTACACTGGTCATACAAGTAATTTCTGTTACACTTTATCACCTTATGTTTAGGTTGACATGTAACGAAATTTTGAACCTACCCACGAAGCATTCTTAAAAGAAGCCCTTTGATACTTATCAAAAAGTATTCGATTGTAATTCACGGGAACATACACAAGCTGTTGATCATCTCTCTTGATGATTAACGAAGCAACCTTTGCCCGGGGTTTAACTGCCTTCGTGTCAAATTAAATTTTTGACATCACAAAATTTTAAAAAAATAAAATAAAAAAAATATAAAAAATTTGTTTCTTGTCTAAACTTTCTTTGGCACACTACACACACGAAATCCTTGAGGTTCTGAGTAATACCAACTCAGGCTGATGATTTCGAACATCTGGCAAATGACTTCGCTTTTTATCCCAAAAGTGAAAGAGCCTTGCCTCCATTCGAAGGGTTCTAACGGTTACACTTCTATTAAGGGGATAATGGCAGGCTGTGTATACGTGACGTATGGTATTTTGCCCGGTTTTCCAGGTGATGTGACAGACACTTTTTGACGCATGGCTACCTTTCCGCTGTACATGTCCGATTTTCAAGGTGCCACGTCGGATCTCATTAAATGCATCCCGCTTCAAATTCAAATCATTTAGGGTTACATATAAAAGGGGGTTCAAGAGTACTTTATACGTTTATGCGATCAAAACTCAAAACTTCCCAAATTCTCTGTTCTTCATCTTTTTCAAACCATAACAATGGCGACTACTGCTCATGTCGATCCTTCTACTGAAGATACTTCTTCTGCACCAGTTATGAAGATTCAATCTACCAATTATTATGTGGATGGTGAACTTTCTCAATGTCCAGAAGAATTCAAGATGCTTATTGTTTCTTTAAAACACTATGTTTTATCCAAAGCAATGTTCAATTCCTTTTCTGTTCCGGTATCCTGGCTTTCTCAAGCAGGATCTACTGCCACATACAACAAAGCCTCTGATTCGATTACTTTTCACCTAATCAATGACAAAAAGGTTAGGCTTTCCAAGAAACTGTTTTGTCAGATTCTTGACATTCCAAATACACCTCCTTTTGTTGAATTTCAATTCTCCCAAATAATTCATATGTTTAATGAAATGGGATATCAGCCCCCATTGTCAAAGATAAGTGACTTTAAGAAGTCTGGTCTTAAAGGAAGGATGGAGGTTTATGCCATGGTGGCTGGTGTATACTATGATCTTCCAGCAGACTACTCTACACAGCTATGGAAGGAATTCCAAAAAGGAGTAGAACATACGAATGTTGTTCATGGCATTTCGTGTGCTAGGTACTGGAGTCTAATTCTGCAACATTTTTACAACAAGGAAGGCATCTTGGTTTCAAATGAAGAAGAGAAGGTTACTTTTCAATCTTATCACTTTCCGAAGGAAGTTGTTGACAATGATGATGAATTTCCAAACGTTGCTCGGATTCCAGACGCGATGCTTAAAAGGGTGGATCCTACGAATCCTGTTTTGATTGCATATCTGAAAACATTCGATTCTTCTATTCCTATGGGAATTTTGTTACCACGCGACGAAAAGAAGACCAAAAAGTCGAAGAAAGCTGATCCTGCTTCACCTGAAAAGAAAACGAAGGGTTCAACATCCTCTAAATCTTCAAAGAAGAAGACAGAAAATGTTGCAGTGACAGTTGAAGCAACACAAGTGATTGAGCCAATAGTGGAAGAGACTCAAGAGAACGTGATTATTCCTTCGAAAACAGGGATGTTTCGAAGAATCAAGATGAAATCCACTCACAAACGAAAGTCACCATCACAGAAGTTGATTCGCAAGCCTCAAATTACTCACCAAGGAGTTTTAATTCGTGAGGTACCTGTTCCTGTTTCTCCCGGATCCAAGAAAAGAGCAGCAGAAGATATGGCAAAACACTTGTCACAACCGAAAAAGAAGAAGACAAAGAAAACTCGAAAGATTGTTTTATCTACTGAGTCTACAGAAGAGGATGAACGAATACCAGAAACTCCAGAGTTCACTTCTATCATTACAAGTTCCATTCCTGAGAAGACTGTTATCATACCACCCGAAGTTTCGATTGCCAAGTCAATTTTTGAGGAGGTTCGAACTTCAGGCATCCCTGCACACGTATCTGATACGGATGCAAATGTCAACATGGGTGAAGGTGGTTCGAAAGATGCAGATCAAGGTCCAATTATCTCTACTCCTTTCGAATCCTTGGTTTCTGTTACACCAACATCTACTATTCCTCTCACATCAACCACTGTTTCACCAACATTTGAACATATCATCAATCAACCAATTACTTCCATTTTTTCATCTCAATCCACTGATACACCCAAACCATCTTCACCCACTGAAACTGATAATGAAGGGTTTGGTGGAACATTCGAAGATCTAGAGTTTCATGATGAAGAAAAAGAATTTCCTGATCATATGTTAATGACAATGAAGCAATACAAAATTCTTAATCAAAAGTTGAACTCCATCATTCAATCTTAAGCTGATCTTGGCGGAGGTTCATCTATTTCAAGTTTGGAGGTTGATTCTATGCTCAAGATGTTTGAATCAAGAGTAATCAACAAAGTTTCTGGAATGATAAAAGCCTCAGAGTCTGTTATTTTAGAAAAGGTTGATTACACAGATCAGAATTCTGAGCTTCGTGTTAAAACTCTCAGATCTGATTTTATGGGAGAAGTTAAGGATCTGCGAAGCATAACAAAAGAACGACATGTGCTTTTTGTTCATGAAGTCAAGAAAGTGAGGGAGGATGTTAATTCCCAAATTCACGAACTTCGTGAAGACATGAAAAAGGAAATTCTATCTGTTCAACATGATTATGCGTCCTTGAATCAGAAGGTCGATATCATTTGTGATGCTGTCACTCGATTTGTCAAGCTATACGAAGGTTTGAGTCCTCAAATAACTCAAATCTCCAAGTCTGAAAGTGAAAATTTTGAAGGTGTGATCAAGTTGTTAAAGGAGTTGAAGGAGATCTCAACGAAACCGGTTTCGTCACCGTTGATTACTCCAGAATTTTTATCCCAGAAGTTTGTGCAGTTCGAAGCCATACTTAACAAGCAACTTGCTCCCCTATTTCGCATATCCAGTCTTCTTCCCACAACTACTGCCCCTCCTGTTTTCACAGGGGTGCAAGGGGGAGAAAGGAAGTCAACAGAAGAAGAAGCGAAAGTGGTGGGCAAGGTATTTCCATCTAGCATCCCTTCAACAAAACCAGTAATTGTGTCTGCTCAACCAGTGACCTCAACAATCGTAACAACATTACCAACTACAAGAACAATTTCGAAAGGAATTGTAATTGGTAAACCTTTGGAATCTGGTGGAAGTGGTTCGAAGCTAAAAGACGTAACTGAAAAATCTGCTTCGAAAGACAAAGGAAAATCAATTCTGGTTGAAAAATCTAAAGAAGAAAAGAAGGCTGAAGCTGAAGCTGAACTCAAGAAAATGAGGCTTATTCAAATCATCATGACTCAGAGGGCTGGTGATCCGAAGGGCATGAATAAAGGTGATCCAGCAAAACATTACAACTATGAAACAATCGAAGCCTTGGTTGCCTTTAATCACATGTACTCATTTGATAAGAAGCCAAAACAGAGTTATGTGGTTACAAACACTGATGCATGCCAGTTGGATTTCCCTATAAATGAGATGATGTTCATCATGCCTCAGTTCAAAGCTGAAGGGAATTTCAAAGAAAAAGATGAAGGGACTCATATGAAAATTCGTTTTCATGCAGTACTTGGCAAAGCCCCTGAGGATGTATGGTCACTAATCAAGATCAAGAAGGTGATAAGCATGAAAAAGGATGTGGTCTTTGAAAACATTGTTCAAAATGTTAAATATGTTGTGGCCAGGGCAAATGGAAAAACATGCGAATTCACTATTGCAGATTTTCCTCTGATGAACTTGTATGACCTTATACAAGTGGCATTGCTTCTGAAAGACAAATCCTTTTCTTTTCTACAAAACACAGATCCAGAGGAATTCAAACTTGGAGTTGCTCACATCAAAATCTTCATTAAGAATTATTATGAGTGCCTAGCACTGACTGATGTGGAGTTGGCTACTGCAAAGGGAATGGAAGTAAAAGTTCCAATGGCTCCTTCGTTGACTCAGACTGAGTTAAAGAAATATGCTGATGGAGAAATATGTTTAAAGGCATTTGGAATAGTTTTTGCTGGAAAGGATAAAGCTAGAAAAGCGAAGCGATTTTTGTTCCAAGCTAGCGAAGTGGAGAGATATTCTACATCTCAATATACGAACTTGATTGTTCGTATGAACCACTGCAAAAAGAACAATGAAGGAGACAAGAAGGAATTAAAGAAAATTATTTCTTGGTATACTGAGGTTCGAAGAGTTTTGTTGTACTCCATTACTCTACTTACAAACTGAAGACTTCGACTTTGATTACAAAGGGGGAGATTGTTAGGGTCGAAATGTTGTAATAGTCGAAGTTTGTATTTAGGGTCTTCGAACATTTTTATAATGTATTTTACTAGGGCATAATATTCGAAGCTTCATGTTTAGTCCTTAGTATATTTTTTGTATGCTTTTCTCTTCTATAAATAGGAGTGGTTACTAGTGTCTTAGGCACGAAGTCTTTACAGAATATTCATTGTACTCTGTAAAATTTGCAAAAGCGTAATAGAGCCAAACAGATCATATTTACATCGGTGTTCAAACCTTTCAATTCTACTTTGAATTTACTCTCTAATTCGTTCAATACTTGATTCATTGTCTCATCAAACATTAATGATAGACAACTGTCACACGCCCAAACCTGAACGGCGGAAACTTTCGGGGGCGAAGGACGTCATGTACAGTATCATAACAATTGAATAGTAAAGAAAGTACACACCACCCTAATATAAATATATTTGAAAAGTTTACATGATTGTATGTTTTACATGTTTAAATATCAAATACAAAATGGTGATTCAAAATATATTACTAACGCCAGCGCGTTAGTCTTCAAAAGTAGTTGCTACCTGATTTAGCGTTTTCCTGAGAATACAAGTTATTTCAAAGAAAAAGTGTCAACAATAAACTTGGTGAGTTCATAAGTAGTGTTTTGAGAAAATGTATGCCATTCGAAAGTTCGTGTATGTTTTCCAGAAAATCTGATATTTTCTTATGAGTGTATGAAATGAGTATGAATGATTGTTGTATAAATTGTATGTATTTGAACCATGAAAATCCTATATTTTCCTAAAAGTGAAATGCAGTCTCAAATGTCCAAGACCGTAACTTGTAAGCAACTATGACATGCTCAAAAGATGATGTATAGTCTTATTATAAAACAAAACTATAAGAAGATTTGTATTTGAATGTGAAAAGAACTGTATCTGTTACTTTTCCCGTGAAAACGTAATACCATAATAATTGTCTATCCAGTGAGTTTTTATAACCGTACTATCATAATTTGCCTGTAGCGACGTTCTTCAAGCGTCGAAATGAGATGACACTTGTCACCCCGGGGACTGTAGCTACCAGTCAGGGCGCGGGGTCATTAATCCCGTATAGATCTATACACACTTGTCACGTTCTCCGGACGGGAGATTCTGGTGATAAAAAGGACTTCTAGTGGTACCTTAAAAGGTATATTGAAGATGAATGCCTCACGAATTCTCAATTAAGTCCCGTATTAAAATGAATATGTTTGTTTCTGAAATGATTATCCCTTTTCACAATGATAATAAAGGCATAAAAATGATTTGTACGTTCTTGTATGCATAAAGATGTCATAATGAAAGTGGTTACCCTTGATATGATGCAAACGTATAAATAGAGCTTATGATATTTATACTCATGTTTCATCCCGTGAGGGTAAAGTAGAGTAAGATGTTTTGTATGTTAAACACTTCCATTTGATAGTTAAAAAAACTGTCTACAAAGTATAGCAAAATATTCCATATTTTCACTCGGGAATAACGGGAGTTTACTTGTATTCTCCCCCATAATGTGTTCAAAAGCATTTAAAAAGCATTTAAAATCATAGAAATGGGGGTATGAACTCACTTGGTAGTTTGAAGAAAGTGAGACAAAAGTCGAGCAGAACTTCGACTGGAGAAAGCTGATTTCTCGGGATCCTCGGGAATCTCGGGAGCGTAAAACTTCCTTCAGGACTTGAATATGATAACCGGGGCTTCGGGATGGCTTCGAGGGGTTATACGCAGAGCATAAGCACGACAAAGGGAAGAAGTGAGCAACTAAACTCGGAAAACCCTTGAGATCTATTTATAGGCCAACATTTGGGGTCTCACGTCGTGAGAATTGAGTTGGTCACGTCGTGAGGTCGAACCTTATCCTCTTCCAATGACGAGACGCATGCTGACAGCTCTGGAACCCGTCAGTCACAGACTCACGTCGTGAACTTCTGGCTCACGTCGTGAGCTGTCTGACAGCTTCGATTTTCGCGACTCGAACTTTGGAAATTCATATCTCTCGCATACGAGCTCCGTTTTAGACGTTCTTTATATCCACGCGTAGGTGAGATTATTCTCTACAACTCTCGTTTAGTCATCGTTGGCTAATTTTGACTTTATTTTTAATATTACATTTTTAGCAGGCCGAGACAGGAAAAGTTCGTTAAAAATCCATAACTTCTTCATTCGATGTCCGTTTTCGTCAGACTTTTTACCGTTGTAATACCATTGATGAGATCTTCGATTCTCGTTTAGGTCATGTTGGCAAAAAGTCGCTCGATCTCTAATTCGAGTTTTTAGTTGTCTACTGCTATGTCCGAAACTTCGAAAAATCATAACTTCCTCATACGAAGTCAGATTTAGGCGTTCTTTTTATGTATGTTTACGGTTTAATGATATCTACGACTTTCATTTAGATACCTAAGGCTAAAAAGTATTCTATCAGAATTTCGTATTTTACGCTTAACAGTGTTTTGTCGGTTTTGTTGCGGATCTTCGATTGGTCATAACTTCTTCGTTATAACTAGGATTTTAATATTCTTTATATTTTTGGAAACCCTGTTACGATATCTACCACTTAGTACACTCAAAGTGAGACTTTCGAACATTTCATTTTTGATGTTATTTCAATTAATTCAAAAAGGGATTACCACGTTTGACTTTTAGTCAATACATTGACCTGAAATATCGGGTTGGTACATCATCCCCCCGTTAGAGGGAATTTCGTCCCGAAATTCATTACAAAGCAAAAGTTTATGAACTAGGGAAAAGATGCGGGTACTTTTGTTGCATCTGATCTTCTCGCTCCCAAGTGAATTCGGGTCCCCGATTAGCATTCCAGCGAACCTTCACTATTGGTATGCGACTCTGCTTAGTTCGTTTGATTTCCCTATCCATGATCTCGACGGGTTCTTCCACAAAGTTAAGATGTTCATTCAGTTCGATTTCCTCGAGTGGAATCACGAGAGTTTCGTCGGACAGACAATTTTTCAGGTTAGATACATGAAACACCGGATGTACTTTGCTAAGTTCGATTGGAAGTTGAAGTCTATAAGCTATTGGGCCAATCCTTGCAGTAATTTCGAAGGGTCCAATGTACCTTGGGTTTAGTTTTTCACGCTTCCCGAAGCGTATCATGCCCTTCCAGGGTGAGACCTTCAGTAGAACGCAGTCACCAACCTGAAATTCCAAGGGTTTTCATCTTTTGTCGGCATAGCTCTTTTGTCTATCTCGTCAGGCTTTCAGTCGCTCTCAAATTTGAACAATCTTTTCAGTCGTTTCCCTTATGATTTCCGGATTAGTGAGAGTACTATCAGGGACTAGACCTTTTGCCAACTGCGTGTCGTCCACCTCCGCCCAGCACAGAGGTGATCTGCACTTGCGGCCGTAAAGGGCTTCGAATAGAGCAGTCTTGATGCTAGTGTGATAACTGTTGTTATAAGAGAACTCCACCAATGGCAAGTGGCTGTCTCATGCTTTACCGAATTCGAATACAAAGGCTCGCAACATGTCTTCTAGGGTTTGGATCGTTCTCTCACTCTGCCCGTCAGTTTGAGGGTGATAGGCTGTACTCATATCTAGCTTAGTACCTAAGGCCTTCTGTAGCGTTTGCCAGAACCTTGAAGTGAACCTACTGTCTCTATCCTAGATGATAGATATGGGTACACCATGAAGTCGCACGATCTCTCGTATGTAGGTTCTTGTTAGTTTCTCCATCTTATCGGTCTCTTTGATTGGAAAGAAGTGGGAAGATTTGGTTAACCTGTCGACAATCACCCAAATGGTATCGTGACCACCCTGCGTCTTGGGTAGCTTGGTTATGAAATCCATGGAAATCTGCTCCCACTTCCACTCAGGTATTTTGGGCTGATGGAGTAGACCTGAGGGCTTCTATTGTTCTACCTTGACTTTGGCACAAGTCAAGCACTTGCCCACATAGGTAGCAATTTCTGCTTTCATGTTTGCCTACCAGTAGAGTTGTTTGAGATCCAGATACATCTTATCTGAACCTGGGTGCACGGAGTATCGAGTCTTGTGTGCTTCGTCCATAACTATCTCTCAGAATCCACCGAACTTCGGTGTCCAGATTCGGTCCATAGGTAACGAACTCCGTCACTCTTGATCTCAAAATTTTTGTCCATCCCTCTAAGTGCTTCACCTGCCATGTTTTCGGGTTTCAAGGCTTCCAATTGAGCTTCCTTGATTTGTTTTGATAGGTGTGAATGGATCGTCATGGTTAATGACTTCACTCTTCGACCAGAGTACTCCTTACGACTAAGGGCATCTGCCACCACATTGGCTTTTCCTGGATGATAACGAATCTCGCATTCGTAGTCGTTGAGTAGCTCAATCCAACGTCTTTGCCTCATGTTGAGTTCCTTTTGATCGAATATGTGTTGAAGGCTTTTGTGGTCTGTGAAGATGGTGCATTTCGTACCGTATAGGTAGTGCCTCCAAATCTTCAGAGCGAACACCACTGCTCCAAGTTGTAAGTCGTGAGTGGTGTAGTTGGCCTCATGTGTTTTCAGTTGTCGTGAGGCGTACGCAATAACTTTTCCTCACTTCATTAGTACACAACCCAACCCTTGATTGGATGCATCACAGTATACTACAAAGTCTTCTGTCCCCTCTGGAAGAGACAAAATGGGTGCACTGCACAGGGCTTGCTTTAAGTTTTGGAATGCAGTATCTTGCTTTTCCCCCAGTTGTAGGTAACACCCTTCTGAGTCAGGGAGGTAAGAGGTTTTCCAATGCTGGAGAAGTTCTGTATGAACCTGCGATAATAGCCAGCAAGGCCTAGAAATTGGCGAATTTCGGTTGGCGTTGTTGGCACAGACCAATTCTGGATAGCCTTGATCTTGGAAGGGTCCACGTGGATTCCTTCTTCGCTGACCACGTGACCTAGGAAGTGTAACTTCCTAATCCAAAACTCGCATTTTGAGAATTTCGCGTAAAGCTTCTCAGTTCTTAGCGTCTATAAGACTTGTCTCGGGTGCTGACCATGTTCCTCTTTACTTTTTGAATAAATGAGTATGTCATCTATGAATACTATCACAAATTTGTCCAGGAACGAACGACATACCCGATTCATTAAGTCCATGAACACGGCGGGTGAATTGGTTAGTCTGAACGGCATCACTACGAATTCGTGGTGACCGTATCTAGTTCGGAAGGCCGTCTTAGGAATATCGCTCTCTAGGACTCTCAGCTGGTGATATCCCGATCTCAGATCGATCTTGGAAAAGTAGTTTGCTCCTTGGAGTTGATCGAACAAATCGTCTATTCGTGGTAGGGGGTACCGGTTCTTAATGGTAAGTTTGTTGAGTTCTCGGTAGTCGATGCACATTCTGAACGATCCGTCTTTCTTTTTCACGAAAAGCACTGGTGCTCCCCAAGGTGGGAAGCTTGGTCGGATGAACCCTTTGCTGAGTAGTTCATTCAGTTGACTGGATAGTTCTTGCATCTCTGCTAAGGCTAAGCGATACGGCGCTTTGGCCACAGGGGTGGCTATAGGAATTAAGTCGATTTTGAATTCGACTTGTCTTGCGGTACTCCTGGAAGATCCTCAGGAAAGACATCAGGAAAGTCACAGACGTCAGGCACGCCCTTGATGTCTTCTACTCCTCGTTTCACATCCACTACATGTGCCAAGAACGCTTGACATTCCTTGCGTAGATATTTTTGACCCTTGATGCAAGAGATGATACGAATAGGGGTGCTAGGTTTGTCGCCATAAATAACGAGGGCTTCGCCATTTGGCAGATTTGACTTTTAATCAATAAATTCAAAAAGGGATTACCACATTTGACTTTTAGTCAATACATTAACCTGAAATATCGGGTTGTTACAACAACTGAGAACAATCAACATCCGCAAAATCACTAATTTCGCTAATATTATCAGAATTATCTTCAATATCAACAAAATTAAATTGAGAATCAGATGTCGAATTCTCAGTTCTTTTCAAAATTTTAATTTGTTCAGTTTTGGTCAAGGTATCATTTACAATATCAGTCAATTCATTCGCATCAAGATATTCGTCAATTTTCACAATTCCATAAGCATATCTATCATCAGGAATTTTATCAAATTCTGCAATTGTTTTCTCATAATCATAAGAAATGTTATCAACCTTCTCTCTCTCGTAAGCTGAAAAAGGTAATAATTTCCTATGTTGTTCCTTTCTTATATCAGAAGAATGATGCAAAGCAATTAATTTCACATAAAGTCTTTTTGCAGAATTACAATATGTGACAACCGTCAAATTTCGGTCAAGTCAAAGTCAAACAAAGTCAACAAGTCAAACCGGTCAACTCCAATAACCCTTGTATGTTAGGGTTTACGTTATGTAATCACTGTACAATTCGCTATTTTAATGAGAAAACATCATTTCGAAAATTCATGTGTTTGATTTTCCTTAGCCTTAACAGTGCTAAACAACGAACCAAAGCAATAAAACACTATTGCACAATCATCGGGATTGTGTAGGACACTAAATCATGGCTTAACGGGGTTTACGGACCTTGCGTTTCAAAGCCAAACACTCAAAAAGGTCTCAAAAGAACTCTCTCTCAATCTCTTTCACTCAATCTCTCTCTATTAGAAATCTCTCCCAAATCTCTCTCAAAAGTTCCTTTAACTTTTTGTAATCATTCGGGTCATCACGACCCTTAACCGGGTCAAAAACCACTTGAAACGGGGTAAAAACGGGTAAAATAGCCTTAAGGACCCAAAACCGAAGCTTCAGGACCGAAGCCTCGCATCCGAAGTGCTCAGCACCGAAGCCTCGGACCGAAGCCTCAGGACCGAAGCCTCGAACCGAAGCCTCAGGACTGAAGCCTCATGTCCGAAGCCTCAGGTCCGAACCTCGGCCCAGGACCGAGCAACTTCGCAGATTCAGCTTTTTCTCCCGGTTTTCGACTACGACTTCGTTTTAACTCCGTTTTTCATTATTTTAACGTGGGATTTTCACCCAAAACTTTATTTTATAAACTAAGGCCCCAAAATATATAAATCTCCAGGGTTTTTATAAAATATATTAAAAGAATTAGTGGTTGAACTAATTATTGAGGGAATATTTGCTTTTCCTTAATTTATGGCAAAAGCAAACCACCACCACCTCACTCTATGATTAGCCACTCTTTCCCACTACCCCTTGTCTCCTTAGTGGACCTTTACACCCAATTTCCAGCTCTTCCCACGTTCTAAGAGCTGGAGGATTGATCCTCTCTCCTCATTCTCCATAAAATTCTTTCATTCTACACTTAGCAACCAAGAACACTCTCCAAAATTCTCTCATCTTTTCTCTCAACTTCAAGAACTTCAAGGCTTTCTCCAGGGATTTCTTTCTTCAATTAGTAAGTATCTTCATCATTCACATAATTATTAAACTCCATTCTACTCTAATCATTGATATCTTACACAAGTTCCATCTTATTCGGTGTTAGATTCTCGAATCATCAAGACATCTTCTTAGTGTTCTTGGGTTGAACACTTCCTCTCTCTCACTTTCATCTACTGAAACCACATAAGGTGAGTTCATACCCCTACATTTACATGTTTTTCTTAAGTTTTAAGGGGGGAATACAAGTAAAATCATCAAGAACACAATTAAACTTTTTCTAACAGATTACTTCAGAAAAGATGAACTTTAATCACGGACTGTTTTGGTCAACTTAAATATTTTAGTTTTCAAAACTGTTCCAGGTGCAAGTAGTTCAAACTCTTAGCTTTAAAATGGATACTTGTACATCTCCATATGATTTTTCTACAATTTATGGTGATTTTTACAAAACTGCCTGTCATTGCAGAGGCAAACCCGGACCAGTCTGTGATTATGGACATTTTCACCTCTGTTAGAGATCACTAAAAATCTTGATAAAATTTACAAACAAACTAGACTCATATTCCAAACTCTCAAAATTTGCGGATTTGGATTTGGAGCTTTGATGATGTTTCTATAAATTTTCTAAAAACAGTAACAGAAACTGTTTTCAACAAAAAGTTGCTGTCAATTTCATTTCACCTTGTAACATGTTGAGCAAGGTGTATATCTTTATATGATTATATGTTATTGCAATATATGTCATTTTATCTTAATATATGGACACACATCAGTTTACAAATGGATTTGGACATATTGAATATAAAGAATAACAAGTGATTATAATCAAAGTACAACCGATATATTCAAACATTTAATAAACTATTTTAAATATAGTTTGCATACATTACTACGTATTACCCTTGGTTGATAAACTATAATAGGTATAGTTTATGATACATTACATAACACATACATTTAAAAATGGTACATTTATACAAAGGATATTTTCATTAAGCAAGGTACGGCCATACGGTACCAAGTTTTCATAACACGTATTTCCGTTAACGATACATTCAAACATTTAATAAACTATTTTAAATATAGTTTGTATACATTACTACGTACTACCCTTGGTTGATAAACTATAATAGGTATAGTTTATGATACATTACATAACACATACATTTAAAAATGGTACATTTATACAAAGGATATTTTCATTAAGCAAGGTACGGCCATACGGTACCAAGTTTTAATAACACGTATTTCCGTTAACGATACATTCAAACATTTAATAAACTATTTTAAATATAGTTTGCATACATTACTACGTACTACCCTTGGTTGATAAACTATAATAGGTATAGTTTATGATACATTACATAGCACATACATTGAAAAAGGGTACATTTATACAAAGGATATTTTCATTAAGCAAGGTACGGCCATACGGTACCAAGTTTTCACAACACGTAATTCCGTTAATTACTTTGTGAGACATTTACTTCAAATTACCATTAAGTCCTGTATTGTAGCCAGAGTCTCCTTGAGGGAGAGCGTGATACTTGTGTATAGATCTATATTGGGTTTGACAAACCCACACCTAAGCTGCATGCAACAGCTAGACCGGCAGGTCTGGGGTGACAAATGTCATAACATTTCCGACGCCTGAAGAACGTCGTTTCAGGCCAACTAGGTCATAGCATGGTTAAAATAACTCACATAAAGTATTAATAAACATTGGAATTTACGGGAACTTCATTAAAATTTAACGAGTTTATGTCGATTTAAATTTGCATTGTTTTACTATAAATATGACAAATTACTTGTACATTTCGGTCTTTGGGTTTTAAGACTACATTTACACATTAAGGAAAATATTGGATTTTCTAACACAAATACTACTTTCACAAACGAAAGGCTTTTAATAATACCAAACAAAAGCTTATGAACTCACCAACCTTTGTGTTGACACTTTTTTTTTCAAACAACTTGTATTCTCAGGAAATCATTAAACAGGTAATCAAGTGCTTTTGAGGATGGGACGCTAAGGCGTCTACTATTTCATATTTTGTCAACATATTGTAATTGATTCGTAAACATGTAATTCATACAATGATGTAACTTTTTCAATTATATATATGTTGGTTGTGTTTGCTTGAATTACTATTACAATTGTTGTTATGATACTATACATGAAGTCCTCCACCCCCGGACGTTTCCGCCATCCTTGGTTTGGGGGTGTGACAGATTGGTATCAGAGCACAGTTTATAGTGAATTAAGTATATCAAACCACATAAGATATACAAACTATAAACACAATTGGGACTAATAGTCTCTGATTTGTGCATTTTTCAAATAAATATACTTTTAGAAAATAAATGATTTTTTATTAAAAGTATAAATACATGCATACATGCTCATATAGTGTCATAACTAGAAGAACATAAAATAAAAGAAGAGGAGTTGTACATTATGGGTATGCCTTGGTATATGTAAATCAAGTCTGGGAAGGATATAGCCTGATCAACTATATCTGTCCGAGGAGTGACTTGCATATACTGGGGGATAGTCATAATGGGCAACAAATCTATCAACCTAACTACACCCTACAGAGAATACTTTAAGAATCGAATCTAAAACAGCTAAAAATACTATAGGAGTATTTGGTGATACTATAACCAACTTATGTGAAAACTAAAGACCTCTATTAGTAGGCCTATGATAACTGAGTGCATACGCCAAGGTTATACATAATTAAATATATTATAGACTCAGAATCTATGACTATTACTCTACTTCCTGTTCCTTGTTTGGTTGTGGACTTAGAGTAGAGTCATTTATTCGAAAGTCTATTCTATCTCAAATTATGTATAACTGATATGCACTACGTGATTATAGACGTAACTAATAAGGATCACCCCTATAAGTAATTATAGGATTAGGCGTCTATTAATTATCTCTTCTACCCCTATTCTCGCAGGAGCAACATGATGTGTAAATTTTAACGCCCGTACAAAACCTACTTCTACCTACTACCATAACTCCATCTCCAAGACATTAACAGAAACACCAAGAATAGTTCACTAAAGTGTGAAAATATACATGTGTATATAAATGGTAAGGATATTTACTAAAAGGTTTATCAATGAAATAGGCATGCATTTTATTTCATTGAATCTCACTACTTGGTATTACAAACAATTTACAACTGGTAACTCTAAGATTCTTTAGGTGTACCTCGAAGTTATGTGTAATTAAGGAATGATTGACCTAGAAATGGTGAGTCCGCCTTAGGACCTGTTCCTTGTTTGGTTGTGGATTTAGGGTAGACTCATTAGGATCAACAGTCTAATAAAATTTTAATTACACATAACTGGGGGCATGTCAAGTGAATCTTAGGAGTGGATCAGACATGGAACAAATCACAAGATTATAATCAAGTTATTCCTACTAAATTCATAAGTCTATTTATATAGACCTCTGGTATAGAGTCGTCGGCGTAGTCGTGTCGGCAATCTAAAATATGGCTAAATACATAATACAAACTATAATACCCAAATTATACAAAATTTTCTGCATTAAAAATCAATAGACAAATACATAAAATGAAACTAAAAAAAAAAGAGTATCAAACTATCAAGAGAAAAACACATACAATGTAGATTAAAATCCACTAATGATAACAAAATGGCTAAGGATTGTTAAGTCCTCTCTTCTTATAAATAGCTTTGAAGCAAGCTTGCCTAAGCTTCTTTGTTCTTTCTGTCAATTCCATACCTGGCAATTTCTCCATCATCTTCTTGTGCCCTTCTAACGTCTCTATCTCCTCGTTTAATCCCAACTCCTAATTTTTTTAAAGGTAGATACAATATATTTTTCATGGGAGTTCACAAAATTTACAATGAGTTAAGTTTATATAAATATAAATCAGGAGATCGTAGTAAATCAATTGATTTGATGTGGCATATGCCTAGGACCTATGTTTAGTTATAAAGAAGCTAACGATTAAAATTTTAGAAAATACCAAAACTACTTTGGTTACCAAGTGCATGAGTAATGTATAGAAGGTTATTATCATAATTTACCTTGGCATTTTCAATGAGGGATTGAAGGCTCTTAAGTTTTCTATGAGGCCATCTGTTTATGTTTAACTCTCTGCATCTTTTCTTCAACACTGTTAAACTTATCCCTAGTTCCTTTGCTGCCATGATTATCGGCATCTCAAAGTACTTCTCTATCTCTTCAAACTCCAATGGTCTCAATCTCTTTGTTACCTTCCGGCCACCGTGATCAGTGGTGACAGCACTAGCACTACATGTAGCCTCACCACCGGATTTATAGTCTTCACTGAAACTAACCAATGGTAAATTACCATCCTCCCAACAATCCCATAAGCTTATATCTTCAAGGGGATCAAGATCGTGAAACTCATTTCTAGAGATGATGTTTTGATCCTTGTTAAGTACTGTGGAAACGTTCTGATCGAGCCCTTCATGCAATTTTTCCGACAACTCGTAATCATGATGGTTGAGCATGTCACCACTGCAAAAATCCAAAAAAAAAAAAAAAAAAAAAAAAAACTCAAGATAATCAAATCCAACACGATGAAATACTCTTTTTGATCACTACAAATCCAAACCATGTTTTGATCAATGTCGACAAAATCACTTTTCCGTGCGTAAGATGGTGTAATGAGTGACGTTTATATATACCTGAAAAGATCTTGATGATCAAAGTACTGAAACCAATCGAGGTCATCTATGGGGTTTTGATGATCTGCAGGTGGATCCATTTGTGAGGGAGAAGTTAAAAGTCGCGGTAAGAATGTGATGATTTATATAAGTAAAGTGGGAGAAGTAATTAATAAGCAAATTGTTGGGAATGCAACAAAACAAGTTAAGCACTTCTGAAAAATTGATAAATGATTTCGGTAACACTCGCGGAATATAAACTAGTGAAAATTACAAATGAAATGGAATATATATAGTCTATGATGTTATGGTTATTGTGTATCTAACAAATGAAGAGAAAATGAATATATATATATATATATATATATATATATATATATATATATATTCTTTGAGCCGTAACCTTCTTCTTCAATTCACACACATATACGGATATGTTGCTGCAAATTATGACTTGTGTGCCTCATGCATTTAATGCATCACATGCCTACTGCATATTCTTGACTTTGAAGCTATGTTCCAGTTTCCAATTTCCCCAGTAGCACAGTTTTCATTAGAAAGTACTCCAAGTCTTCACACATGAACCAGTTAGAAAGTACTCCAAGTCTTCACACATGAACCAGTTAGAAAGTACTCCAAGTCTTCACACATGCAAATTATGACTTGTGTGTCGCTATAGGTATGTCGTTGGCTCTTGTTAAAAACCTATAGCGACAACAAGTCATCGTAATAGATTAAACCTGTGGTGACGACAAGTCGTCGCTATAGGTAACTAATAAAACTTTATTTTTTTTTTACCCAAAAAAAATATGATTGACAAAATCTATCCGACGAGACCCTCGTAATACCACTCGACGAAATCGAAGTTAACAAAAATCTCCACTTCGTGGAGGAACCAGTCAAAATCATGGATCGGGAAATCAAACGAACGAAACAAAGTCGTATTCCCATCGTGAAGGTCCGTTGGAACGCTAAACGAGGGCCTGAGTTCACCTGGGAACGCGAAGATCAAATGAAACAAAAATACCCACATCTTTTCCCAAACTCTTGATGTCCCAGTCAAATGCAAATTTCGGGACGAAATTCCTTCTAACGGGGGAATGATGTGACAACCGTCAAATTTCGGTCAAGTCAAAGTCAAACAAAGTCAACAAGTCAAACCGGTCAACTCCAATAACCCTTGTATGTTAGGGTTTACGTTATGTAATCACTGTACAATTCGCTATTTTAATGAGAAAACATCATTTCGAAAATTAATGTGTTTGATTTTCCTTAGCCTTAACAGTGCTAAACAACGAACCAAAGCAATAAAACACTATTGCACAATCATCGGGATTGTGTAGGACACTAAATCATGGCTTAACGGGGTTTACGGACCTTGCGTTTCAAAGCCAAACACTCAAAAAGGTCTCAAAAGAACTCTCTCTCAATCTCTTTCACTCAATCTCTCTCTATTAGAAATCTCTCCCAAATCTCTCTCAAAAGTTCCTTTAACTTTTTGTAATCATTCGGGTCATCACGACCCTTAACCGGGTCAAAAACCACTTGAAACGGGGTAAAAACGGGTAAAATAGCCTTAAGGACCCAAAACCGAAGCTTCAGGACCGAAGCCTCGCATCCGAAGTGCTCAGGACCGAAGCCTCGGACCGAAGCCTCAGGACCGAAGCCTCGGACCGAAGCCTCAGGACCGAAGCCTCAGGTCCGAACCTCGGCCCAGGACCGAGCAACTTCGCAGATTCAGCTTTTTCTCCCGGTTTTCGACTACGACTTCGTTTTAACTCCGTTTTTCATTATTTTAACGTGGGATTTTCACCCAAAACTTTATTTTATAAACTAAGGCCCCAAAATATATAAATCTCCAGGGTTTTTATAAAATATATTAAAAGAATTAGTGGTTGAACTAATTATTGAGGGAATATTTGCTTTTCCTTAATTTATGGCAAAAGCAAACCACCACCACCTCACTCTATGATTAGCCACTCTTTCCCACTACCCCTTGTCTCCTTAGTGGACCTTTACACCCAATTTCCAGCTCTTCCCACGTTCTAAGAGCTGGAGGATTGATCCTCTCTCCTCATTCTCCATAAAATTCTTTCATTCTACACTTAGCAACCAAGAACACTCTCCAAAATTCTCTCATCTTTTCTCTCAACTTCCAGAACTTCAAGGCTTTCTCCAGGGATTTCTTTCTTCAATTAGTAAGTATCTTCATCATTCACATAATTATTAAACTCCATTCTACTCTAATCATTGATATCTTACACAAGTTCCATCTTATTCGGTGTTAGATTCTCGAATCATCAAGACATCTTCTTAGTGTTCTTGGGTTGAACACTTCCTCTCTCTCACTTTCATCTACTGAAACCACATAAGGTGAGTTCATACCCCTACATTTACATGTTTTTCTTAAGTTTTAAGGGGGGAATACAAGTAAAATCATCAAGAACACAATTAAACTTTTTCTAACAGATTACATCAGAAAAGATGAACTTTAATCACGGACTGTTTTGGTCAACTTAAATATTTTAGTTTTCAAAACTATTCCAGGTGCAAGTAGTTCAAACTCTTAGCTTTATAATGGATACTTGTACATCTCCATATGATTTTTCTACAATTTATGGTGATTTTTATAAAACTGCCTGTCATTTCAGAGGCAAACCCGGACCAGTCTGTGATTATGGACATTTTCACCTCTGTTAGAGATCACTAAAAATCTTGATAAAATTTACAAACAAACTAGACTCATATTCCAAACTCTCAAAATTTGCGGATTTGGATTTGGAGCTTTGATGATTTTTCTATAAATTTTCTAAAAACAGTAACAGAAACTGTTTTCAACAAAAAGTTGCTGTCAATTTCATTTCACCTTGTAACATGTTGAGCAAGGTGTATATCTTTATATGATTATATGTTATTGCAATATATGTCATTTTATCTTAATATATGGACACACATCAGTTTACAAATGGATTTGGACATATTGAATATAAAGAATAACAAGTGATTATAATCAAAGTACAACCGATATATTCAAACATTTAATAAACTATTTTAAATATAGTTTGCATACATTACTACGTACTACCCTTGGTTGATAAACTATAATAGGTATAGTTTATGATACATTACATAACACATACATTTAAAAATGGTACATTTATACAAATGATATTTTCATTAAGCAAGGTACGGCCATACGGTACCAAGTTTTCATAACACGTATTTCCGTTAACGATACATTCAAACATTTAATAAACTATTTTAAATATAGTTTGTATACATTACTACGTACTACCCTTGGTTGATAAACTATAATAGGTATAGTTTATGATACATTACATAACACATACATTTAAAAATGGTACATTTATACAAAGGATATTTTCATTAAGCAAGGTACGGCCATACGGTACCAAGTTTTCATAACATGTAATTCCGTTAATTACTTTGTGAGACATTTACTTCAAATTACCATTAAGTCCTGTATTGTAACCAGAGTCTCCTTGAGGGAGAGCGTGATACTTGTGTATAGATCTATATTGGGTTTGACAAACCCACACCTAAGCTGCATGCAACAGCTAGACCGGCAGGTCTGGGGTGACAAATGTCATAACATTTCCGACGCCTGAAGAACGTCGTTTCAGGCCAACTAGGTCATAGCATGGTTAAAATAACTCACATAAAGTATTAATAAACATTGGAATTTACGGGAACTTCATTAAAATTTAACGAGTTTATGTCGATTTAAACTTGCATTGTTTTACTATAAATATGACAAATTACTTGTACATTTCGGTCTTTGGGTTTTAAGACTACATTTACACATTCAGGAAAATATTGGATTTTCTAACACAAATACTACTTTCACAAACGAAAGGCTTTTAATAATACCAAACAAAAGCTTATGAACTCACCAACCTTTGTGTTGACACTTTTTTTTTCAAACAACTTGTATTCTCAGGAAATCATTAAACAGGTAATCAAGTGCTTTTGAGGATGGGACGCTAAGGCGTCTACTATTTCATATTTTGTCAACATATTGTAATTGATTCGTAAACATGTAATTCATACAATGATGTAACTTTTTCAATTATATATATGTTGGTTGTGTTTGCTTGAATTACTATTACAATTCTTGTTATGATACTATACATGAAGTCCTCCACCCCCGGACGTTTCCGCCATCCTTGGTTTGGGGGTGTGACACAATAAATGTTCCTTTGTGCTAAGAGCATTTTGACTTCACTACTTAGAGAGTCCCTATCACACATGATATTTGTAATTTGTAACTCTAAACTTTCTATTTTTATTTTCTTGAAATCTAACTGCTTCCGAACCTCTAGCAACTGAGAAGATGATTTCTTAGCTTCGTTACTAGCAGAGATAACCAAAGTATCGAAATAAGCAACAATGTCATCAAAAGCAATTAGTTCAGAATCATATGCACTTAAAGGAATATTTAAAGATTGAAGAATAGAACGTACCTTTGTTGTCATTGCTGATTTATCTCCTCCTTTGGTCATGAAACAACGACCAGTCACCTCTTCATCACTTTCTTCCTCATACTTTGCATACATGGCACCATGCGTAGGATTACACATTTCCTCATCATCCGAATCGGACGACCAAATTTTGTAAGTTCCTTCATCATCATCCTCACCCTTCGCCACCATAGAAAGTCCTTTCGCTTTTGCATGAACCTCTTTTAAACGTTCCACATAGTATGCTTCGTCCTTGACTTTATACTTCTTTTCAACTTTCTCACGAAGCATACAGTCACTCGCCATATGATTAGCTCCGTGACAGTAGTGGCAATCAATTCCCGAATCTCCTTTAAGTTTCTTCTCAGCTTTGGATTCATCAGTCTTTGCTTCATTTTTCTCAAACTTTATATTTTCCTCACCAGCTGACTTTTTAACGAAACTTCCTTTGGCTTCTCCTTGTTTCATCTTTGGATTAAACGGTTTCTTGAAAAACTTCTTATTCAGTAATGATCATAGGAATCTTAGTTGAAGATCCTAGCAGATGAGACTATGATGTCATTGAGTTCAGATTGAAATTAGCCATGAACGTACGGATGAAATTTTCAGAGAAACTTAAAATTTTTTGGAAACAAATAGCTGAAATGATCATAGATTTCAAACAGAACACTCGATTCAACAAATCAGTTGCAGAATCGAATCACAACTGTAGATCAAGAACAATTTTCACAACAAAAGGTGCGGAATCTTTTGAATCAAAAATTGATTCAAAAACCTTTTGATTCAGAATGAAAATCAGATCGCAGTGATATGATTCCTGCTCTGATACCAATTGATGAAGTATTGAATCAAGTAATGAATGTAGAATCAGAGTTACGAGAATTAAGAACACCGAGAGTAAATAATATCTGGTTTCAGCTCTATTATGCTTCAAGTTTACAAAGAGATTACATATAAGACCGACTCCGCAAAACTCTTATCTATCTCTAAGCAACACTCATATTTATAGAAGAACTATAAAGCATACAAAAAATACTAAGGCATTGCATTAAGCTTCGACATAAAAGTACCTTAGTAAATACATAACTAACGAAAACAACTATTACACAGACTTCGACATATTACAATATAAATTCGACCTTACACCATCAAAGAAGAGATGTAGAAGAGCCAATCATGCATCATTTCTCTTGTCGTTTGATTCAATGGTTATTAATAATTTACTACCTCCAAGAGTTGACTCTGAGGAACATCGTTTCAGCATATCTCCCGTGCATGGAATGTTCTACAAGGATACAAATGAAGTGTTGAGTTTTATGAGACCCGACAGATAAATTGTTAATGGTAAAAATGGTAATAGGATAAATTCATGTCAATTATAGGAATGTAGTGTTAAAGTACATTGCTAAAATCAAACATAAATGGTTGATGATAATGTATATTGAAAATAAAAAGTATGCAATGACATTTTTAACCACCACATGAGATTGAATATGTGGCGTAAGTAACTTTTTTTTTTACATTACTTTGATTACTACAAGCATCAGAAGAAAGAAAAAAAAACGGTGTGTCCGAAAGAATAACAACGAAAAAGAAAGAATAAAACAATAACAATGAAGAATTTAGTACAGAGCTGATGTGATGCAGAATGTGGATTACATGAGATATAAAGACATGAAACTATGCAAAAAGGTGAAAGATTTGAATTTGTTTTACGGGATGAGAATGTTAGTTATAAGTAATAAAAGGATGTCATTCGAAAATAAAATCGATAAAGATTTATTCCAAAATTACTAATTACTAATTACTAATTTACTAATTGAGTATAACCTTAAATGGTATGGTATTAGTGTTATCATTATCAAGTATCTATTTGATTGTTAATTCGAAATTCGAAATCTTGATATCAATGTTGTCCCGTTAAATAAGTTTTTGATTCATAGGGATATAAATGGTTCCTGATTATCGTGGATAGATATATTTTGTAATTGGTATTTGAAATTGTATTTATAATTCAATATACCTTATTTAACGGATTTCAATTAACTCTTTCTCGCGGTTAATATACACCGACCAAATCTAAAACAATTTTGAAGCAATATAATAATATAATTAGGTGTCAGATACGTGTACTACACCGGTTGATTAAAAAAGTTTCTTAAATGTAGATGTTAAACATTTTTTCTTTAAAATAAATACAAATAAAATGATAAATATATATATAATTCTATGTTGAATATTAAAAAAAATGTGGACATATTTTATATATTGGTTATATGACATAAAAAAGTAATACGATGTATGACATATTTTTTAAGGTAATTTCAATTTAAAAAATGAATGAAAATAAAACTAAATTGATTTGTACATAAACAATTACCAAATGTCATGGTAGACAATAATCTTTTATCCATAAGTAATTTTTTGTGTTTTCGTTTGTGTTTAGGGTCGGTAAAATCCATAGATCTTCAAATATGTTAAACAATATTAATTCCTCTAACAAAACTATAATGGAAAAGTATTAATTTTTTTACCAATTGTCTTAGTAAAATAGAGATATTACAAACTTAAATGCGTAGATATATTTTGTAATTGGATTTATAATTCAATATTCCTTATTTAACTGATTTGAATTAAACGATAGTTTTAGGTAATGGACGTGTTCGACAAAATTAGTTGTTAGCGGTTAGCTTGTAGCTTTTAGCGTTTTGTTAAACGCTACATGAAGTAGCATTTGGATTTGAAGCATTTTGTTTAAACTAAACGCTAGAAGCTTGTAGTGTCGAACGAGACTTTCTGTTCAAAATGGAGCGTTTTGTCAAACAGTAGATGCTTGAAGCTCTCAAACGCTCACAAACGCTACGTGTCGAACACGCCCAATATTGCAACCGAATTGCAAGCAATTTTGAATCAACATGAAGGTATTATCGAATAAGAATTATTAATGATGTTAAATGTTTCGAGATTGACTTATATATAAAGTCATAATATGTAACTAATTTGCAAGAATTATGAGCACGCAAAAAGACACATGGCATCCTGATGATATATTTGTTAGGATATAAAGATAAAGATAAAAATTTAATTTTTCATGATACTAGTTGTGACACTCATGTATTATATGCGTTAATTTAAAAAAAAATAATTAAATATAAAGGTCAAAATATTTTAAAACTTTGAATTTAAAAAAAAATAAGAAAAATAATGAATTATTATAATGAAAATGTTTTTATCTTTTAAATTTAAAGAAATAATTTAAATAAATTAAAGATATTAATAAGCTTTAATTTTGAGAATTTTGAAATTAAAAAGTAAGTTCATTAATGAAATTGATACATTTATTGCAATTATTTATTTATTTTTTTTGAACGGCCAAGATAATATAAAAAGCTAGCCCAAAAGCAAGAAGCTAAAAGGGAAGCAGGAGTTACAAAATAGATTGTTTTAAAGAGAAAAAGGGGGAAGAACAAAAACTTTCCCAAGAACAGATAACATCTTTGCTCCTATATTTCAACCACATGAATACTAATGACTTGATGGACTCCACCACTTTAGTTGGATTTATGAATCTTGCCTTGAATAAACGGTCGTTCCGAGCTCTCCATAAACTCCATAATAATCCATAGCAGATTACTGTCAATCTGTCCTTTTTCTTTTGATTAGAACTCCAAATCACAGTAAAATTTAGTAACTCATCTATATTTTGAACCTGCAAATTGGTAATACCGCACCACCGAAGAGCATAGTTTGTGACAGTTTTAGCAAAAGGACACGATACCATAATATGATTTGCATCCTCAATACCATCAATACAAGAACTGCAATCACATGTGTCAATGTTTATACCCCTGTTTTTTAGGGCGATAGCTGATGGAATTCGATTAAATAAGGTTCCCAGATAAAAGTGGTCACTTTGATCGGAATCAGTATGCACCAGTTGATTATGGTGGGGTTGTTGATCACCTTAGTATCCGCCTCAATTTTCTTTCTCATGATGTCAACTCTGTATGTGCCATCAAGAGCAATAATACATGAGGTGTGATTGTCACCTGGAAGGAAGCAAGTTGATGTTGTGACCACCAATAGATTATTAAGGTCAGTGGTGAGACCGACGTTAGCTGGGTTGGATGGCCATTGCCAATTGTTCCCATTTGAATTGAGTCTCTCAGCCACTTTACATGATTTCTTTCTGTCTA
Organism: Lactuca virosa; assembly: GCF_052849685.1. Lineage (NCBI taxonomy): Eukaryota > Viridiplantae > Streptophyta > Magnoliopsida > Asterales > Asteraceae > Lactuca > Lactuca virosa. Next base: position 244,330,064 of record NC_136428.1, read on the forward strand.
CTCATACAACCTTGGATATGTGACTTTTAATTTCTCCGCTCCAACCCATATGTCTTGCCAGAATTGAGTTTTATTACCCGTTTTTACAATCTGTTTAAAAATATCATTGAATCAAATTCCCATTCTTTCAATGTCGTTTTTCACTCCAGCTATGTTCTTCCAAACGCGGTTTATGTTCTTTTTGGCCAGATAGTCTGCAGGTTTGTTCTTTAAATTGTGAATGACTGTTATTACTTTTGCCCATAGAGATGTAGGTTCTGTTTTAATTCTCCACCACCATTTGATTAGGAGTGCAATGTTGAGTGCACGGATGGATCCTACTCATAGCCCACCGTTAGGTTTGGATGCAACCACCTTTTCCTAAGAGACCCAATGTATTTTTTTTTCTTTCAGAGTTGCGGCCCCATAAAAATTTTCTTCGAATTTTTTCGAACTCTTCAACGACACCAATGGGGGCTCGAAATAATGACATGTAAAAGGTGGGGAGATTTCCAAGTACCGCCTTTATTAGGGTTAAACGTCCCCCAAACGAGAGGGTTCTGGATTTCCAACGGGAGAGCTTGTTATGAAACTTTTCAATAATAGGTTTCCAGTTCTTTTTCAGGTTTAGATTAGCTCCAACCGGGACTCCAAGATATGTGAAAGGTAAAGAACCGGCATCACAACCAAGAAGGTGAGCCCATTGTGATGTTTCAAATGCGGAAGCGCCAACACCAATTACCTTTGATTTGTGAAGATTAACCTTCAATCCGGATGAAACCTGAAAAACATTTGAGAATGGAAGAGAGGTTTTTGAGATTAGAACGGGACCATTCACCGATCAATAGAGCATCATCGGCATAGAAAAAATGGGATAAAACTGGTCCGTTTCTAGGATATTGATTCCTTTGAAGATTCCTTTGTGTACCGCGGTTTTCATCACAGAGGTTAGGCCCTCCATCGCTAGTATGAACAAGAATGATGAGAGTGGATCTCCATGTCTGACGCCTTTCGTGATGTTGAACTTCGCAGTTGGAGAGCCATTGACAACTATCGAAGCACGTGAGGAGGACAAGCAACCGCAAATCCATGATCTCCATTTGATACCAAAACCCATCTGAGAAAGCATCGAGTCTAAGTATCCCCAATTTAATGAGTCGAACGCTTTCTCAAAATCAACTTTGAATAAAAGGAGCTTCTTTTTGGTGTTCTTAGCCCATCCACAAAGCTCGTTTAAAATTAACAGGCCATCGAGTATGCTACGACAAGAAATATAGGCAGATTGAACCTCCCCCACAATTTTCCCAACAACAGTTTTGATACGACCAGCTAATAATTTGGAGATGATTTTATATATACATCCAATCAAACTGATTGAACGATATTCACTGAGAGAGTTCGGGTCTTTCACTTTAGGAGCAAGAGTGATTAGGGATGAGTTGCAGCCATAACCTAATGTAGCATGAGTGTCGAAGTGATGAATAAAATTCATAATGTCTGGTGCCATTCGAATCCAATATTTCTTTATGAATTTAAAAGTTAGACCATCGGGGCCTGGGGCCTTGTCACCACCACACGCCCAAATTGTGTTTTTTACTTCTTCTAATGTGAATGGGGCTTCCAGTCGGATCGCATCCATCATATCAATGGAACAAATGTTAGGGTTGACGAGCAGGGGTCGTGAGATCCATTGCTCATGGAATTTACTTTGAAAGAAACTAAAAGCTTCCCATTTGATTTCTTTTACATCAGATGACCATCGCCCGTTTATCATTAAGCCCGTAATTTGATTTTTCCTTTTGTTGTTGTTCATATAACCGTGGAATAACTTCGAATTCTCATCCCCATCTAACGTCCATTTTATCTTTGCTTTTTGTTTCATATCCATTTCCTCTAATTTTCCAATTTCAAGGAGTTTCTGCAACCCATTACTTCTAGTCTTCAGTTCATCAGGAGTGAGTTCGCGAAGTTCTGCTGCTTTTTCCAACTTCGTAATCTCATCTTTAATTTTCCAGGACTCCTGTTTTCCTTTGTGTGTTCTTCTTTTCTCCACTTTTTAATTTAACTCTTCACATGTCGGATTTTTGCTGCAAGGTAAACATCGGCGTTGCCAAAACCAAAGAAGTTGACCTAGGAATTATGCACAACTGCGTCCAAACCATCGATTCGCGCCATGAATTAAAAAATTTGAAGGGCAGGGGGCCATAATCGCCTGAGTAAGACGAAAGTGTGATTGGGCTATGGTCGGATATTTCACGTGGATGAGCTATCACAGTGAGAGAGGGAAAGATAGCTAAGAAATTCAAGCAAGCAAGGAAACGGTCTAGTTTGCTTAGCTTGGCATCAACTCTGCTCATGAATGTATATCTTTCGCCACCCATATTAAAGTCATGAAGTTCAGAATGTCGAATGAATTGGTTGAAGTCAGTAACACTTTTTTGGCAAAACAACGAGCAGAATCTTTCATCTTTTCTTCTAACTTCATTAAAATCACCAAAGAATAACCAGTTTCCCGTTTTGACTGCTTTATACGAATCAATTCCAACCATAACTCTTTTTTTTCTATGGGAGTGTGAGGGCCATAGATATTTCAAATATAGTATTACCACCGATGCCAACCCACTTACCTATGATAATAAGAAAGTGTCGATTTTTTATTACCTCCTTTTTTTGGAAGAATCTAGTGTCCCATATTGAGATAAGACCACCAGATCTGCCAGTAGCATCCACCCCTTCAAAATCATATTCTGTCGTATCCCAACAACCACCGACGTTGATTTTAGTGTGATCTAAGAGCTGCGTTTCTTGCATGCCAATGAAATTCGATAAGTGTTTTACCTTTAACTTCCTGACCCAATTTGTTTTCTCATCCACACCAATACCCCTTATTTTGAGGGAGAAGCAGTTCATTAAGAATCGATTTGTACACCATTTTCATCGATAATTTCAGCAAGGATAGGGTTAGTTGCGTCAAATTGGAAACCCAGTTCAACACCAATAGTAGTTGCGTGAAAGATTTCAGTGCAGGAGGAACCAAAACATACCTCATGATTTTCCACAGGTGCTTTGAGATTATCTGTCTTATTAAGATCCAGGGAGCCAACATTGCAAGATGTGGGATCGATAGGGACGGTAATTGGGGTAATTTGGCAAAACTTGTTTGACTTGAGATATTGGTGACCGTATGTTGGGGTAATTTCGCAAAAATTGGTTTGACTTGAGATATTGGTGACCGTATGTTGGTAATTGGGGTAATTTGGCAAAAATTGGTTTTTATATGCTCCGGTTTCTTTATATAAGAACAATCTTATCAAAGTTTAATATATATACTAGGCATAAGATCCATATGTTACATGAGTTCAATTAAAAAAATTAAATATGAAATTCTAAACGTTTATGAATTTAAATTTATAAGAAAAATAAGAAAAATATTGAATTATTAAAATTAAAATGTTTTTTTTTTCCTTTTTAAATTTAAACAAACAATTTAGATAAATAAAAAAAGAAAACTAATAAGACTTTAATTTAGAAATTTTGGAATTAGAAGGAAAGTCAATTAATAAAATTACTATGCATTTATTATTATATTTAAATATTATGTGGAATTTTATAAAATGGAAAAACCCATAAAATGACATATGGAAAAAAACTAATTTAAAATAAACACAAAATAACATGTGGCAAAATGAACGAGAGTGTAACATTTGACAAACAAATATTTATTTATCAAAGTAGATTAACCGATATGGGTGTTACACTACATTTCAGGTTTTTCCCTTTAAGCCTTTCATTATAAATTCCTTTCATTTTGGTCCTTAGCCGAGTACGTTGGGCGTACTGGGTTGAGGGGTTGGATGCGGAGGCACCCACGTACGTTGGGCATACGTGGAAATATGTTGGGCGTACTCTCATCAGGGGCACACCCTAATTTTAGGTTTTGTGCCATATTTAAACAACTTATTTTGCTTTGGGAGTTTCCTATGATCAGCCTCCACCTCCCCAAACCCTAAGAACGAAACCCTACCCTTCTTTTGAGTGTTTGTGAGCCATTGTTGTGATCTTGTGGTGTTTTTGGATCATTTGAAGGAGTTGAAGCTTGGTGTTGAAGCTTTGGTGGACTTGGAGCTTAAACATCTAAAATATTCATCAACTTTGCAAGCTATTTGAGGTATAAAGCTCTTAACTTGATGGTTCTTTAAGATAGATCTAGTTTAGGGCTTTATTTGTGCGTTTTTGGGTCCTTTAAGCCATGCTTGGGAGTGTGGGATACTCCAGGAGCTTGGGATGATAGATCTTGGCTTTTCTATGGTCCTATGTACATAAAAATGATATCTTGATGGGTTTAGCTCAACCATTCAAGGTTGATGTTCTTCTTAATGGAGTTAAAATGCTAGATTTGGCCATTGGGGTGTTTTAGCCATCCAAAGGCTTAAAGTTTTCGAATTTATGGTTTAAGGCATTTCTATGATGTTGATTTGGGGATTGTACGTTAAGTTCTTAAGTGGTTAAGACTTTTGGGCAAGAACATGAGTGCAGGCCAGTACAATAGGCGTACTCCTAAGTACGCATGGCATACTAGGTGCTAGCCTCGATTTCGGATCAGTCGCATACGCAAGGCGTACGATCCAGGTATGCCAGGCGTACTCTAATTACTAGGCTGATGAAGTTTGTGGGATTGGATTATTTAGGCTCTGTTTTGATTGGGATTGGACCCTAAACTTCTATCGCATTAGATCATTTCTGAATTTGTGCTATTCTTTGGCATTGGGCCTTCTTGGATTGGGCCTTCCTGGATTGGGCCTATAATGGGCTTTGGGTGCCATTTACGATTTTGGGCCATATTAGGCCTTTGGAGCTATTGGGTTGGGCCTTGGTTATTAGGCCAAGCGAGGAATGGGTGAAATGGTCTTTTAACCTGGGAGTTGGTCAAATGAATGGGAGTCCTAGTTATGGGTTATGGCCCAATTATAAATTGGGGTTTTGTTTGATTGACTAACGCATGGATTTTTCCAAATCAGCAGTCCAAGCATTTATCTGATTTTCAGCAGTGTGAGGTGATTTCCTCACTATGTTTGGCAGTTTGAAGGCACCAATGTCGGCCCATGATTTATTATGATTAGGATGCTAGTTGTCTGTATGAATCTTGCATGTATGTTATGTGATATGTATATCAGGCGGGGTCCGATGCCAGGCGGGGCCCGATGAGTGTATTGGATGCTATTTATCTTAGTGATTCTTGCATGTGTTTTATGTTTCTGTATGAATGTCGGGCGGGGACCGATGCCAGGCGAAGCCTTATGAACATGATGTGGCGAGGCCCGTCTCATGTTATTGACAAATCTGTTATGAGCAGGGATCGATGTCGAGCGGGGCCCGACGTCGGGCATGGCCCGATGGGGAAGGGCTCGGGGTGATCGCATCGCACACACCATGTTTTTCCGTATATTGTTGATTTGATGTATTTGGATGATTATTGGCATACACTGATTTGTTTTGTGATTTTATGAACATGTTTTGGACGATGGTTTTATTATAAAAATGAAATTTTTGGTCTTAAACTTTGGTACGTTACAAGTTGGTATCAGAGCCTTGGTTTGAGGGATTTAGGCACACTCTCGGTGTGTCAGAACTCAAACTGAGGAATTGGTAAATTTCTATAAAAAGGAATGTTTTATAAAAAGATTTTTTCCAACAAAAGAAAGGGGTGTGGTGCATGCAATCGACCGAGCTCAAGTAAGTTTCCCAAAATACCCATACATGTTTTATGATTATGCTTTAAATTATAAATCTGTGAATCGCATGCTAGATTAGGGCTGAGGATCTCTAAGAGATGCTTTTGTATGTCTACTATATGAGCTTGTAGACTTCCATGCTAGTACTGATCAGTCAGGATAGGATGGCCTGATTAGGTTATAATTGTTTCCGATTACAAGATGCTCGAATGCTATTTGCTTTGTGATTTTAGGAGTTCCCATTAACTTCAGCTAACTAGTAAGAGAATATGCTAAGTTACATATTTTAGAGACTAGATAATTTTAGAAGGTTAGTTCTTACTTCTATTGCGCAACTCTTGTTTGAGTCCAACCATTGTAGTGTGAGACATTTCATTCGAAAAATTATCTAGTCTCGGTGGTATGTAATTGTATTCGTGAGTTGGTTAGATGATGTTAGAGGAGTTCCTTCTGCGAATGATGGTGGAGAGTAGTGTGGGGGTTGCCCTAGGAAAACCTTGGAAGAGGCTCGGTGCTGGGACCATTGTCTTGTTGAGGGTTGTATGTGTGGATAAGGGAGTAACTTGGAAGATTTGGTGGTGATCCTTGAGGAAAGTACGGATAGACGTGGAAGGTAGTATGGGCCCATACTACTGGAAGCAGAAGATTCATACTCGAGTCAAGGAAAGATGTGATGATAAAAGGAAGCTATTAGAGTATGGGATTCCTCCATGATTATATATCTATGTGTTCTGATGGTTTGAATGGACTATTTTCAGTATGGTGGTCACTCAAGGAGGATCTGGTGCTGGTGAGAGCTCAGGTTCGGGCTTTGGAGCCAGACATTAGGAAGATCAGAAGTGGGAGTTCATTTCATCAGAGATCACCTGTAGTGTTCTTGAACAGACTCCTATTATCTTCGACATGGTCAAGGAGGGTATCATGGAGATTTTGGATGAGCGCTTGGGCGCTTTTCGTTCTAAGATGGTATCGATGATGGGAGGTCATACTTTAACTTTCTGTGACTTTCGGGCATATGGAGCCCCAAATATCTTCGGAAAGAAGGACCCGATTGTGAGTAGGCGTTGGTTGGCAGACGTTAGGAACGTCTTCCGATCTAGTCTTTTTCCTGAGAAGGAGAAGGTCCGACTTGCATCTTGTCTTCTAAAAGACAGAGCTTCGAGACTAGCGGGAGGAGTTTGGACATGCCATAGGAGGCAAGGTGATCAAGTCCATGACTTGGGAGGATTTTATGACGACATTCCGGACTGAGTTTGCACCTATGATTGAGGTCTAGCAATTGGCGAGGGAGTTCAAGGATCTTCTCCAGACTACTGAGACAATAGCAGAGATCACTGCTATGTTCCGTGAGAGGGCGTTACTGGTTCCGCAGTATGTGGTGGACGAAGAGATGAAGAAGGCGAGATAGCCTAAGATAGCTAGAGCCAGAGATAGGGAGATTGACTTGGAGATGGAGAGGAAGAGGAAACTGGATCAGGTTCAGGATTTATAGGGTTCGGGCAGGAGGCCAAAGTTTTTTGATTCAAGATTGAGACGCCAGCAGGGCTGGGGCCGTTGTGGCAAGTTAGGTAAGACGTGTGATGAAGCATGCAGGGTGGGTGGTTCTGGCTGCTTCAAGTGCGGAAAGATATGTCTTTTCAGCAGGGATTGCATTGCTACCACCACCACCGCCAAAGTATCGATCTGATTTGCTTTCATTGCAATCAGAGGGAATATAAGAAGGCCAACTGCCCGAGTTTAGTAGTGGGGGGACCAGTGGTAGCACATGCTCCAAGAACTTTACCGATCACCGATGGCAGTTAGGGAAAGCGGATACGCCTGTTGTGAGCAGCAGTGTAGCACCTGGTTCTTGGTACGTATTCTTTCTTTAAGTCTTTGAAATGTTTTGCAATTTTGGCCTTGGACTCGACGAGTTGAAGGACCAACTCGCCGAGTAGAAGCGGGATGGGACGCAGAGTTTAAGCTGTGGACTCGGCGAGTCGGGTCCTGAACTCGGCGAGTAGGCCCTGTCTGGATAAAAAAAAACCCTAACCCGAGGGTTTGCACCCTATTTAAACACCTTAACTCGGCCTCCTTCGTCCCATTTACTCCCAGAAGACCCCCATAGCAAACCCTAGCCGTTATTGAAGCAATCTAAGGCATTTGGAGTGATTTTGGTGCTTTTGTGACCCAAGGAAGGAAGGAAAAGCTTGAAGGATCAAGAGGAGGCTAGAAGGATCCGCGTTTGAGCATCATTTGCAGTCTACAGAAGGTATAAAGTCTATACCTTGCTTGCTCTTTTGATAGATCCCATTTTGTGGAGTTTTAGGGCTTTTCTAAGCCATTTTGGTCACCAACCATGATTGCAAGCATGGTTTGGGGTTGATGTTTCGGATCTAGGTCCTTAGAGGGGTTACAAGGCAGAAAGGAGTGGCTTTTGCACTCAAAGAAGGCCCCATGCATTGTAAGAGCTTGTTTTAGGACCTTTTGAGCTCAAAGTCCCATGCAAGCACGTAAAGGTTGTAACTTTACGTGCTAGATCGATTGTAGAAGCATAGATATATCTTTTGATCAAGGGTTGTATATCAGAAATCGAAGATTTAGTGAGAGGATGTGACCAACTCGAAGAGTCCATTCTTGGACTCAGCGAGTCCAAGCTTCTGTCCCATATCAGTTGAGGGTAATGAGGACCTAGTTGAGTGTGGTAAGATTTCAGGAAGGTCCCGGGGAGTGACCCAACATTCTGGACTAAGCCATTGTCCTGGAGTCCATGGGACTCGGCGAGTGCATGAATGGACTCGGCGAGTCCAAGGCAATCTTCTTAGAACTCGACGAGTTGTTCATCAACTCGGCGAGTCGAGGACAGAACTTGTTCATCAGATGAAGGTGGACTCAACGAGTTGTTCATCAACTCGGCGAGTCGGATGAGTTTTCATGTGACGTTCATATGAGAGAAGAACTCGTCGAGTTGACGGCCCAACTCGACGAGTAGAAGCGGGTATAAGGACAAATGGAAGGATAGGGACTCGGCGAGTTGGCAAGCCAACTCGGCGAGTCAGGTCAACTGGAAGTTGACTTTGACTTTGACTTGACTTGATCAGGGGTAAAATGGTCACTTTACCTAAAGAGTAGATATCAGACTCTGATTGTGTGTTTTGTGGGATTTATAGCCGGAGGATTTCCGGAGCAGCAGCAGCAACAGATAAAGAGTTCTCGCGCAGATCAGCAGCTACTACGAGGTGAGTTACCTTTCAGTAGCGGTGGGTCTACGGCCACAATGCTGGCCCACCAGTAGGGACCGTATGATAGATGTTTGTCTTTGTGATATTCATCTGTGTTGCTACTACCTGATATGTTATATGCTAGCGTGATATGATATGTGATAGTGATAGAGTTCGGTTGTTAGGACCGAAGGGTAGGTTAGGCACCCCAGATATGCCTAAAAGTATGTTATGATATGTTTAGCTGCTAGCATGATATGTTATATGAGATAGGGGTAGTAGGAGGGGGAATAGTCCCCGAGATTCGGTTGTCAGGACCGAAGGGTAGGTCGGACACCCGATATATGTGTAATAGTAGATTATGCTATGATATATGCGATAGTAGTAGTAGGGGGTGAAATAGTCCCTAGGGTTCGGTTGTTAGGACCGAAGGGTAGTCAGCACCCCAGAATGGCTCGACACGGGTAGGTCAGCACTCCAGAATGGCTTGACACGGGTAGGACGACACCCCAGAATGGCCGCATGGGTAGGTCGGCACCCCAGAATGGCCGTACGGGTGGGTCGGCACCCCAGTATGTATGCTATATGATTGTATGTTATGTGGACGATGGGGGAACTCACTAAGCTTCGTGCTTATAGTTTACAGTTTTGGTTCAGGTACCTCTTCAGCGAAGGGGAAGGAGCTGGCGCGGTAGCGGCACATCATACACACACGCATTGGTTTTTCCGCATTATGAGATGTTCTGGGATTGTACTCTGACATTATTATTGTTTTTATGATTTGGTTTTCAGACACGATATATGTTTTTATGAAATGATATGATCGGATGATGTTTTACTACAAATGTTTTGCAAACCGCTTATTTTAAATGAAATTTTTTGGGCGTGAAAATTGGGGTGTTACAAGTTGGTATCAGAGCCCTGGTTTGAGAGATTCGGACACACCTTCGGGGGTGTCTGGACTCAAATCATGGGATTAAAAGATTTTTATAAAGAAATTATTTTCTAAAGGCTAAGTAAACGAGTTTTGAGAAAGGACAAGGTGTGTGATGTGCGCGACCGGCCGAGCTCAAGTAAGTTTTCCCCAGAGTACCGATAAAAGTTTATGTTATGTTTTACCAGTTTCAGTAGAACAACATGCTAGAATAGGACTAAGGATCTAGGAATGATGCCTTATGTGCCTGCTTTATGTGTTTCAGCTTTATGAGAATTGCATGCTAGTATTGAGTAGACAGCAGTAGGATAGCCTGTTTAGGTTATTCCTGATAGTATAAGCTTAGCATTGTATGCTAGTACAGTTTCTTGTTATGAGAATAGATTGCTTGAGTAGTTTCCTTTGTCTGAATGCTGCTTGCTTTGTGCTTTTAGGAGTTCTAGCTGTCTTTCACTAACTAGTAAACGAATATCTTAAGTTACATATTGCAAGGACTAAATAATTTCAGAAGGTTGGGTCTAGCCCTATTTCGCAGCTCTTGTTTGAGTCCAACCGTTGTAGGGTAGGATCCCTCATTCGAAGAATTATCTAGTCTGAGTAATATGTATTAGTATTCGCGAGCTAGTTAGGGGAAGAAAGCAGGGACTTCTTATGCAGCTGATGACGGAGAGTGGGTTGGTGGTTACCTAGGGCAAGCCTAGGATGAGATTAGCATAAGATCAGCAATAGTAGTAGAAGGGACTTGGTGGAGTCGAGGCAGTTCTTGAGGAAAGTATGGATAGATGTGGAAGGTAGTATGGGCCCGTACTACTGGAAGCAGAGGATCCGTACTTGAATTGAGGAAGGCTGAGGCGAGACCAGGAACCTTGCAGTAGATGTGATCCCTCTAGATGTATCAGTACCACTGACAGTTGTCGTTATGTGATGCAGAATGGTGGTACTACGTTCGAGGCCAACAGTTGGCAGTTCGGGAGAGGGATCGGGTTTGGGTTCAGGTTCCGAACCAGTGGATGAGAGGCTACGCGAGTTCATCGCGTCAGAGATTACCAGAGGCATCCTTGAGTCGACCCCCATCATTTTCGGGTCGATCAAGGAAGGGATAGTTGAGCTGATGGAGGACCGCCTCAGGGCGTTCAGGAGTTACATGGCATCTGGCCAGTCAGGATCTCGCACACTGTCCTTTAAGGACTTCAGGAGCAGTGGTGCGACGGATTTCCATGGGGCAAAGGACCCCATGGTAGCCAGACGATGGATCGCAGACATTGAGTCTGCGCAGCTGACCAGCTTCTGCGCCTAGGGGTCGAAGGTGAGATATGCAGCAGGATGTTTGAGAGACAGAGCTAGAGATTGGTGGGAGTCTGGTGGTGACTCATTAGGAGTCTCGGCTGTTGAGGCTATGACATGGCCGAACTTTGTGACCCGGTTCAGAGCAGAGTTTGCTCCAGCTGTAGAGCTTCAACAGCTGGCCAGGGAGTTTTTGGATATGAGGCAGACGACGGAGACTGTGGCGGAGATCACCGCCAAGTTCCGGGAGAGGGCATTACTGGTGCCTCAGTATGCGGGTGATGAGGATATGAGGAGGACCCGCTACCATGACATGTTGCGAGCCGACATTCGGGAGCATGTCAGTTTTTCAGCTTGCCCTACCCTGGATTCTATGATTCCCAGGGCGAGGGAGAGGGAGATAGATCTGGAGCACATCCGGAAGAGGAAGACAGAGGAGGGACAGACGATAGGGGCTTCGGGGAAGAAGCCCAAGGGATCAGATGATAGGCCGAAAGGCCAGTCAGGACCGGGCCGCTGCAGGAAATGCGACAGGCCACATGAGGGGGCGTGTAGGTTGGGATCGTCGGGCTGCTATAAGTGCGGCAAGACGCGGCATTTCAGCAGGGATTGTACCGCCCCTGCACCGGTTATTCAAACGTCTAAGTTCCTATGTTTCCACTACAACCAGAGGGGCCACAAAAAGGCCAACTACCCCCAGTTAACAGCAGCAGCGCCAGTGAAGGCGCCAGCCCCAGCGACCTTGCGGATTACTGATGGCCGCCAGGGAAAGTTAGAGGCTCCAGTGGTGAGGAGCCGGGCCTTCCAGTTGACTACCGAGGAGGCACGCGCCGCACCCGATGTGGTGACGGGTATGATTCTTTCCCTCTGACTTATTTATATGATGTTATGATATTGATATGTGCTCTGTTTAGGATCGTTCCATGTGAACGGCATCCCAGTTCAGATATTGTTTGATTCGGGTGCTACCCGATCATTCGTCTCTCTTGCGCTTAGCAAGAAGTTTCCTGAGTCTTCGGGCATGTTGGATTGCCCTCTAGAGGTCGAGATTGCGGACGACCGGTCAGTGCGAGCATCTGAGGTCTTCCGAGATTGTGTTTTGAGATTGTTCGAGGAACGTTATCTGGTAGACCTGGTTCCTATTCCTTTGAGGGGGAACAAGGTGATTATAGGCATGGATTGGCTAAGCCCCAACGGGGCAGTGATCGACTGTGAGCAGCAGTTGGTGCGGATCAGGACCCCAAGTGGGGGAGAGCTGGTGATCCAGGGCGAGAGGCCACATCGAGGACCAGCTTTATGTTCAGCAGCGAGAGCTAGGCATTACCTCCAACAGGGTTGCGCAGGTTATGTCGCGTATGTTATGGATACCCGGGAGGCGGGTAGGGCAACGGTGGGCGATGTGCCCGTAGTACGAGAGTTCGCGGACGTATTCCCCGAGAAGCTGCCTGGGATACCTCCGGAGCGCCAGGTGGAGTTCAGGATCGATCTAGTCCCTGGTGCGGCTCCGATAGCCAAGGCACCGTATCGGTTGGCTCCTCCTGAGATGCAGGAGTTGTCTACGCAGTTGCAGGAGCTGCTAGACAAGGGATTTATCAGGCCGAGTAGTTCGCCTTGGGGAGCCCCGATTCTGTTTGTGAAGAAGAAGGACGGGTCGCATCGTATGTGTATAGACTATAGGGAGCTGAATAAGGTAACGGTGAAGAACCGTTACCCACTCCCGAGGATTGACGACCTCTTTGACCAGCTACAGGGAGTATCTTGGTTCTCCAAGATTGATTTGTGTTCATGGTATCATCAGATGAGGGTCAGGGAGGAGGATGTGCAGAAGACGGCGTTTCGGACGCGTTATGGCCACTATCAGTTCGTGGTGATGCCTTTCGGGCTCACCAATGCTCCTGCCGCGTTCATGGACCTCATGAACCGCGTGTATAGACCGATGTTAGACCGGTCTGTGATAGTGTTTATTGATGATATCTTGGTTTACTCCAAGACGCAGGAGGAGCACGAGGAGCATCTGCGAGAGGTCCTAGAGACTTTGAGGAGGGAGAACTTGTATGCCAAGTTCTCAAAGTGTGAGTTCTGGTTGCGCGAGGTGCAGTTTCTTGGGCACCTTGTCAACTAGAACGGGATTTCGGTAGATCCGGCCAAAGTGGAGTCCGTGATGAGATGGGAGATTCCGAGGTCTCCATCTGAGATTCGGAGTTTCCAGGGATTAGCTGGCTACTATCGGAGATTCATCCAGGATTTGTCCAAGATAGCCTTACCCCTGACCAGGCTAACGAGGAAGGCCGTAGTCTTTCGTTGGGGGCCTGAGCAGCAGGCCGCGTTCGAGATACTGAGACAGAGATTGTGCGAGGCGCCAATCTTAGCCCTGCCAGAGGGCATGGAGGATTTTGTCGTGTACTGCGATGCGTCCATCTCAGGTTTGGGCGCAGTATTGATACAGAGAGGGCATGTCATCGCCTACGCTTCGAGGCAGCTGAAGCCTCACGAGGCAAACTACCCGACGCATGATTTGGAGCTGGGGGCTGTTGTGTTCGCCCTCAAGATTTGGCGTCATTACCTCTATGGGGTTCGTTGTACGATTTACATGGACCACAAGAGCTTGAGGTACCTCATGGATCAGCCGAATCTAAACCCGAGGCAGCGTCGGTGGTTGTACGTGGTGAAGGATTACGATTGCGAGATCCTTTACCACCCGGGGAAGGCCAACGTGGCGGCTGATGCGCTTAGCCGCAAGGCGGCGCCGATCAGAGATATCTGCATGCGGATGACAGTGGTAACTCCGCTATTGGAGCAGATTCGGGAGGCCCAGTAGGAGGCCATGAAGGAGGAACATCGGAAAAGTGAGCGTATAGTGGGTCATGTTTCCTCCTTCGCCTATGACAGCAGGGGATTATTGACATTACACCGCAGGGTGTGGGTTCCATACCTCAGTGGCGTGCGTCAGGTCTTGATGGAGGAGGCGCACAAATCCCGATTCTCCATTCATCCCGGGGCGACGAAGATGTATAGGGATCTTCGTCTAGACTATTGGTGGCCCTGCATGAAGCGGGATGTTGCATGGTATGTGAAGCGGTGCTTGACCTGCAGGAAGGTCAAGGCCGAGCATCAGAGACCACACGGCAAGATGCAGCCGTTGGATATTCCGCTGTGGAAATGGGAGGATATTACGATGGATTTTTTCACCAAGCTTCCCAGGACCGCGCGGGGAGTGGATTCGATCTGGGTCATCGTCGATCGATTGACCAAGAGCGCCCACTTTATCCCGATTCAGGAGAGAATCTCGGCCGAGAAATTGGCCGATATCTATATTTGGGAGGTAGTGGCGCGGCACGGAGTGCCAGTTTCGGTGATTTCAGACAGGGATGTTCGGTTTACTTCCAGGTTTTGGAAGAAGTTTCATGACGAGCTGGGTACTCGTCTGCATTTTAGCACCGCCTTTCACCCGCAGACAGATGGTCAGAGCGAGCGGACCATCCAGACGCTAGAGGATATGCTGCGGGCATGTGTTTTAGATTTCGGAGGTAGTTGGGATACCTACCTTCCGTTGGCCGAGTTCTCGTATAATAATAGCTATCATGCGAGTATCGACCGTCCTCCCTTCGAGATGTTGTATGGGAGAGGTGCAGGACCCCGATATGCTGGGGCGAGGTTGGACAGAGGGTCATGGGGAGCACCGAAGTAGTGCTCAAGACGAAAGAGAAGATTCAGCAGGTCCGGAGCAGGCTTCAGACTGCTCAGAGTCGGCAGAAAAGTTATGCCGACAAGCGCCGATCAGACCTAGAGTTCCAGGTCAGGGATATGGTTCTCCTGAAGGTGTCGCCATGGAAGGGCATCATCCGATTCAGGAAGCGGGGCAAGTTGGGCCCCAGGTACATTGGACCCTTCAGGGTTGTACCCCGGGTGGGCAAGGTGGCGTACCGGTTGGATCTGCCAGCCGAGCTCAGACAGATCCACAACACTTTCCAAGTCTCTCAGCTGCGGAAGTGCCTGGTGGACGACTTAGCAGTGGTACCCTTGGAGGACATTCAGGTTGATGACAGCCTGAATTACATCGAGCGACCTGTAGCGATCCTTGACCGGAAGTCGAACGATCTGAGGAACAAAAGAGTGGAACTCGTGAAGGTGCAATGGCAGCACCGAAAGGGGTCGGAGTGGACTTGGGAGCCGGTGGACGAGATGATGGAGCATTACCCCGAGCTGTTTCAGGAACGAGCAGCAGACTTCGAGGACGAAGTCTAAAATAAGTGGGGGAGATTTGTAGCACCTGGTTCTTGGTACATATTCTTTCTTTAAGTCTTTGAAATGTTTTGCAATTTTGGCCTTGGACTCGGCGAGTTGAAGGACCAACTCGCCGAGTAGAAGCGGGATGGGACGCGGAGTTTAAGCTGTGGACTCGGCGAGTCGGGTCCCGGACTCGGCGAGTAGGCCCTGTCTGGACAAAACAAAAACCCTAACCCGAGGGTTTGCACCCTATTTAAACACCTTAACTCGGCCTCCTTCGCCCCATTTACTCCCAGAAGACCCCCATAGCAAACCCTATCCGTTATTGAAGCAATTTAAGGCATTTGGAGTGATTTTGGTGCTTTTGTGACCCAAGGAAGGAAGGAAAATCTTGAAGGATCAAGAGGAGGCTAGAAGGATCCGATTTTGAGCATCATTTGCAGTCTACAGAAGGTATAAAGTCTATACCTTGTTTGCTCTTTTGATAGATCCCATTTTGTGGAGTTTTAGGGCTTTTCTAAGCCATTTTGGTCACCAACCATGATTGCATGCATGGTTTGGGGTTGATGTTTCAGATCTAGGTCCTTAGAGGGGTTACAAGGCAGAAAGGAGTGGCTTTTGCACTCAAAGAAGGCCCCATGCATTGTAAGAGCTTGTTTTAGGACCTTTTGAGCTCAAAGTCCCATGCAAGCACGTAAAGGTTGTAACTTTACGTGGTAGATCGATTGTAGAAGCATGGATCTATCTTTTGCTCAAGGGTTGTATATCAGAAATCGAAGATTTAGTGAGAGTATGTGACCAACTCGACGAGTCCATTCTTGGACTCGGCGAGTCCAAGCTTCTGTCCCATATCAGTTGAGGGTCATGAGGACCCAGTTGAGTGTGGTAAGATTTCAGGAATGTCCCGGGGAGTGACCCAACGTTCTGGACTAAGCCATTTTCCTGGAGTCCATGGGACTCGGCGAGTGCATGAATGGACTCGTCGAGTCCAAGGAAATCTTCTTAGAACTCGACGAGTTGTTCATCAACTCGGCGAGTCGAGGACAGAACTTGTTCATCAGATGAAGGTGGACTCGACGAGTTGTTCATCAACTCGGCGAGTCGGATGAGTTTTCATGTGACGTTCATATGAGAGAAGAACTCGTCGAGTTGACGGCCCAACTCGACGAGTAGAAGCGGGTATAAGGACAAATGGAAGGATAGGGACTCGGCGAGTTGGCAAGCCAACTCGGCGAGTCAGGTCAACTGGAAGTTGATTTTGACTTTGACTTGACTTGATCAGGGGTAAAATGGTCACTTTACCCAAAGAGTAGATATCAGACTCTGATTGTGTGTTTTGTGGGATTTATAGCCGAAGGATTTCCGGAGCAGCAGCAATAGCAGATAAAGAGTTCCCGCGCAGATCAACAACTACTACGAGGTGAGTTACCTTCCAGTAGCGGTGGGTCTACGACCACAATGCCGGCCCACCAGTAGGGACCGTATGATAGATGTTTGTCTTTGTGATATTCATATGTGTTGCTACTACCTGATATGTTATATGCTAGCGTTATATGATATGTGATAGTGATAGAGT
Organism: Lactuca virosa; assembly: GCF_052849685.1. Taxonomy (NCBI): domain Eukaryota; kingdom Viridiplantae; phylum Streptophyta; class Magnoliopsida; order Asterales; family Asteraceae; genus Lactuca; species Lactuca virosa. The sequence goes on from NC_136428.1 coordinate 244,346,996, forward strand.
TCGGTTGTTAGGACCGAAGGGTAGGTTAGGCACCCCAGATATGCCTAACAGTGTGTTATGATATGTTTAGCTGCTAGCATGATATGTTATATGAGATAGGGGTAGTAGGAGGGGGAATAGTCCCCGAGATTCGGTTGTCAGGACCGAAGGGTAGGTCGGACACCCCAGATATGTCTGACAGTAGATTATGCTATGATATATGCGATAGTAGTAGTAGGGGGTGAAATAGTCCCCGAGGTTCGGTTGTTAGGACCGAAGGGTAGTCAGCACCCCAGAATGGCTCGAAACGGGTAGGTCAGCACCCCAGAATGGCTTGACACGGGTAGGACGGCACCCCAGAATGGCCGCATGGGTAGGTCGGCACCCGAGAATGGCCGTACGGGTAGGTCGGCACCCCAGAATGGCCGTACCGGGTAGGTCAGGCGCCCCAGAAATGCCTGGCAGTATGTATGCTATATGATTGTATGTTATGTGGACGATGGGGGAACTCACTAAGCTTCGTGCTTACAGTTTATAGTTTTGTTTCAGGTACCTCTTCAGCGAAGGGGAAGGAGCTGGCGCGGTAGCGGCACATCATACACACACACATTGGTTTCCGCATTATGAGATGTTCTGGGATTGTACTCTGACATTATTATTATTTTTATGATTTGGTTTTCAGACACGAGATATGTTTTTATGAAATGATATGATCAGATGATGTTTTACTACAAATGTTTTGCAAACCGCTTATTTTAAATGAAATTTTTTGGGCGTGAAAATTGGGGTGTTACAAGCAGGGCTTTTCAGCTGACAGATAAAGAGGCTCGTGCAACACCAGATGTGGTGACATGTATTTATCTTCTATTTATCTATATATTTATGTTGATTTTTTGCTTATATTTGTGTGTTTTATTTTAGGATAGGTCCTTGTGAACAGTATTTTTTCCTTCGTATTGTTTGATTTGGGGGATACACGATCTTCTGTATCACTTGTGCTCGGCATGAGATTTGCCAATGCTCCGGGGGAGTTGTATTGTCCATTAGAGGTTGAGATTGCTGATGATCATCCTATGCGAGTATCTACGGTTCATCAGGGTTGTGTCCTGAAGTTGTTTAACGAGCGGTATCCGATTGATTTTGTAACGCCCTGTTCCGCATCGTTACCCATTGGGTGTGGGTGATGTAATTTAGATGTTTTGGGCATTCAGATTTGGTTTTGTAGCCAAAGGGTATTTTGGTAAAATGGCAACGGACTTTTATGGAAGTTGGATTTTGTGTTCGGGAAATTTTATGGTAACTATGAGTTGATTAAAGTCTGGAGCTTCTCGTTACCTTTTCAAGGATATAAGGATGGGCGGAATCAGAGTTGTATCAAAGAAGTTATGGCCTTCGAAATATGTTAGGGTTTTAAGGGAAACCGTAGTACACGGGGTGTACCAAGGGAGTACGTGTGGCATACTGATGCAAAGGATATTACGTTGTGCGTAATGGGGGTGTAAACTTAGCGCACTGCAAGGATTGGATCAGGGTGCGAGACCTAGTATGTTGGGCGTACGAGGAGCATGCTAGGCGTACAAGGGTGAGTAAGAAACCCTAATTTTTCGTGATGTACCCTATATAAGCTTTATGTTAGCCTCTTTTGTTCATTTCGAAGCCAACCTCCATACCCTAAAAACCCTAAATCGACCCCTTAGCCTCTTAATGGTGTTCTAGAGCTATTAATATGACCTTGGTGCTTATTTTGCCTTGGTAAAGGAAGTAGAGAAGCTTGAGTATTTCTTTGCTTGGTGGTAAAGGCTTTGGATCCAAAATCATCATCTTGTGGGAAAGCTTTCTGAGGTATCAAGTTTTCATCTTGGCTTGTATATGTCTAGATCTCTTCATGGTTAGTTTATTACGATTTTGATATCCTTTTTGAGTTTATGGATGAGTTAGGTTGTTTAAGGGCTTGTTCTTTCAGATCTGAGTTTGTTTTGGTATCCTTGAGCATAAAGGTGAAAGCTTTATGTGAAGTTTAGTGTGATCCTTTCATTAAGTCAACTATTAAGTCCCTTTTAAGCTTATGAGCTTAATTTAGCCATGTATGAACGTAAAGTTCGCAACTTTATGTGATAATCCAGCTCAAGGAAGTGATATCTATGTTTCAGAGCTTTGTCTTACTGGATTAAGTGAAAAATCAAGTTTTGGGTTGTGCAGGGTGAGTACGTTGGGCGTACAAGTTGGTAGCCTTAGCATACAAACCTCCAAGCGAGTACGTTGCGCGTACTAGGTCTGTTGTGCCTTGCATGTTTGGGCTTCGGTTTAGGCTATCTTTTTGGCTTGGTTTCTTGGGGCTTTGTTGGGCCATCTGAGAACAAAGTGTTTGAGATTAGGGAAAAGTTATAGGCTTTAGTGTAACGTCAATGTAAGCGTTTGGACCCAATTTGGAAAACTGGCCCATAAGTGGGCTTTGGATGATTATTGGCTATGGACCTTTTTGATTGGGAGTTTGGGCCTTAGTCTTGGACCAAACCTGGTGAGGGGTAAATGGTCTTTTTACCCCATATTTGGATTGTCTGATTTGGATTGCAACCCAATTGTTACTTGGGTGTTGTTTATTTGATAGCGCGAGGATTCTAGTAGATCAGCAGTCAAAGATTTATTTGTGGGTTTAACTGTCGAGGTGAGTCTCCTCACTGTAGTACGGGTCGAAGGCACCAATTCCGGTCCATTGGATTATGTATTATAGGAATACTAGGGGGTGACCCTTGAAATTGTATGAAAGACCTGGAGGTGGCTCCTGGAAAATATGTATGCAAGACCAGAGTTTGGGCTCTGGCAGTTAATTAGATAGTTAGTTGTAGATTGTATGCTAGTTGTCTTTGTCATGCTTGCCTGAAAGACCAGGAGGTGGCTCCTGGTACTTGTATGTAAGACCCAGGGTTCTGGTCCCCGACCTAGCAAGGAAAGAACTTGATACGGCCCGTGACATAACAGCAAGACTAAGGTTGGCATGTAGCATCTTCCGTCTCATGTTTGATATGTATGATATCTATGGCTCGTATGTTATGTATGATATGTGGTATTTTGGGGAACTCACTAAGCTTTATGTTTATAGTGTGTGGTTTATGGTTTCAGGTACTTCCGGTTCAAATGGGAAGGGCCTGGCTTGATGGCAGCGCATACACCTATATTTTCCGTAACTTTGAGATTTTGGGATTGTACTCTAATAACTGTTTTATTATGAAATATCTTTAATGATTTGTTTATATAATAAATAGGTGTTTAATTGTTTTTAAAATGAAATCCTTACCCTCGTATTTTAGGATGTTACAGGTTGGTATCAGAGCCTTGGTTTGAGGGATTCAGACATACGCTCGGGTGTGTTTGAACTCAAACTGAGGGTTTGGTAAAGTTTTTGAAAAGAAAAGTATTTTTTCAAGAAAAGATATTTCTAATATAACAAAGAGTGTGGTGCGTGAAATCAACCGAGCTAAAGTAAGTTTCTCCAAAATTACCCATACATGTTATCTAATATGATTTCATTTATGAATCTGTGAATTGCATGCTAGATTTGGGCTAGGGATCTGCTCAGGATTTTATGATAGGAGAGATGCCTTTATATACCTGATTGTATGAGCTTTTAGAATTACATGCTAGTATGGTTTTCAGATAAGTGGATAGAATGGCTTGATTAGTGTATGATGGTCAGATTTTCCATTGCCTAAGTGCTGCTTGCTTTGTGCTTTGTGGGGCTCTTAGCGATGTGGATCAACTACTAAGTGAATTTGCTATGTCACATGTGGCACAGGTTGAATAATCTTAGAGTGATGGATATGACCCTATTGTGTAGCTCTTGTTTGAGTCCAACCATTCTAGGGTTAAGTCTTTTACTCGAAAGATTATCTGATCTATGTTGCATGTGACTATGTTCATCGGGTAGTTAGTTGACATTGGTGGGATCCTTTCAGCTGTTGAGGGAAGGGTGAGGTTAGTAACCTAGGAGAGCATAAGAAGTGCTTCAGTGGGTTTAGTTGCGTTGTTTAGAGTATTTGGTGCATAAGTTTGAAAAGGTGACTTAGAGGATTCGGGATGAATCTTGAGGAAACTATGGATATGTGTGGAAGGTAGTATTGGGCCAGTACTACTGAAAGCACATGATCCATACTAGAATCGGGGAGAGTCTTGGAGAATCTAAGAAGCTTGTGGGTGGAGGATTCTTGGGTGTGTTCTGATCATTTTCATGTTGTATTTCAGTTTAGTGATGAGCACTCTAGAAGGAGGTTCTTGTTCTGGTTTCGGCTCAGGTACAGGTACTGAGCCGATTAGTGATAGGTCATAATTATGTGATTTGGGCTAGGCATCCATCTTGTATAAGTCTTTGTAGGGGTTTGGGCATTAAATTTGGTATATGTAACTTTTGTTGTTATGTACGGCCGTGGTCGTGTGTAGGGCCGTACTGTCACAACCCGAAATTTTTTTGTCTTGTAAAGCTAGTACAATCAACGTTAAGTTAGACTCACTCCTGCTATCTTCTAGCACTGTTTGGAGTCTGTTTGAGTGTTTTAAGCCCAATACATTCAAGGAATGAATGTTAGGAAGTATTTGCTAGAGCCACAGTACAAAGGGCAAGCCTTAAACTCATTCATGAGGAGTTTACGGCCAGGACAGCAAGAGTTTACAGCCGTAAACTCAAGGTGGCCGTAAACTCACCCCTATAGATGAAACACTTAGCCATTTCTTCATTTCCTTCCTTCATTGGCCGAAATCTCTCCATTCTCTCTCAAGTATCATCGAGATTTTCACTCCCGGTCTTCACAAATGTAAGTAATTCTTCCCTCTAGTTGTTGTTATCCATCCTTCTCATGAATCACTCTTTGATTTCATCCATTGAAATCAACACTTTTCTAGATCTTCAACTTTTACCAAGAACACCAAGAACACACACTTGTTCTTGGTGGCTGAAAACTCTTCTAAGGGTTTCAAAATGTTGAGTATTCCACCTACCATCTAGTTGTACATGTTAAACACTAGATTATGGCCTTGAATCATCACCAAACTCATCATCTATGAGATTTTACGGCCAAAGAGTAAACTCCCTTGGCCGTAAACCCTAATTATGGTCAAGCGTTGGACCTTAAACACATCTAGACCTTTTCTAACCTTAGGGATACTTGAACCTTTGAAACTCCTTGCCTTTAAGACCCAATAAGACACCATGTGGAGGGTTTACGGCCATAGGGTTTATGATGTGGCTGTAAACACCTCAACACTCTCCTTTGAGTTGGTCTTTCTCATCCTTCTGTAGAGCAATGGTCCCTCAAGTTTCCCTAGCCTTCAAACACCCTCTTATGCACGTTTGACCATGAGTTTACGGCCGTAAACTCCCTTGGCCGTAAACACATGGCCGTGAACACAAACCCTTGGCCTTAACACCCTTTAGATGAATCACATGTGATTCCAACACTTGGTCAAAGTGTTTCCTACTCCCGGAAGGTGTTTCGTTTCATATAGTTGCTTATAAACACTATATTCTTGCCAATATATGTCATTTAGGACTTGTTGTGTCTCGGGACTTCATTCGTGGAACTTCTCATCCTTACGCGCATATTCGTTTGAATCACCCACATAAGGTAAGTTCATACCCCGTAATCAATCTTTTAAACTGTTTTAAATGCTTTTAAGGGGGGGGGGGAATACAAGTTGAACACAATGATAATTGTGTAATTGTTTGTTATAAACATTTTCAAAAGATTACTTATGTCATTTATAAGTTGTCAAAATATTTCAAAAACTCTTTTCAAGTTATGTTACTTTATAGTTTAACAAAACTCCGTTTTTAAAGTACCAGCATAACTTAGTAGTAAAATGAGTATTTTCAAAAACAGTTCAAGTAAAACACTAGTAAACTATAAGGAGTATAGTTTAGGGGTTCAGTACATACTAAATACTAGAGCATACTATAAAGAGAAACAGGGAGGTAGAAACAATACACGATAACATAAAGAGAAACAAGGAGGTAGATACAATACATCAGAGAGACATACTATACACTACACACTATACCGAACGAACACACTATACACTATAACAGAACGAACATACTAAGATGCTATAGCATGAGAACATACTAGATCTAATTATACCAATGAATCACTAACTCATTGTTTGTAACAAAAGGTGATAGTTAAATTGGGTATACATGATCATAAAACTTTAATGTTAATTACACGGCTTGCAATTGTTTGCAGAGGTCAAGTTTGGTTCCCAGAATCTCTTGACAGAGAGAGCGTATAGTATGGGCATTAGCCTTCACATTTTAACCTTACTAAAACAATCATGTTTTAAGGTAATTAGTACTACAGAGTGTCAATTCAAAAGACAACTGCGTACTTATAAATTCCCATTACTTTCAGTAAGTGGCAGTTCCACTTGAAAGCTAATGCAAACTATTTTCGAGTCAAGATAGTTATAAGCTAGGGAAAATTTACATTTTACAAACGACACACAGAACAGTCGAGTCTAGTACATACAATAGAAAGGGATCTATAATGCTAACTTTATGATTCCTTAGTGTATGCATTCAGGGATATATATTAATTGGGTCCGACAGGTAGTAGGATGTGTGGTTTCCGCTTCATTTCCTGTTCCTTGTTTGGTTGTGGGCTTAGAGCAGATACACCCAGCCTACTATCTATCCGAGCTTAGCTATATATATATATATATATATATATATATATATATATATATATATATATATATATATATATTCCTTGTACACCAAGTAATCATAAGGGGTACCATGTATGGGTCAGGTCATAGGACACTAATTCAATGCACAGTTTTCTAGTACAAAACATACTTTTCAAATGAAGAACTTTTGGAATACAAAACTAGAAACTTAACCAGTAAAGGGTTTAATCCATTTTATTAAACCAGTAAAACTTAAAGGAACTTAGGTGGTTCATTCTATAATAACTTAGTTTATACACCAGGGTTATATATAATTAATATCCGATAGGTAGTTGGATGTGTGCCTTCCGCCTCATTCCCTGTTCCTTGTTTGGTTGTGGGTTTAGGGCAAATTCACACAATTAACTATCTGTTCGATATTAGATTATATATAACTAGTATAGACTAAGTGATTATACAAGGAACTACTGTGGTTATCATTTTATTATAAGAAATAAGGGTTTTCTTAGAGGAACTTTTCATCAAATATAAAGGAACTATTACAGTTAACTCCGTGAGTACCGAGTGAATACGCAGGCGTTATATACAACGATGATCTAACCAATAATGAGATGTGTGTCTTCCGCCTCACTTCCTGTTCCTTATTTGGTTGTGGGCTTAGGGCAGATACACACAACCGATTGTTTGTTTACTCTGAGTTTTATATAACTTGTATTCATTTAATACTCATAGAAAGGACTGTAGAGTCATTTTTACTAATCTTTCATAAAAGGAAATATAGGATTTTCTGGAGGAACATGCAAACTTTTCTAAACAAGAACTTACTACAACTTACTACAACTTTCTACAAACTTTCTTACTACTTACTACATTACTAAAATCTTATGAACTCACCAGCTTAAATGCTGATCTACGCTTTCAAAATAACTTGTATTCTCAGGAGACCAGTAGACAGGTTCGCTCACTGGGATTCAGAAGATTGAGCAGTATAGCTTCAAGTCTTTTTGTTATTTGCTATGTATTCCATATTATATGAATCACATACTTTGTAAACACTTTCTTTCTAATGAAATGGTTGTTTATTACTTGCTTATTATGATGCATGTCTTGTGATACTAAACATGACGTCCTCCGCCCTAGAATGTTTCCGCCGTTCCGATTTTGGGGTGTGACAGATTGGTATCAGAGCATTGTTTATAGTGAACTAAGTATATCAACTGATAAAAGATATACAACTATAAATACAAAGGGGACGAAGTGCTCTGGATAAGAATATACTTTAAATATATAATGACACCTTATAAAAGTATACATACTTGCTAATACATATATACATACTAGAACAAGTATCACGAGAAGAACAGAACATAAGAAGTTAAAGGTTGAACACTATGGTCAAACCTGGACAGTTATGTAATCATAGCTGGAATCAATATAGCATGATCAACTATATTCATTCGAGATGTGAATGACATGTGTTTGGGAGCGATGTGGTGTTGCAACGGTCTTAAAACTTACCTAATACTAAGTCAAGAGAATACTAGATCAAGTACATTAGAGTTAGAATACTATAGGAGTATCTTATGATACTATAACGCGATAACACGCTTAAAACATACCAAGTAGATTGAGTTCATCCAGCAAAACCTAAGATCCATTCTTCAAAGCCTGTATAAATGGGCCAGGACCGTAGGGACCAGAACTGTTGCAGGGACAAAAATTGTAGAAGGACCAAAAATGTAGGGACCAAAACTGTTACAGTGAACAAAACTGTTACCTGTTCTGTTGTTTCCAGTTTCTTAGAACATAAGATGCTGATTCCAATCCGGATTTTCTGCCACTTTTGGAGGATTTAGTGATTCCAATGCAACTCCTTTGTCCACTACTAACCTCAAGTATAATACTCTTCTTCCCTGTATAGCATATAACATAAATGTAATAAAAATAAATAAACAAAACACAATACATTTAATGTTTCAATCATGATGTTAACAACATACACCTTATTAAATTCTACTTGAAAATGCAGAGTTAAACTCTTTACTCGCACATAATGGCTATCTGGTTGGTGGGTGTGGATAGAGGTTTCTATTCAAGCATGTCTGGGGTAATCAGGAGATACTCGATACTATGCTAGCACTAAATGTTTTGGTGAATCTTGACTGCCCTCCAACATCAATCAGTATGAAGCCAACTATGCCAAGAACAATGAATGTTACAGGTGGCATATACCTTCTGCAAGTTTTAGCAGGAAAAAGAAGAAAGTGATATGATTGATACCTGTCGAATATGATCCTGTGTGGTTTATGACCAGTTGATTTTTTAAAGGAAATCAAAAGTTCTCTGATAATAAAAGCAATTAAACTAATTCATAAAGGTTTTTACCCGAGGAAGACGAACATATAACCACATGTTGAAGTCAATCAACCTACAAAAAAAAAAAAACCGAGTAATGTATAGGGACAGGATGGTCTTTTTAACCCTTTTAACATCCTTTAAAAAGTTAGACAAGTTATGTATATAAAAGTTTTTATTGTAATTAATAACCGTCAAGGAACCAAACCTTCTTTTCATTTTCAAAAATTTCTCTTATTGGATGATTTGCAGCTGCCAAAGAAAGATTATGTAATTTCAACATACAAAAAACACAACTGTTAGTAACGAAACACACACACACACACACACACACATATATATATATATATATATATATATATATATATATATATATATATATATATATATATATATATATATATATATATATATATATAGAGAGAGAGAGAGAGAGAGAGAGAGAGAGAAAGAGAGAGAAAGACAATAATAACCTTCAAGTCACTTGCCGAGTAGTCATCTGCCATTTTTCACCGTTTCAAGATCAATATCTGGTACTAATTCTTCTTTTGTTATTATATGACTCTTAAAATCTTCTCTTGATTTGGGGAATCCAGTAAATTGACCATCAACATGCACACCAAGTAACAACATATTTTATATTGAGCATCCATATCTGCTGATTACCCATAATGCCCTTTTCCATAAGAGAAAATGATTACCCTTACCTCCTAGCTTGTCTCTTGATTACAGGCTCAACAATATCAAAGGGTCTATTACTGGGCAGACTGAATACGACCTTCATATACTTCTCCCCTAATACCAAAACAGGTTTGGATCCACATCATCATTAATTTATTGTGTTTGCAAAGTACAATGATAGAGGCCTGACTCGTTTAAAGCATAAAAGAAGAGTCAAAAAGCATTCCTGAATATCTCCTACAGTTGAAAGTTGAAACATAACAAAAAGCTCCAGAATTCTAGAGATGATTGGAATTGATTACGTGTGTAAGATTATTGTTCATATCGTTTTTTAAATTGAAAACTTCCAAATTTCAAATGCATCACTATTGAAAGAGATTTTCTGAAATATGTGGTCAAACATTTTTAGCTGTTCAACAAATTATAATCCTCTAAAAACGCCAAAGATTTTGATTTTCAACTACATTACGAAAAAAGTTAAGGAAATGAAAAACAAGACTGTCAAAAGTCAAAACTCCACTTCACTATAATCAACTGAGCATTTAGGCGCACATTTAGAAGCTTTTCATTGTGGCCAATTAGTGGAAAAGTAACTAAAATCGATATCAATAAGAATATTTCACACTTTATGAGTCATAGCACTAGTCCGTAATCATACCAATCAAGTGAACAAACAAAAATAAAAACTGGAGAGACTCATGTGTACACGTAGGTAAAGTTGTAAACAGATTGGTATAATGGTTTACAGAAGTAGTAGTAAACACAAAGGTTAAAGAAACAATACTCTAGAATCCAAATAATTAAAAATTAAAAATAGATAATCTAAAGTTAAGATGTAAAACCAACACATATCATAAACTTTAATGATGTTCTTACGCGAATGAGAATGAGGAGTTACTCCGAGAGTTAGGGTTCCAGAAGATAATTTCAATTCACATGGTGATTGAATTGATGAAGAATTTAGAGAGAAACCCTTGTAGAACCCTAAGAAATTATGCCGGCGATGGAGAGAGAAAGTGAATGATGGGGCTTTTGAAAATTACAGGCGGAGAAAGAATCTTCGTGGAATTATTTGGCGAGAAGTGGAGGTTTGAAAAACCGTTGATGAGATTTGAATGTCTGATAAAGCTTCTGTGAGAATGTTTCGTGAGTCGATTTAGGCTCAGATTACCAGTCAGATAGGTGGGAATATAAGATCTTTGCCAGACCATCTCTACTAAATGATGCACCCTCAGATTACGACTTCTCTTCCTAACTTCTTCAAGGGTTAACCATCACACGCTTCATCAATATTCAACAAGGAAATGATGAAGAATTAGTTGTATGGCGAGGAGGAAGAGAGGATATCGTTGTTTTGCCTGAACACGACGATATAAAAACCCTAGTTCATGGGTGCGCACTTTTGAGGTCCAGAGCATAAAAGCCCTAGTTCTTCTTTGATATCGGGGACAAAAACCTTAAAATCGCCAACGATTTGAGTGTGAGGAGACGTAAACCACCAATTGCCGACTCCATGAAAGATATCGTGAGGTTCGATTTTTGGGGAAGGCAGGGTACTTGAATTTTTGGGGGATTTGGTTTTCCACCTTAGTTGTATCAAAAGGGGACGCGCGTATTAAAATTTTATAAAACGACATCTGTACACGACGCCCACTTAAATTTAGGTTCCTTCCGTGTTTGTAATTTTTTTTCGTTGGACATTAATTCTAGGGCACGCACAAATGAGTGTCCTCTATCCTTCAAATTTTGGAATACTGACATTATTTTTAAGGACAGACAAAAATGTGTATCGTAAATCAGCGAGTGTCATTGTTCGCGCGTCATTAAAGAGTATTTTTCTTGTAGTGTCATAAAGTTTATTAGGTATAGACTCTTTTATGAATTGTTTCCAGAACCCTGTGGAATTCAGGACCCGATACACCCAGAACTAGGATAACCTTGTCTTTTCAGCTTTCGACTTGTGTCCATTGCTTTAGACTTATTCCATCTCATATTTGTATTCTTTTAGCAAAGATGCCTCCTCGCAGATCAAACAGACGCACTACTTCGATAACTCCAACTCCACCGCCGCAACTCGATCCTGCTGTTCTTCAAGCAACGATATCCTCCACAGTGGAAACTGCTCTAGCTCACTTCGGTGAAGGTGGTACCCTCGGATCTGGAAGCGATACCCACCTAACCAACCCCGGAGCTACTCACGAACACCCAAGGGAGTGTTCGTATAAGGACTTCATGAACTGCAAACCCAATTCCTTCGATGGAAATGGTGGAGTCATCGATCTGATGTGATGGTTCGAGAAAACAGATTCGGTCTTCGAAATCTGTTCGTGCCCTGAAGGGAGCAAAGTGAAGTTAGCTGCCTGCACCTTCTCTGACAGAGCCCTAACATGGTGGAACAACCATGTTAAGTCAATGACCCTATCAGTGGCTAACTCAATAGGTTGGGAGAACCTAAAAGAGTTGATGCTGGAAGAATACTGCCCGTTGGGCGAAGTTCAAAAGCTGGAACAAGAACTATGGGAGCTCACGATGGTCGGCTCAGACATAGCGGCCTACACGGACCGGTTCAGCGACCTAGCAACTCTATGCCCCGGGATGGTTACCTCGGAGAGCAAGAAGATAGAAAGATACATCTGGGGTCTATCTGTCCCGATCCAAGGAGATGTACTGTCTTCTAACCCAGTCTCATTCGATAGTGCTAAACGCCTGGCTCAACGAGTCATCGACCACGGAGTCCGCCATGGTGTGGAAGTCCCCGTTCCCGAGCCATCGAGGGAAGAGGATAATAGCCAGAAGTCGCGGAACAAGAAGAAGAAGAAGCGAACAACACAGGACACCCCGCAAGAGGAACAAACGAGTACTATGTACGCCGCCACAAAACCTACTACTCCAGCACCTGCCAGTCGATATGCTAGAACCCTCCCGAAGTGTGGAAAATGCAACTATCACCACATAGGAGTATGTCGGAAAATCCAGTGCCTGAACTACCATAGAAAGGGACACACAGTCCGTTTCTGCAGGGCACCGGCTCAACCGATCTCCTAAGTCTCCGGAGTTGAGGAAAACCAAGCCTGCTACGGCTGTGGTGAGACTGGACACTACCAGGAGGACTGATCGATAACAAGGAACTCAGGAGCGGATGGAAGAATTCTGATTATCACCGTAGGAGAATCGACCTCGGAGTCGTCATCGAACAGCGGTACGTTTTCGAAATAGTAATTGCTTTAAAAATTATTTTATATTCATATAAGATTAAAACTTGGGGGATAACACTTAAAAGTAATTATAATAACTCACATATTGAAATAGGTCAGAGTATTCTAGAGAACTAAGAGATCCGTTCTGAGAAGCTATGATGGCTTAGTATGTACATTAAGGGTTATGCATAGCTAAGATTTTGCAGACTTAGAGTGAGTGATTCCGCCTTAATTCATGTTCCTTATTTGGTTGTGGATTTGAGGCAGAGTTACTCAGTCAACCGTCCAATTCATCTTAATTATTCATAACTTGTATATTGCAGGCGATTGTAGTGGTACCAAGGAGGATCGTAGTCTAAGTATCAATACTAGATAACAAAGCACTTTCGCGGTATGTATGCGCACATCGCAGTACGATACGTAGAAGTGTTAACATCAAGAGGAAAACAGAAAGCACTAGAACATTTACATAGAGTACATTTTCGAGCACACTAGGGAAGTACATCATCGTATAACACACATTTCTTTCAAATCGGCCAAAAACTTTGTTCAGTAAAGAGTCCGTTTCTATCATTCGTCATGAGTTGGCGTGGTCCTCACCATACTAAGTTCATATGTTTCTATCGCCTCGACCGTCAAGTTCACGAAACCTTCATCATTCGTAACGACAGTCCGACCCATAACTCAGTTTTGTCTTTCTTATTCTAAACCCCGAAGTACTCGTGCGAAGAGTACTTTGTCCTCCGAAGCCTTGCCGTCGTATGTCCGCAGACCTTTCCGAAATACCACTCGTCCAGCAGACCCAGTTCAAGCACAGAGGCTAAGGATGAATACAGACCACCTATCACCATTAAGTGTATACGCGAGGGTAGTATATGATTATGATTACGCAGATCTAGTATGTGTCTTTCCGCCCAATCTCTTGTTCCTTGTTTGGTTATGGACCTGGGGTAGAGTCGCACATCCGACCGTCTAACTAGTCCTAATTATATACGACTTGTATGCACGAAATAATGATGGATGGACCGAGTATCAATCCTATCATGAACAGTATGGAAAAGTTTCCAGGTCTACGAGTAGGTATTCTGCCAATCAGAGGAGTACAACCCCAGTAGTACTACTAAGAAAGCTAATTTCGGGACGAAATTCCATCTAACGGGGGGATGATGTGACAACCCGAAAAATTTTTGTCTTGTAAAGCCAGTACAATCAACCTTAAGTCAGACTCACTCCTCCTATCTTCTAGCACTGTTTGGAGTCTGTTTGAGTGTTTTAAGCCCAATACATTCAAGGAATGAATGTTAGGAAGTATCTGCTAGAGCCACAGTACAAAGGGCAAGCCTTAAACTCGTTCAAGAGGAGTTTACGGCTAGGACACCAAGACTTTACGGCCGTAAACTCAAGGTGGCCGTAAACTCACCCCTATAGATGAAACAATTAGCCATTTCTTCATTTCTTTCCTTGCTTGGCCGAAATCTCTCCATTCTCTCTCAAGTATCATCAGGATTTTCACTCCCGATCTTCACAAATGTAAGTGATTCTTCCCTCTAGTTGTTGTTATCCTTCCTTCTCATGAATCACTCTTTGATTTCATCTATTGAAATCAACATTTTGCTAGATCTTCAACTTTCACCAAGAACACCAAGAACACCAAGAACACACACTTGTTCTTGGTGGTTGAAAACTCTTCTAAGGGCTTCAAAAGGGTGAGTATTCCACCTACCATCTAGTTGTACATGTTAAACACTAGATTATGGCCTTGAATCATCACCAAACTCATCATCTATGAGAGTTTACGGCCAAAGAGTAAACTCCCTTGGCCGTAAACCCTAATTATGGCCAAGTCTTGGACCTTAAACACATCTACACCTTTGCTAACCTTAGGGATACTTGAACCTTTGAAACTCCTTGCCTTTAAGACCCAATAAGACACCCATTGGAGGGTTTATGGCCATAGGGTTTATGGTGTGGCCGTAAACACCTCAACACTCTCCTTTGAGTTGGTCTTTCTCATCCTTATGTAGAGCAATGGTCCCTCAAGTTTCCCTAGCCTTCAAAACACCCTCTTATGCATGTTTGACCATGAGTTTACGGCCGTAAACTACCTTGGCCGTAAACACATGGCCGTGAACACAAACCCTTGGCCTTAAACACCCTTTAGATGAATCACATGTGATTCCAACACTTGGTCAAAGTGTTTCCTAGTCCCGGAAGGTGTTTCCTTTCATATAGTTGCTTATAAACACTATATTCATGCCCATAGATGTCATTTAGGACTTGTTATGTCTCGGGACTTCATTTGTGGAACTTCTCATCCTTACGTGCATATTCGTTTGAATCAATCACATAAGGTGAGTTCATACCCCATAATCAATCTTTTAAACTATTTTAAATGCATTTAAGGGAGGAATACAAGTTGAACACAATGATAATTGTGTAATTGTTTATTATAAACATTTTCGAAAGATTACTTATGTCATTTATAAGTTGTCAAAACATTTCAAAAACTCTTTTCAAGTTATGTTACTTTATAGTTTAACAAAACTCTGTTTTTAAAGTACCAGCATAACTTAGTAGTAAAATGAGACTTTTCAATAACAGTTCAAGTAAAACACTAGTAAACTATAAGGAGTATAGTTTAGGGGATCAATACATACTAAATACTAGAGCATACTATAAAGAGAAACAGGTAGGTAGAAATAATACACGATAACATAAAGAGAAACAAGGAGGTAGATACAATACATCAGAGAGACATACTATACACTACACACTATACAGAACGAACACACTATACATTATAACAGAACGAACATACTAAGATTCTATAGCATGAGAAAATACTAGATCTAATTATACCAATGTATGGGTACCATGTATGGGTCAGGTCATAGGACACTAATTCAATGCACAGTTTTCTAGTACAAAACATACTTTTCAAATGAAGAACTTTTGGAATACAAAACTAGAAACTTAACTACTAAAGGGTTTAATCCATTTTATTAAACCAGTAAAACATAAAGGACCTTAGGTGGTTCATTCTATAATACCTTAGTTTATACACCAGGGTTATATATAATTAATATCTGATAGGTAGTTGGATGTGTGCCTTCCGCCTCATTTCCTGTTCCTTGTTTGATTGTGGGTTTAGGGCAAATTCACACAATTAACTATCTGTTCGATATTAGATTATATATAACTAGTATAAACGAAGTGATTATAGAAGGAACTACTGTGGTTATCATTTTATTATAAGAAATAAGGGGTTTCTTAAAGGATCTTTTCATCAAATATAAAGCAACTATTACAGTTAACTCCGTGAGTATCGAGTGAATACGTAGGGGTTATATACAACGATGATCTAACCAATAATGGGATGTGTGTCTTCCGCCTCACTTCCTGTTCCTTATTTGGTTGTGGGCTTAGGGCAGATACACACAACCAATTGTTTGTTTACTCTGAGTTTATATAACTTGTATTCATTTAATACTCATAGAAAGGACTGTAGAGTCATTTTTACTTATATTTCATCAAAGAAGAAAATATAGGATTTTCTAGAGGAACAGGCAAACTTTTCTAAACAAGAACTTACTACAACTTACTACAACTTTCTACAAACTTTCTTACTACTTACTACATCACTAAAATCTTATGAACTCACCAGCTTAAATGCTGATATACGATTTCAAAATAACTTGTATTCTCAGGAGACCAGTAGATAGGTTCGTGCACTGGGATTCAGAAGATGGAGCAGTATAGATTCAAGTCTTTTTGTTATTTGCTATGTATTCTATATTATGTGAATCACATACTATGTAAACACTTTCTTTATAATGAAATGGTTGTTTATTACTTGCTTACTATGATGCATGTCTTGTGATACTAAACATGACATCCTCCGCCCCATAACGTTTCCGCCGTTCTGGTTTTGGGGTGTGACACGTACTCCTGTGTACGACCGTACACGGGTAGTGGTCCTATAAGTAGAGCTTGTCAGTGTCAGTCATGGGGTGACGAATGTGTGTGTATCCAAGGTGTACCTGATGTTTTTGTGATATTAATGTGTGCATTCTTGGTTTAATCTTTCCTCTACTCCATTCTTGTTCTAATTGATTTCTATCTGTTTGATCACTGGTTTGGATCATTGGAATCAGGACTTACAATTGGTATCAGAGCCATTCTACTGTCAAACTTAGTCCTTGGTGTTTACGGCCACAAGATCTTCATCAATTTCGTGATTAATTCGAGTTTACTTGTTGGATATCTGCTTTTGATTGACATACAAGGCTTTTGAATCAGAATTTGCTTGGAAAACTGCTGAGTTTCATGTGTACGGTTGAACATCGTTGAAGCTTGTACGACCGTAATCAGGTGTACGGCCGTAAACCATTCAAAGTTTATTGACCGTACACCATGTACGAACGTAATCCCCGTGTACAACCGTAATCTCTGTGTACGACCGTAAACCTTGTGTACGGCTGTAATCAAGTGTACGGCCGTAATCCTTTGTGCGGACGTAAACACTCTCAGTTGTTATTTGAGTATTTTAAATCTTAGTATTCTTCTTGTTATATTGTCTGTTTGATCATCTCAGAAAAACAAAAACAAATTGGAATCTCAAACCACATTTCCTCATCAAGAACCGGATGCTATCATGGGTACCACCTCACGCATTCCTAGACTATTATCTGCTGAGGGATTTCCAGAATGGAAATACCGAATAGAGAAATATATCAAAATGAATGACTTCAAAATTTGAAGAAGCATTTTAAGAGGACCAATTCGTATTACCACAACACTCGAAGATGAAACAGTCGTTGACAAGAAAATTGAACACTACACCGATGCTGACTTTGAAAAAATTGAAGAGCAAGAAAAAGCACTGGCATTATCCCCAGAGATTGCACAAGGTTTTAGAGAATACACTTCAGCAAAGGCTCTGTGGGAAGCTTTGATTGAAGTATATGAAGGGAATGAGGATATGAAACAAATCTGTCAAGACATGCTGAGACAGAAATTCAATATGTTTAATCACATTCTTGGAGAAACTTTGGAAGTTCAATTGCAACGCTTTATCACACTCACCACTAAAATAAGTTCCGATGGGGTTTCAGTGCCAAGATCAGAGGTCAACAATAAGTTGCTTGATTCTCTCCCAAAGACATGGGATATGAATGTTGATGTCATCAAGAAAACCAAGAATCTTAATCTATTTAGTTTGGCTGAACTCATGGCCATCATTAAAGCTTGTGATCTAGATGACAAACAAAGAGAGATCAACCATGTTAATTCATATTCTTCTGTAAATCTCGGGATTTAGTCAAACAATGCTTTTTCATCTTTCACTAATCCTCAAGTTCAACCATTTGCTGCTTCTCAATCATCATCATATGCTACACCATTCATGCAAAGTGTTCAGTCTCTAGTATTTTATCCGCAAGCTGCTTCTTCAAAAACACCTGTTCCAGTTTCCACCTCAGCTCCTGCTTCAACTCCAGTTTCGAAAGTAAACGACGAGAATTTGGCCCTTGCAACTGGTCTTGTCAATTGTTATAATGCTTTTGTAGCTGGTGAGCTGCCCCCTCAATTGTCATTTGCTGATTTGGACCAAATTCATCCTGAAGATGTTGAAGAAATGGACATAACATGGCAAACTGCTATGAGAGTGTTCAGAGCTAAACAGTTTTCCAAAAAGACGGGCAAAAATAACTGGGGAATGAATGCAGAAAAGAAGGTTGAGTTCAACAAAGGCAAACTTCGCTGTTTCAACTGCCATGAACCCGATTATTTCACCTGAGATTGCCCAAAGCCTGATAGAAGGGAAAACAGTGAAAGAACTAAGGTGCCAGTAAATAGCAGCAGAGGAGCTACCATCAGCAACCAGACCGCAAATCTTGCTGTAGTGGCTCAGTCATTTGACTGGGAGGATCAAATTCAGGCCCTGAACATCTCAGGACCTGAAATGCTCATCTTGCCCAGATCAATGATGTTGCTGAAAAAGAGGCTGAAATTGACCCAGAAGCAGAAATGATGGAACTCCAATTTGCATTCATGGTCCGAACTACACCAGAGCATGCAAAGCCGGAGGTTAGTGAAAATGGTTGTTCTCAATCCTGCAATAAAACTGTCAAATTTTTGCGTAACCAAATCGTGTTGATTAAGAGAGAAAATGAGGACCTAAAATACGAAGGTTATCAACTCAGAAAAGGACAAAAACCATTAAAAGAAAAATTAAAAGCCAAAACAAATGAGTTTAGGAAACTGCGAGAAGATTACAGCAACAAGTGTGAGAGTTATGATCACATCAAAAACAAACTTGCTGCTGTAACCAAAGAACTTGACACATTGAAAATTCGTTTTGAAAATGCTGATTTTAATATTAAGAAGTTCGATGGGTCAAGTGAAAAGGTTGCAAAAATAATTGAAAAACAAATGCAGTGGAGAGACCAAAAACAAGTAGGTATAGGATATGAGAGTGTCCCTCCTCCATTTAATCATTTGTATTATGTTAATCCTTTAACAAAAGAAGAGATCGACAGAGAACCTTATATGGTTTATGGTAAACCAGTTGCCAAACAGGCAACAGGACCTAGTGCTAGGGTTTTGGATACTAACATTTCTACTTCAAATGCAGATGTGTCAGTAAACCAGGGAAAGCAAGGGGATGAGAAGTTTGAGTCAAATAATTTGGTGTCTAAGTTTGGTGTTCCTATTTGTGATTAGTCTGTGTCTAATGTTAAGACTGATGTTTTTAATTGTGAAAATGTGATGTCAAACATAAACGTTTCTGATATTTCTGATGTTGTTTTTCTAAAATCCACTGAATCTGGTGCTAACACATCCACATCCTCTACATATGTCACACATTCTAAATCCTGCAATTGCACATGTGGGAAGGTTAGAAAGGTCCATAAGAGAATAAAATCTGAAAATGGCAGTACCAGGTCTAAAGATAATAAGCAAATTTTTTTCAAGTGTAGTACTGCCGGCCACATTGCTCGAAATTGTTCCAACCGAGAATTTGTGCATTTCTCGACACTGAGGAAAGAAAACGAGTCTCGAGGAAGATCTTTAACGAGAAAGTCCTCGAGTTCTCGCATTCGTGATAATGATCATAAAATTCGTAATAATGAGAAAAGGGCCAATACTAAACCGAACAAACAGGTTTTCTCTAAACCAGCCACATGCACTTTGCTAAAATCGACTGCGGCTGAGCCAAGGTCAATTTCGTCAAAGGGTGCATCTGGATCTTCGACTAATTATAGACGAAAATCTAAATGCTCAAAAAAAAGGAAAAATGTTTCTAAATCACCTGTGAATATTTTAAAACCTAAATATCAATGGGTGCCCAAATCTATAGTTGTCTGATCATCTTCATCCTCTGAAAGTGTTTATGATACTAATGCAATTTTGAAAAATCAAAACGATAAATGTGTCAAAGTCCAGGATAAACCTAGGGTTGTAATGACCTGGGTGCCAAAATCTAAATAATCCCGCTCTTTGTGCAGGAACAACTGCGGAGGAATGTCGCCAGACCTTGGTATGCCGACAGCGGTTGTTCCACGCACATGACAGGAGACATCTCCCAACTGCATGCAATTCAAACATTTAATGGGGGATATGTATCCTTTACTGGAGGTGAAGGCGGAAAGATCACTCAAAGAGGGATAGTTTCAAATGGAGTGCTAAGTTTCGAGAATGTAAACTACGCTCCCGAGTTAAAGCATAGCTTGTTGAGCGTCTCTCAAATTTGTGACAAAGAATATTCGACTCATTTCACTGATAAAGAGTGTCTAATTCTAAAGCCAGGCATTGTCATCCCAGATGACTGGATTCTTGTAAAATCAAAACGGGATGGAAATGCATACATCGTTGACATGAAGAGTAATATTCCAGAACAAGTCACTTGCCTCTTCTAAAAAGTCTCCGAACAAAATGCTATGTTGCGGCACCGAAGACTCGGACATGCTAACGCAAAGAACTTGAATCGTCTTGCGAAGAATGATATGGTGTGTGGACTTCTTGTCAGAGACTTCATCACATTTGAAAAATGTGTGTCATGTGCCCAAGGAAAGCATCACAGAAAACCACACCTGCCAAAACATGTCAATTCAATCAACCAGGTGCTCCAATTACTGCATATGGACTTATTTTGTCTGGTCAATGTCCATAGCATGAACATAAATTCATATTGTCTGGTTGTGATCAATGATTTCTCGCGTTTCACGTGGGTCTTCTTCATGTCCAACAAAACTGGGGTCACTGAATTGATTAAGAAGTTCATTGTGATGATAGAGAACCAAACCAACCACCGGGTGAAGGCGCTCAGAACTTATAATGGGACGGAATTCAAGAATGCTGTCCTTGATCATTTTTATGTGGAAAAACGGATTGTGCGTCAACATAGTGTTGCTCACACACAACAACAAAATGGTGTTGTTGAGCGGCAAAATCGAACGTTAAAAGACGCTACAAGGACAATGTTATGTGACTCCAAACTTCCGGTTTTCTTTTGGGCCGAGGCGATCAACACGGCGTGCTATGTCCAAAATCGTGTCCTAATCAACAAGGCTCAGATGAAGAATCCATATGAAATTTTGTACAGTCACAAGCCAACTGCCCGTCATTTCTGTATTTTTGGCTGTCCTTGCACCCTTCTTAATCTGGGATCTAACCCCAAATTCAATGCCAAAGCCGATGATTGTTACTTTGTGGGGTATGCTGCTCGCACGGTGTACATGGTCTATAATAAGAAGACAAATCAAATCATAGAATCCTTCCACGTGCGCTGGTTGGAGGAGAACGAGATGGATGCTAGAGTCGGTCCAGATTGGTTATTTAACTACACATCTCTTTTCAAATCATTCAATGGGTTTTCAAATGATGTATCCGGTTCCAGTTCTGGTTAGAAGACTGTGATTGAAGATGAAGACGAAGAAGTTGTTTACAGACCGCCTGTGGTGTCCTCTTCGACTCCTCCAGTGGCTGAACCTGTTCCAAGTGATTCGTCAGAGTCTCCATGTCAACAACATATTCTAGATGCTGATGCTACTCCTCTTACTCCTGATGAAAGAGAGTTCATGTCCAGAGATGCTTCCACTGTTACTCAAACTTTTATGGAACTTCTCTTTCCTGAACCAATCGCTAACGAGTTTGTGGCAAGCCCCTCTCACGATGCAAGACCGTCTGTGGTGGGGGAAACTTACTAAGCTTTGTGCTTACCATTTCAGTTTGTGTTTTAGGTACTTCCAGCTCGAAGTAAAAAGGGTTGGCTTGAACGCATCGCATCACGCCATGATTTTCCGCATTAGTGATTTTGGGATTATGACTCTGATGATGATTTTATATGTACTTTCTGGATTGTACAACTAAACTATTTTATGTTCACATGATTTTGGGAAAAACAATATGGTTCATTTCTGATTTGATAAACTTAAAAAAATGAAAATTTTGGGTTGTATTGTTAAGGACGTTACAAGTTGGTATCAGAGCCTTGGTTTGAGGGATTCGGACACACTCTCGGGGGTGTCTTGACTAAAATCGAGGGTTTGATAGGTTTTTACAAGAAAAATAATTTTTCTAAATTTAAAAATTAATAGTTTCAATAAAGAACAAGGAGTGTGATGCGTGCAATCGGCCGGCCTCGAGTAAGTTTTCCCCAAGATACCCATACATGTTATATTATGATATGAAATGTGAATATGTGAACTGCATGCTAGATTAGGGCTAAGGATCTAGGAAGGATGCCTTGTATGCCTACTGTATGTGCTTATTGAACTGCATGCTAGTACTGATTAGTCAGTGATATGATGACCTGATTAGGACATGTCTGGTTTTGGTTACTCAATGCTCGAATGTTGCTTGCTTTGTGCTATTAGGAGTTCTAGTTATCTCTAATTAACTAGTAAACGAATGTGCTAAGTTACATATTACGAGGACTAAATAATTTCATAAGGTTAGGTTTAGCCCTATTGCACAACTCTTGTTTGAGTCCAACCGTTGGAGGGAGAGACCTCTCATTCGAAGAATTATATGGTCTCAGTAATATGTAATTGTATTCACAAGCAAGTTAAGGGGAGGTAGCGGGGGCTTCTTACGCAGATGATGGCAGAGAGTGGGTCATAGAATTCCCTAGGTTAAGCCTAGGATGAGATTAGTGACATGAGTTATTTGGTTGTGAATTGTAGGAAGCGGCTTTGGTAACCCAAGGCAAACCAGGAGGAAAGTACGGATAGATGTGGAAGGAAGTATGGGCCCATACTACTGAAAGCAGAGGATCCGTACTTAACTCTTGGAGAGCTGCGGGGAACCAGGAGTGGCAGAGTGTGAGATATCTCGATGATTATGTATGATCCTGACAATTGTGTGGCTTGTTTCAAAATGGTGGTAACGCGTCATGGAGCAGGGGGCGCAGGATCTGGGTTTGGTTCGGGTACGGGTTCCAAGCCGATTGATGATGGATTGCACGAGTTC
Source organism: Lactuca virosa (assembly GCF_052849685.1). Lineage (NCBI taxonomy): Eukaryota > Viridiplantae > Streptophyta > Magnoliopsida > Asterales > Asteraceae > Lactuca > Lactuca virosa. The sequence goes on from NC_136428.1 coordinate 244,370,356, forward strand.
ATTGCATCCGAGATTACGAGAGGCATCCTTGAGGAGAACCAGTCATTTTCGGGTCGATCAAGGAGGGTATCATTGAGCTGATGGAGGATCGCCTGAGGGCATTCAGGAGTGACATGGCACCTGTCCAGTCTGGGACTCATACGCTCTCCTTCAATGATTTCAGGGGATGCGAAGCACCAGAATTCTGCGGGGTGAAGGACCCCATTGCAGCCAAATGATGGATAGCAGATATCGAGTGTGCTCAGATGACCAACTTCTACCCTGAGGGGTCAAAGGTAAGGTTTGCTGCGGGGTGTTTGAGGGATCGAGCTAGATACTGGTGGGAGGAGGTCGGTTATGCACTGGGAGGCCCAGCCATTGAGGCCATGAACTGGTTGGTTTTTGTGACCTGATTCCGAGCTGAGTTTGCAACCGCCGTGTAGATTCAGCTGTTAGCCAGATAGTTCTTGGATATGAGACAGCCGACTGAGACTGTACTAGAGATCATCGCCAAAATCAGGGAGAGAGCTTTGTTAGTGCCCCAGTACGTGGCTGATGAGGAGATAAAAAAGACTCGATACCATGATATATTGAGAACAAAGATCAGGGAGTTTGTTAGTTACTCTGCGTGTCCGACACTGGAAGACATGATAGCCAGGACACACGAGAGGGCGATTGATATTGAGCATATAAGGAAGAAGAAGGAGGAGTCTGGGCTGACTGGTGGGGTTTCTGCGAAGAAACCCAAGGCATTTGGCTCGAGGTTGAAGGGCCATCAGGTCCAGGGCCGCTATGGGAAATACGGAAAGCCACATAAGGGAGCTTGTAGGTCGGGGAGCTCAGGCTGCTACAAGTGCGGCAAGACCGGACACTTTAACAAGGATTGTACCGCCCCCGCTCCTACCATTCCGACATCAGGCCTGATTTGCTTTCATTGCAATCAGAAGGGCCATATGAGGGCCCACTTTCCAAGCTTAGCATCAGGAGCGCCAGTGGTGGCTCCAGATCCAGCGACCCTGCAGATTACAGACGACCGTCAGGGAAAGACGGATGCTCCGGTGGTGAGGAGAAGAGCCTTTCAGTTGACCGTCGAGGATGCACGGGCCACACCAGATGTGGTGACGGGTATGTTTCCTTCCCTTAACTATCATTGTATGTTTATGTCGGTAGTTACATTTTATATGTGTTGTTTTAGGATCGTTCCTCGTGAATGATATCCCTGTTTTGGTGTTATTTGACTCGTGGGCCACCCGATCTTTCGTATCTCTTGCGCTCAGCAAGAAGTTTCCTGAGTCTTCGAGCATGTTGGACTACCCGTTAGAGGTTGAGATTACAGATGAGCGGTCCGTTCAGGAAACGAGGGTTCATCGAGGTTGTGTTCTGAGGATGTACGGTGAGTGCTACTGTATCGACTCGGTTCCCATCCATTTGCACGGGAACAAAGTCAAAATAGGGATGGATTGGTTGAGCCCCAATAGGGTAGTGATTGATTGTGAGTACCAACTGCTACGAGTACGGACCCCCAGTAGGGGAAGTTGGTGGTCCTGGGGGAGAGAACTCAGCGCGGCCCCGCTATTTGTTCAGCTTCAAGGGCCAGACGTTATCTCCATCAGGGTGGCTCGGAGTTTGTCGCTTACGTTATGGATACACGGGAGAAGGATAGAGCGATGATTGATGAGGTGCTGGTTATTTGTGAGTACCCAGATGTGTTTCTGGAGGATCTACCTGGGGTGCCTCCGGAGAGGCAGGTGGAGTTTTGGATCGATCTGGTTCCTGGTGCAGCCCCCATAGCCAAGGCACCATATCGATTGGCCCCACCAGAGATGCAAGAGTTGTCTACACAGCTCCAGCAACTATTAGACAAGGGATATATTCGACCGAGTAGCTCACCGTGGGGTTCACCGATCATGTTTGTGAAAAAGAAGGATGGTTCACACCGTATGTGCATATATTAGTAGGAGTTGAACAAGCCATGATAAAGAACCGTTACCCACTCTCGAGGATCGATGATCTATTTGACTAGCTTCAGGGGGCGTCTTGGTTTTCCAAGATTGATCTGCGCTCAAGATACCACCAGATGAGGGTTAGGGAGTAGGATGTGTTAAAGACGGCCTTCCGGACTCGATATGGGCACTACGAGTTTTTGGTGATGCCTGTTGGGTTCACAAATGCCCCAGTCATGTTCATGAACCTCATGAACCGCGTGTGCAGGCCAATGTTAGGTCGGTCAGTGATATTGTTTATTGATGTTATCCTGGTCTACTCCAAGACCCAGGAACAGCATGAGGGGCACTTACGAGAGGTGTTGGATACCCTGAGGAGGGAGAGCTTGTACATGAATTTATCCAAGTGCGAGTTCTGGTTGCGCGAGGTGCAGTTTCTAGGGCACCTTGTCAACCAGAACGATATTCTGGTCGATCCGGCCAAGGTGGAGGCCGTGATGAGATGGGAGGTTCCGAGGTCTCCATCCGAGATTCGTAGCTTCCGCGGTTTAGCGGGATATTATCGGAGATTCATTCAGGATTTCTCCAAAATAGCAGGACCCCTGAACCGACTGACGAAGAAGGTTGTTGTCTTTTGCTGGGGGCCTGAGTAGTAGGTAACGTTCGAGACTTTGAGGCAGAAGTTGTGCGAGGCACCGATCTTGGCACTGATAGAGGGCGCTCGTAGTGTATTGTGATGTGTCTATATCGGGTGCGGGCGCAATGTTGATGTAGAGAGGGCACATCATCACTTACGTCTCGAGGCAGTTGAAGCCTCACGAGGTGAATTATCCTGCGCACGACCTGGAGTTGGGGGCAGTTGTTTTTACCCTCAAGATTTGGCGACACTAACTCTATGGGGTCCGTTGTACCATTTACATGGATCACAAGATCCTGAGGTACTTGATGGGCCAGCCAATTCTGAACATGAGACAGTGACGGTGGTTAGACGTGGTAAAGGATTACGATTGTGAGATCCTTTACCACCCGGGGAATGCCAATGTTGTGGCCGATGCCCTTAGCCGCAAGGAATTCACGATCCTAATTAGAGACATCTGTATGAGCATGACTGTAGTGACTCCGCTCCTAGAGCGGACTCGAGAGGAATAGTTGGAGGCGATGCGAGAGGAGCACCAGAAGAGTGAGTGCATCGTGGGTCAGATTGCCTCATTCGATTATGATAGCCGAGGTCTATTGAAACTCCATCGGAGAGTGTGGTTTCCATCGGAGGAGGCACATAAATCCACATTTTCTATCCATACCGGGGCGACGAAGATGTACAGGGATCTTCGTCTTGATTATTGGTGGCCCTGCAAGAAGCTGGATGTCGCCTACTACGTGGAGAGATGCTTGACTTGCAGGAAAGTCAAAGTAGAGTACGAGAGACCGCACGGAAAAATGCAGTCGTTGGATATTCCTGTGTAGAAGTGGGAGGATATCACTATGGACTTAATTACAAAGTTACATCGGACGGTGCGCGGAGTCGACACGATATGGGTCATCATTGATTGATTGACCAAGAGTGCCCATTTTATTCCGATCCAGGAGAGTATTTCGGCCGAGAAGCTGGCAGAAATCTACATCAGAGAAGTGGTAGCTCGGAACGGGGTGCTGGTTTCTGTGATTTCCGACATGGATGTGCGATTCACTTCCAGATTCTGGAAGAAATTTCATGACGAGTTGGGTACTCGTCTGCACTTCAACATGACTTTCCACCCGCAGACGGATGGTCAGAGCGAGTGGACAATGCAAACCTTGGAGGATATGATGCGGGCGTGCGTTTTAGATTTCATTGGTAGCTAGGATACCTAACTTCCCTTGGCAAAGTTTTCTTATAACAATAGCTACCACTCAAGTATCGACCGGCCTCCCTTCAAGATGCTTTATGGGAGGAAGTGCAGGACCCCGATATGGTGGGGTGAGGTTGCTCATAGGGTCATGGGGAGAACCGAAGCGGTACTCAGGACGACAGAGATGATCCAGCAGGTCTGGAGTAGACTCCAGATGGCTCAAAGTCAGCAGAAGAGCCACGCTGAACGACGCCGATCAAACTTGGAATTCTAGGCCAGGGATATGGTCCTTCTGAATATGTCACCTTAGAAAGGTGTCATCAGCTTCAAAAAACAGGGCAAGATGGGCCCCAGATATATCGGACCTTTCAGGTGATGGGTTTTGAGCACTACAACATTCCTATGGTGTACATGCAAACCCTAAAGCTTTGGATCTAGTTTGTCTAATGAACATTCAATAATCATCCAAAGCCATAAACCCTAGATCTAGCATGTAATAATCAAATAACATATGAATTAGGGTTTAGATCTTACCTTGATTGTTATGTAGCAATAACAATCTCAATTCCTTCTTGTAATTTGATTCTGAAGGCTTAGTGTCACAAGTGTCACACCTCTAATGGAGTCACAAATACCATAAGTGATAAGGATGAAGAAGGAGGAGAGAGAAGACACCAAAAACGTCTAGAAACCCCAAGGAATCAGTTAGCCACGTTTTTGGTGCCCTAGGGGTCCTTAAATAGTGAGGCTATTAGGGTTATCTAACAAGGAAAGTCTAATTTGACTGCTTAGGCCCTAAGCAGCCCATGGACTCCTCATTTAGAGGCCTTGGACGAATTCTAATGTGTTTCCCCACAGATTTTGTCCACTCCATCCTCTATGGAGTCCATTAGCCCAATATCCAACTATCACATAATTGACAGTTCTAGTCCCCTTTATTTAATTAATGTCTTTTAGGCACAAAATTAATTATGATTAATTCATGACTATTATTAATTAAATAATATGATTTCTCTCTTAATATATTATTCATATAATATATTAATAAATCATAATTAATCTCTTTCTCCATAAATCATCCTATCAAGTTGCTTTGGTGAAGGCAACCCAAAAGGACCATGATCGCAATCGGGTCAAGGACATACCAAAATAGTTATTGGCTTAGACACTAATCGAACAGTCTCCCACTTGGATAAGTCTAATAACTATTATGGGTATGAGTTCAGATCCTGATCAGCAATCGTAGCTTTCAAAAGCCGCTGTCAACTCTGATCTTATCAGATACGCGTCCTTTAGATAAGGGATCATATATTCCTCCATTCTGGATATCGTATAGACGTGATACATGGATTAAAAATCATTCTCTCAGTCTATGTGTTGTTTCCCGATTTCTAATGTATGACGACTGACTAATTGAACAAATCAAATCAGTCCTGGCCCGGCCGAGCACTTTATGTTTGTCATCACTAAATCATCGAGGGTCCCACATATATCGCTTTTATCCCACTTTGGGTAAAAGGAACGGATAAAATTCGACTCAGTGCTCGCTTGTACTCACTCACCGATCACATACAACAATGCGTTTTATAACACCAAGTTACTGGTGCGTTTACATATTATCGCAAGATACAACTCACACATCTTGGTTTCAAAAATATAAGATATTATCGTCTCACCAATCACTCATGATAAAATCCATGAAGCGATCCATGTGAGCGTGGGTTTAATCCAATGCTCAAATCATATTCTTAAGCACTCATGAACGTTGTAGCAAACTTTTGCTATGTCTAATACACTTTAGACAATCTACACACCAATTCATGACAATCTTTTTTCTTACCTACTCCCAAACTATGAGCGACTGTGGAACATTCGAATAATCTTATTATTCAGGAAGTCAAAACATGCAAATTGGAACACAAGAATAATACTAATCTTATATGGCCCCAAACTTTTGAGTATAAATAAAACACTTTTATTTAATCACCATATTGATTACTCATTATTTTTTGTTTCGGGTAATCAACTTCTTACTTGAATTATAACGACAATTGTCCCGTGCCCTTAGCATGCACACTATGTTTACTTATGGTCCTTACTTTGTGAAATAGTATAATCGAATAACATTTTCAATCACACTCATTTCATAAGTCCCAATCCTTACCACAAGTGTGAGAATACCAAATTCTTGCCATTTATAGAATATGTTAGATTCAAACATTTTATGCAATGGTCCTTTCGTAATATCACGGCACAAAAGTCACCAAGACTCGGCCAATGAAATTACAAAATGCTCTATTGGAGATTGTTACAAGACAATTCCATAGATGTGAAGTCTCACATTCAAAGTACATTCCTTTGAACATCCTTCTTGCATAAAAGTTTCTAATCTAGACATAATTTCTTAACGTCCAACTCCCAATATGGAAACATTTCCATATTTTCCATATGACAAATCATTCTAAATAGAGTCATGTCTATTCATAATAATGTCAATATGTTCCATTCAATACTTTACTTCCAACCGCGCACAAGCGACTAATCATTGGCGAACCTTAGATTCTTCTTGACAGTTGTTTAACTAATTCAGTAAAATCCGGTTCTAGTCATCTTTCCCTCTTAAAGCCCTAGGCATTTGGAAAATTTAGAATGTCTGAATATTACAACGACATGATACTTTACCAGTCTTTTGCTATAATATTTCTATTTCTATTTGCCGTGTTCTCACAATTCGAACTATGAAGAGGGATGCCGTAATCATATTCGAGTGTGAGAACACAACAAATATTTCCATATATATAATTCTCTTGTGTTGAATCCTTTCAACATAACATTCATATATCTTTTTGACTAAATTTGATTAAAATTTTTCGATCTAAACCTTTAGATTTGAAACGAAGTATAATATTCTCTCCCTTAATTATAGCAAAACAACTTTTCAACCTATGCAACTTTGCAAAGTGAAACAATTGTTTTCTATAATTAATATTGCTAACTTGCAATAATAATCATGCTCCCACTAACATGATGATTATATCCATACCAGCATAACATTTATGCTCCCACCAGCTTTGACACATATTCAGAAAACAGTTGGACTTCGAAAAGACAATACTTATTGACTTTCCAAAGTTCATATTTCCAATATGATGTGCTTCGATAAGCCTTTATCTAAGCCTCTGAATTCACACACCTTTCCTTAGATAGCTCACATGTGTGTCGAAACTAATTCAGAACTTATATTACTAAGTCCTAAATGTTCAGACTAACTGCCAAATCTCACAATTCGAACTATGAAGAGGGATGCCGTAATCATAATCGAATTTGAGAATGCAATTTACATAATCGCTATCTCCTTAAAATCTCTCTTAGTGAAAGTGTTTCCTCACAATCATTTTCATGAAGGAGAGAAACCTTATGACACTTCGATTTTATGGTGCATATGTTCCTATCCATGCAAATTTGTCATAACCATAATCGTAAGATAATGTTTGTGACAAATTCAAACTCTTATGGACAGAACTTGTTCATTCTTAACTTCTTGCCATCAAGGGTCCCACCTTGCTTCCAAGTTATTTAGCATCTCCCCTATGCCAGTCAATGTACTTTCATTGATCAAGGTGTTTGCCCTTATGCATTCAATTGAGAACTCGTAGAACTCATATGCATAATCACTTAACTGGATTGGCACAGAAATAAAATTTTGTCAACACGACAGCTTACAATCCTCAAGTCGTGTGTTAGTGTTTAATAGGTTTACTTCTTGATTTGTTCTTGAAACTTTTCAAGATCTTTAGACTCCCACTGACCTCTTGACATATAAGATTCTCTTGTCAAGAAACATTTCTTGACAAACAAATACTCAAGAGTTAGTGTGTGTCTTTATCAAGACAAACCTACACATAATTTGGTACTAGCTGGTCTTTGTCTTATTCAGGACATCACAACTTACCAAAATGTGCAAATGTAAGAACATTCCCACTTAAGATTATGTCACTCAAGTCACAATCTTGGAGTTTGACTCTAAGACTTGATTTTGGAATGAAGTACGATTCATCTTATTTAATTAACACATTTTGACAATTCCCGACTCCTCTTCTTAGCCATACTAGTGTACTAAGATGTCCTTAGAGGATGAATTGTAATATGGTTCTTAAGACGATCATAAAACATGATACAAAAGTACTCTCCCTTCTTCTTAGATTGGAGAAACTTTTTATCTTTCTGCCTTCATTGATTCTTTTTATTCGTTCTGCCATTCATTGAAACTTTTCAATGATTCAGAATTACACTTAATCTTTTAAGCATAACCACATTTACTAGACTTTTAGTAAACCATGGCGAATAATCTCATTTTATTTATGGTGGACTTGAGCAGTGCACAACATTGTGAACTCGATCCCCTAGTCCTTCACTTGACTCACATAGTTATGTGAACAAGGAATTAGTCTCAATTTTCCAAATACGAAGGTTCTCATTCATCACACAATACCAGTTGCATGATTCCAAGTTTCTGTCCAATTGAAACTTGGGCGATGAGAATCTTTCCTCATTTTGTAAATTTCCGACATTACCACAAATAACATAACTAAGAATCAAATCCATTCACCATATTGCTAACAATAGAACCATTCAAACACCAATTTTCATGAAATCCATCGCAAGGAAACATAAATAAGATAAATCAAAATTTATTTTATTTCGGAAAAAATATTGTCCTTACAATGTGATTACAAATGAAAACTATGTAAATATTACTTAGCAATCTATCCTAACTCTAAAGTAGTAGCTTAAATACCTGATCCTTGAATCATGCGATCGAAATCCATTTCTTCACGATCAGACTCAACTTGCTCCTTCCCTTAAGCTTCCTTTCCTTTCTTTGATCCTTCAAAACATCGAAATGTAATATTATCACATCATGTATTAAGAATCGTCAAATAGGAACTTAATAGAGTTAGATAGTGGATATTTCCTAAAGGAGAGTCATACATCTTGACTCTCCCATTTCTTAGATCTCTTAGGTAGTCAGGGGAGATTCGTGACCAATGCCCCTTCTTTTAGCAGTAGAAACATATGGACTCTCTGGAATGGCACACGGGACTATCTCAGATTCAGCCTTTCTCTTGCATAGAGAAAACTTATCTGGACTTCCAATGTTACCATTGCCCATAGAGGGTTGGGATATTGATTTACCAGACAAATTTGCTGACCAGTGCGCCAAATCATTTCTGATTCAGCAACAATAAGCAAATAAGTCAAATCAACAAGGGTCATGTCGTGGTCCATCATATAGTACTCTCTAACGAACTTACCATATGATTCGGGAAGTGACTGAAGAACCAAGTCAACATCCAACTTCCTTTAAACATCGACACCCAACAATCCCAATCTATCAATATGTAACCTTTTATCCAAGACATGAGCACATATAGACTTTCCGTTTTCGTGTCTTTTGCCAATAGGGCTTGAGTGACCTTGAACTTTTCAAGTCTTCGAACACGTGGGTTAGGGAGAATTATTGGAGGAGGTGGAGGAAATGAAGCATGATTTCCATTTCCACAATACAATCATGGAACATCATCTTCACGTGGAAAACTTTTTCTAATGGATTTAGGAAGACCATAATTGTTAGACTTTGACATCTATGAAACGGGAGAAAATTCAACTTTAGTTGATTGAGTCCTTAATAAAACACCCAAATGAGATATTAAGGCTAGGACCCAACACAATATCCTACAAATTGGAAGAGGGATACCGTAATCCAACTCGTAGAACATTTGAAGGTAGGTAAATGACGATTTACAAATTTCCACCATGAAAAACAAAAAGAAGATTAAGTTTTAAATGAATTGAAACTCCTAGATCCTTTGAGATTCATTGAACTTTTCAATGTCATGTTTAATCTCGATTATTCCCTTCATTTGTGACTGGGATGCTGAGGATCACAAATAAGGTGTGAATAACCATGAGAATGTACGTGGTGACCTCATGTGACAACCCGAAAATTTTCTATTTCCTTAAAAGCTCAGCCACTCAACCCAAATTAATGTCAGACTTATTCCTGCTATCATTTAGCACAATTTAGAGTCTGCTCGAGCGTTCTGAGCCCAGTACACTTAAGGAATAAGTGTTGGGGTTTATCTGCCGAAGCTATAGTACGACGAACGAGCCTGAAACCCATTGACCTAGAGTTCACGGCCACCACATAAGAGTTTATGGCCGTAAACTCCATGTGGGCCGTAAACTCCACCTTATACGGTGGAATGTTGGCCATTTGTCTCATTCCTTCACTTCCTTTGGCTGAAATCCTCTCAACTATCATCCCGATCTTCGTCCCCGATCTTCAAAACTCGTAAGTTTCTTGTCCTAATTAGTTGATATGTTACTTGGTCTAGTGATCTTACATGATTTCATCCATGAAATCATTCCATTTGTGTAGATCTTCAAGTTTAACAAAGAACACCAAGAACACACACTAGTGTTCTTGGCCAAAATCGACTATTCAAGCCCCTAGATCGTAAGTACTCTCGTTCTAACTCGTTGTACACTAGGTTCAACATGTTTAGGCCTTAGAAACACCAAGAAACAAGGGTTGGAAGAGAGTTTACGGCCAAAGCATGTTCTTGGGCCGTAAACTCCCTTTAAGGGTGCAATGATGCCCTTCCTTCCTTCCTTATGCCCAGAACTTAGCCTAGAACCAACCACCATTGAACTAGGAACCTTAAACATCAAAGAAACCATGTCCACATAGAGTTTATGGCCGTAAACTCATAAGGAAATGGTCCTTGGGCCGTAAACTCTATAAAGGGGTGATATTGTGCCCCAAGCACCTCCTATGACTTGTATAAGTGATTAGAACCTTGCATGCTTAACCTAGAAACACCAAAACACGAAATGGATGGGAAAACATGAGTTTATGGCCGTAAACCCATGTGTTTACGACCGTAAACTCCCAAGGAGAGTTCCAAGGACCGTAAACTCCACCAAGGGTCCATTTTGAGCCCTAGTAACTTCCTAAGCCCTTGATTCGAGTCTAGCTTACTTCCTTAAGTAGTATAAAACCTTAGAACACCCAATGACACCATTCCCATGAGTTTACGGCCGTAAACTCATGGGGGAAGTGGTCCAGAAACCGTAAACACTCATAAAGGCCACCATTTGAGGAGTAAACTCCAATGTGAGGCCATACTCTCCTTATATGCAACCCTTAGTACTATTAGCACTTGTAGCAAAGTGTTTTCATGTATTAGGGTGTCCTAACTCACTTAATTAGTTATTAAATGACTAATTGGATACATAAATGTATCATTGCTTGTTCAATAGGATCCGAGTGTGTGTTCAAGTCCTCAATTGACACATAGCATCCTATACCATCCATTCATCCGAATCACCCACGTCAGGTGAGTTCATACCCCTAAATCAACCTTTTAAATGATTTTAAATGCTTTTATGGGGGGGAATACAAGTTGAACTAGAAAGTTATTAGATCAACCACACGTGATTAATAACCGTCTAGCAAATAGATTTATGCATGTTAAACTGTTTTATCCAGTTAAAGGTTTTCAAATCTGGTTTTATAAACTGACATCAAGTTATAAATTCTTATTTATAAATTCTCCAAAGGTTTTACCAAAAACTTCTTTTTATACTTTTGTATTGTCAAATTCATGCCTGTATATGTATAGTTATATAAGTAATGTTTAAAGGACTTAGGAAGGCTAACTCACTTTAATTCCTTTTCCTTGTTTGGATGTGGCTTTAGGGTATCGGTTATCCATTCGAAGGTCGTCCAAATATTAGTTATATATCATGTATACATATATAGTCATAAAAGTTCTATCAGTCAGTTCAGTACCTTTGGGTAGCAAAGGCATCCTTCCATTATTCATATACATTTATTACTAGTAACTATTATGGGTATAGTTAGGAGATACTAATTACTATTACTAGCTTCAGGAATCACACAAGAGTCAGTTCATTCATGAGTCTATAAGAATATATCATATACTATATAAATATACACTTAATTCATTTAAGACTTTTCGAGGCGTATCATTCATTCGATACCGCCTGGAGTCCATATTACATTCATTGAGACTTTTCGAGGCGTATCGTTCATTCGATACCACCTAGAGTCCATATTACATTCATTGAGACTTTTCAAGGCGTATTGATCATTCGATACCACCTGGAGTCCATATTACATTCTCTTAGACTTTTCGAGGCGTATCGTTCATTCGATACCACCTGGAGTCCATATTACATTCTTTTAGACTTTTCAAGGCGTCCCGCCTGGAGTCTATGTTTTATTTTCTTTTAACCAACAGTATTACTGCTGAGGTAAAATATTATTTTCCCTATTACTTTTGCTTGTGATCTTTTCACATATTCCTTAAAGTATAAACTATATTTTGATAAATAATAGTACTTATAAGGGAAAATACTTTTTAAACAATAAACAGTTGAGTCTTGGTAGAAGACTGCTTTCAGTAGGGTAACTCATTTGCTTAAACCTATAACCATCGAGTTTTGGTAGAAAACTACTTTTATTAGAAAATATAGGATTTTCTAGGAGAAATTCTAATACTCTGTAAATTCTAAACCACCATCTTTGACAAGATTATTTTGAAGAAAAACATGTATTTATACCAATGTAATTAAATACTTATGCACTCACCAGCATTTGAAAATGTTGATACTCGCTTTCAAAATAACTTGTATTCTCAGGTCATCCGTAGACAGGTACACTCCGGGAGCTTTTGTGAAGACATCCTTGTACCGAGCTGCATCTTATGTTATTCTCTGTATTTACCTTTGAATGTTGTTGCTAAATGTAACCTATATAAAATTATTACTATTAATGAAATGGTTGTTGTACTTTGATTACTATACTGCATATGTTGTGATACTTGACATGACGTCCTCCACCCCAGAACGTTTCCGCCGTTCCGGTTTTGGGGTGTGACAGATTGGTATCAGAGCATTGTTTATAGTGAGCACAGTATATCAAATCATAAAAGATATACGACCTATAAATACATTGGGATAAAAATACTCTGACCAAGAATTATACTTTAAAATATAACCATATTTTACAAAAAGTATAAGAACATCCAGAATATAAAAACCCGAACAAGTATCACAAGAAGAACAAGAATAAAAGTCTTTGGATGTTGACCATTTCCGTCAAACCTGGGCAGTTATGTAATCGTAAGCTGGAATAAATATAACCTGATCAACTATATTTATTCGAGATGCGACTACCGTGTGCTTGGAAGTGATGGTGGTGTGCAACAAATCTGAAACTTACCAAATAGGAATGCTAGAGCCAAACATAAAGTTTAAAATATTATGGGAGTATTTTAGGATACTAAAAGACTCACAATAAACCCAAAAGCATGTTAAGAAGTTAAGAATCAAACATATAATTAAAATACTATAGGGGTATTTTAGGAACCATGAATAACCTTGCGTGAAAACTAAAGAGATCCTTATTGATAGACCTATGATTTCAGAGTGTATACTCCCATGGTTATATATAGTGAGGATCTTATTGGCTGAGAATGTGTGGTTTCGCTCTACTTCCTTTTCCATGTTTGGATGTGGATATAGAGTAGTATCACATATTCGAAGGCCTATCAGATCTAAGTTATATATGATTTGTATACACTATGAAATCGTAGCAGGACTCGATGTGGATCACTCAGTGAAATGTTTTAATAATCTCTTAGGATTCTTTAGACATTTCCACTCTCGCACGAACTCCTTTAGAAAACCTTATCCACATCAGTAATCGACAAAAGAGTCGATTCAGACCTAGAAGAGGTTCATTGAGAAGATTTCCGAATAGGAAATAAATGAATAGGGACGAGACTATTGAAACCACCATGTGCCTATACCTTTTAGGGACATCGGTGGGAAATTCGCCTGAACTTCCGAGATTACAGTCATCCATTATGAAGTGATGATGCTCAGAGTCAGAATCAGAAGTAAGGCGGAGCAGAAATTCAATATGTCTGCAAGAGAAGAAACCCTAGGAAAATACCCGAAGAAAACCAACGCCTGTTCCAGTCAAGGATAAGAGGTGGACAGAGGGAGCCAATACATGGAACCCGAGAACTGTCTTTTCCTCATTATCGTCACGCTAATAAATCCATAAAATAATACAATTTAGTGAGTTAGTGATTACACTGCTCGCACTATGTGTTAGGCAAATCGTCTTTCCCGTCGCAATTAATACGAATAGATCGGATCTCAAAACCTCAATTGAGAGTGTTTAGCCATAAGTTTTCATGAGCCTTTTCTTCTATGATCTTCGTTCCGAACTTCTCTCAAATCTTTTCAAGGCCGGAGAGTGAAACCCTCCAATGTAAAGATAACTTAGTAGGAACGACACCCATTTTATGGCTTTCCGATACGCTTACTCCTACCCTGTTACCCATACTACATCATAGGGATGTAGGTCGACGCTCAGATAACCATAAATCAAGGCGCGGGAAAATTTACGCCTATCATAGTAAATAAAGATATGTCTAGGGTTAACCATCGCCTCTCATCAGCTTGTGTTCCTTTTCGTGTAGGAAAAACCATGCCTCCAAAGAAACGTAACCAACCCGTTGGTAAGACACCGATTCTTCAATTCGATGAAGCTACGTTCCGAGCTGCAGTTTCAGCAGCCGTAGCAGCTGTCATGGCTCACCCGAATGCTAACAACGCCAATGTTAGCAGGAGCCCTATCGGGAATCCCGATCAAAGCAATAGACAGCAGCAACCAACACCCGTGTACCCAGCCACCCAAGAACCCCAACCAAATCCACTAAAGACAAAGTTTAAGAACGAGGAGGGAAGTACCTCGACTCAAGGACCTTCCGAAGGGCAACGAGCTGAAGTGGTCAATGCCTCTGTCAACCCTTCCGCCTCGACACCTGGAAGACCCTACCTAGGAAACCTCCCCCACTGCAGCAGGTGTGATTTCCATCATCATGGTATCTGTCGGAAACTCTTTTGCGTTAGGTGCAACATGAAGGGGCATACCGCTCGCTTCTATAGAACCCCGGTTGAGTTCATTGCATTAACCACCAATGTGGGGACCAGTCCAGTATGCCACTTATGTGGTGAAATTGGGCACTTCAAGAGGGACTTCCTAACTGAAAGAAATGACAAGGACGCAGGAGGAGTTTAACCCTAATGCCTAAGGGGAACATCAAAGAACCCGGTAGAATTTTGGTACGTTCCTCGATCATGAGTAACTAGCCGAAAACATTAAATAGTCAATTCTAATTGTAATTACTCTCTCGTTAAGGCGAAAGTCGCAGCACTGTTGTAAAATTTAAAAATCCATCAGGTAAAGCTATGATGGCTTGATATACACGTTAAGTCCATTTATAATTAAGATTGATAGACCTCGAGTGAGTGATGCTGCCTTATCTACTGTTCCTCGTTTGGTTGTGGATTTAGGGAGGAGTCGCTCAGTCAACAGTCCTTTTAATCTTAATTATACATGACTAGTGTATACTAGGCGATTATAGAGAGGACTCGTGAGAAATCCATTCATGAAAA
The DNA here is from genome assembly GCF_052849685.1 of Lactuca virosa. Taxonomy (NCBI): domain Eukaryota; kingdom Viridiplantae; phylum Streptophyta; class Magnoliopsida; order Asterales; family Asteraceae; genus Lactuca; species Lactuca virosa. The sequence goes on from NC_136428.1 coordinate 244,385,669, forward strand.
GTACATTGTTCCCAAAACCTCAGGACCCCTAGAGTTCCGCGTCAATTCTATCGGTCCAAGTATCCGCGATAGTGATACCATGGACGAAACCCGAGACAGTAAGAACTTGTGTGCCCTGCTCAGCACATGGTCCTATCGATCTTCATTCCATATCGTGTCGATGTTTGCCAATTTCGACATTGCCGTCAGTCATGGCTTGACTTGGTTCAACCATGCGAGAATTCCTAGTGCTGCGTAAAGAGAACTTTCACCATATCCTGAGCATCAAATAAAGGTTCCTCCGAACCTAATAAGAAAACCTAATGCGAACCGTCAGTCGTCTCTCTTATCCAAACCTTCCGAAGTACCCAGGAGAAAGATACCACGCGCTGTTAACCAACCCTCCTTAGACAGTTAGAACCAGAAGCGACAGGCACAACAGGTATCTCAGAAGACAGTAACTGCCCGAGGCCTACCCCATAGGTCCTCCAAAAAGGCCATCCGCACCGCACAATCAGGTTCGTGAATCAAGAGAAAGAACTCATGGGATTAACTTGCCACTACTGAGTATATGCATTGGAGTGGTATATAATTTAGATCAATAAGATTTAAGATGTGTGCTTCCTCCCTACTCCCTGTTCCTCGTTTGGTTGTGGGTCTGGGGTGGGGCCACACAACTGAACATCCCATCGATCCCAATTATATACGACTTACATACACCGAGTATTAGTGATTAAGCCGAGTATGAGGTCTACCACGAACCTTATAGTAAGACCCTTCATCCTGTCCCATAGAAAAGGAGCTAGAGTCAAGAGAACCATTACGGGTTAAACTACTAAAATGACCACAAATACGAAATTTGTTGTCATCCCGGTTAAGCCAAAATAGTAGCTAACACCCTCAGTTAAGAAAAGTAACTCACGTCGTAAGAGTCAAAAACATTGACTACGGCCATCCATTCACGCTTAATCCCACAAATTAAGCATCTCAGCAGTAGGCCCAAAAACCTAAAAGCTGTGATAGGTTAAACTCTGAGAAAATTTGGATGAGAAAAATCAGAGGTTCTGAGTGACGGAACCCTACGCTATCTATATTTAGCCTATATAGAGAAAACTCAGTAACACCGGAGAAGTAGTTGCAAGTAATACTCGCACTACTCAGGCACTTCGTCCAGCCCATTACAGACGAGTAGTGCCTAGGACACACCGCCTCCTCATGCGAGAAAAGGTCACCGTCACCCTTAAGACGATCGAACGCATTCATCGAAGTTAATACTAGGATGCCAAGAACCACAGCATAACCTTCGCGACCAGGAACACTTGAGGAAAGTAGGCGATAAGTTTTGTCAAGCTATATAACCCAGGTCGTAAGGAGATTGTAGACTCGACACCGGTCTAGGTGTTAGTCGATGGGTTATACAAGAGCATGTGCTTCCTACGAACTGAAGGGAGCCGACACCTTAGAGAATGGGGCATGTCTTAGAGATTTGTTGGGCTACTAGGTGTTCCAAGGAATACTATCCCTACAGAGATAGTAGAACCACCTCCTGAAATAGTCCAGCATTTCAGAAAATCTCTAAGGGCGAGGCTAGCCCTGATCAGAGACTGCTATCCATAAAACAGCGAAGCGAGTAAGAGAATGATTCCTTCCGATTAGGAATCATACTGTGAAAGCATCTATTAGACGATGATGAAAATGGAAGTTTTCTAAGCATCGTCTGGTAAAACCCTCTATCACGCCGACTTTGAGAGTTTCCGTTAGAAGCACCTCAAGAGTCAGAAGTGCAGGTCCATTTTGCACTAGGTCGAGATAGACGTCACATAACCAATAGAGGCCAGTGTATAGCGAATACCTTCATTGATCCAGAAAACCTCCGAAAGCCAATCAGTAGAAAATACGAAATCCGAAGACGACCTGAGACTTCTAAGAACCAACCCGGAGAACTACACTCCAGTAAGAGAGAACTTTTGGAACTTCCGGATGGCGATCACGCCAAGTGATGATCTAACCATGGAAGTACATTATGTTCTAAGAACTGAAACGTTTCATCTTTCCAATAACTTAGGACCATCCGAGATTCTTGATAAGAATTGGTCCAACCCCCGTCAGACCTCAACTACTTTAGGGATTCCATAATTTCCACCCAAATCTATCCACGTCTCAAACTTGAAAAAGTGATTGTCCGACGAGGCTCTTGTAATCCCACTCGACGAGACCGAAGTTAATGAGAGCCTCAACTTCGTGGAAGAACCTGTAGAAATCATGGACCGAGAGGTCAAGCAAACGAAACGAATCCGCATCCCAATCGTGAAGGTTCACTGGAACGCCAAGTGTGGACCGGAGTTCACTTGGGAGCGTGAGGGCCGATCGAATAGGAAGTACCCTCATCTCTTTACTCGATTGTTCATACCTACTTCCTTGCCTAAACTCTAATTTTGGGACGACATTCCCTCTAACAGGGGGATGATGTGACAACCCGAAAATTTTCTATTGCCTTGAAAGCTCAGCCAGTCAACCCAAAATAATGTCAGACTTACTCCTGCTATCATTTAGCACAATTTAGAGTCTGTTCGAGCATTCTGAGCCTAGTACACTTAAGGAATAAGTGTTGGGGTTTATCTGTCGAAGCTATAGTATGACGAACGACCTTGAAACCCATTGACCTGGAGTTCACGGCCACCGCATGGGAGTTTACGACCGTAAACTCCATGTGGGCCGTAAAATCCACCTTATATGGTGGAATGTTGGCCATTTGTTTCATTCCTTCACTTCCTTTGGCTGAAATCCTCTCAACTATCATCCCGATCTTCGTCCCCGATCTTCAAAACTCGTAAGTTTCTTGTCCTAACTAGTTGATATGTTACTTGGTCTAGTGATCTTACATGATTTCATCCATGAAATCATGCCATTTGTGTAGATCTTCAAGTTTCACCAAGAACACCAAGAACACACACTAGTGTTCTTGGCCAAAATCGACTATTCAAGCCCCTAGATCGTAAGTACTCTCGTTCTAACTCGTTGTACACTAGGTTTAACATGTTTAGGCCTTAGAAACGTCAAGAAACAAGGGTTGGAAGAGAGTTTACGGCCAAGGCATGTTCTTGGGCCGTAAACTCCCTTTAAGGGTGCAATGATGCCCTTTCTTCCTTCCTTATGCCCAAAACTTAGCCTAGAACCAACCACCATTGAACTAGGAACCTTAAACATCAAAGAAACCATGTCCACATAGAGTTTACGGCCGTAAAATCATAAGGAAATGGTCCTTGGGCTGTAAACTCTATAAAGGGGTGATATTGTGCCCCTAACACCTCCTATGACTTGTATAAGTGATTAGAACCTTGCATGCTTAACCTAGAAACACCAAAACACGAAATGGATGGGCAAACATGAGTTTACGGCCGTAAACCCATGTGTTTACGACCGTAAACTCCCAAGGAGAGGTCCAAGGACCGTAAACTCCACCAAGGGTCCATTTTGAGCCCTAGTCACTTGCTAAGCCCTTGATTCGAGTCTAGCTTACTTCCTTGAGTAGTATAAAACCTTAGAACACCCAATGACACCATTCCCATGAGTTTACGGCCGTAAAATCATGGGGGAAGTGGTCCAGAAACCGTAAACACTCATAAAGGCCACCATTTGAGGAGTAAACTCCAATGTGAGGCCATACTCTCCTTATATGCAACCCTTAGTACTCTTAGCACTTGTAGCAAAGTGTTTTCATGTATTAGGGTGTCCTAACTCACTTAATTAGTTATTAAATGACTAATTGGATACATAAATGTATCATTGCTTGTTCAATAGGATCCGAGTGTGTGTTCAAGTCCTCAATTGACACATAACATCCTATACCATTCATTCATCCGAATCACCCACGTCAGGTGAGTTCATACCCCTAAATCAACCTTTTAAATGATTTTAAATGCTTTTATGAGGGGGAATACAAGTTGAACTAGAAAGTTATTAGATCAACCACACGTGATTAATAACCGTCTAGCAAATAGATTTCTGCATGTTAAACTGTTTTATCTAGCTAAAGGTTTTCAAATCTGGTTTTATAAACTAACATCAAGTTATAAATTCTTATTTATAAATTCTCCAAAGGTTTTACCAAAAACTTCTTTTTATACTTTTGTATTGTCAAATTCATGCCTGTATATGTATAGTTATATAAGTAATGTTTAAAGGACTTAGGAAGGCTAACTCGCTTTAATTCCTTTTCCTTGTTTGGATGTGGCTTTAGGGTATCGGTTATCCGTCCGAAGGTCGTCTAAATATTAGTTATATATCATGTATACATATATAGTCATAAAAGTTCTATCAGTCAGTTTAGTACCTTTAGGTAGCAAAGGCATCCTTCCATTATTCGTATACATTTATTACTAGTAACTATTATGTGTATAGTTAGGAGATACTAATTACTATTACTAGCTTCAGGAATCACACAAGAGTCAGTTCATTCATGAGTCTATAAGAATATATCATATACTATATAAAGATACACTTAATTCATTTAAGACTTTTCGAGGCGTGTCGTTCATTCTATACCACCTGGAGTCCATATTACATTCATTGAGACTTTTCGAGGCATATCGTTCATTCGATACCACTTGGAGTCCATATTACATTCATTGAGACTTTTCGAGGCGTATTGATCATTCGATACCACCAGGAGTCCATATTAAATTCTCTTAGACTTTTCGAGGCGTACCGTTCATTCGATACCACCTGGAGTCCATATTACATTCATTGAGACTTTTCGAGGCGTATTGATCATTCGATACCACCTGGAGTCCATATTACATTCTCTTATACTTTTCGAGGCGTATCGTTCATTCGATACCACCTGGAGTCCATATTACATTCATTGAGACTTTTCGAGGCGTATCGTTCATTCGATACGACCTGTAGTCCATATTACATTCATTGAGACTTTTCGAGGCGTATTGTTCATTCGATACCACCTGGAGTCCATATTACATTCTCTTAGACTTTTCGAGGCGTATCGTTCATTCGATACCACCTGGAGTCCATATTACATTCTTTTAGGCTTTTCAAGGCGTCCCGCCTGGAGTCTATGTTTTATTTTCTTTTAACCAGCAGTATTACTGCTGAGGTAAAATATTATTTTCCCTATTACTTTTGCTTGTGATCTTGTCACATATTCCTTAAAGTATAAACTATATTTTGATAAATGATAGTACTTATAAGGGAAAATACTTTTTAAACAATAAACAGTTGAGTCTTGGTAGAAGACTGCTTTCAGTAGGGTAACTCATTTGCTTAAACCTAGAACCATCGAGTTTTGGTAGAAAACTACTTTTATTAGAAAATATAGGATTTTCTGGGAGAAATTCTAATACTCTGTAAATTCTAAACCACCGTCTTTGACAAGATTATTTTGAAGAAAAACATGTATATATACCAATGTCATTAAATACTTATGAACTCACCAGCATTTAAAAATGTTGATACTCGCTTTCAAAATAACTTGTATTCTCAGGTCATCCGTAGACAGGTACACTCCGGGAGCTTTTGTGAAGACAGCCTTGTACCGAGCTGCATCTTATGTTATTCTCTGTATTTACCTTTGAATGTTGTTGCTAAATGTAACCTATGTAAAATTATTACTATTAATGCAATGGTTGTTGTACTTTGATTACTATACTGCATATGTTGTGATACTTGACATGATGTCCTCCACCCCAGAACGTTTCCGCCGTTCCGGTTTTGGGGGTGACACCTCAATGTTACAATCACCTAATCGACGTGCCGGTTAACCACACACGCTCCATCGATCTATGACAAAAATCGAGTCATCCTTCGCTACCAATGCCAAACCCAACTTATTGTGCCGGTTAACCACACATGCTCCACTAATTGTCTCGACAAGGGTATAAAGTGTAATTCCATGGAATTGCATCGATTTCACTTTTCCTAAAGTAACTAAGATTGAGAATTTTTTAAAACATTTAGTTACTTTATTTATTATACTTTTAATGAGGAGAGGGTTTGCCCTATCCTACCCGTTCGGCTAACGACCCTCCACCAATCAAGGAAGCGGTGGGTGAGAGTAGACACCCATTAAACGGCCATTTTATAGGCCATAACCTTATACCCCCTTATAGATCGGCTTCGTGAATGAGGCCTACGAACGGTAAGACTAGCAGTTTAAGCTATACATATATAATATTAGACTTTTAATGTTATATATAGTATAGGGTGTATTTTACACTTTTAAAATACTAGGTGGTTTAATTTTATAAATTACACTTTTAATTAAATTAAATATAAATCATATCATTATGGATTTATTAGCTCTCTTTTAATTATACATTTAATTAACTTAATAAAACCATGAGGATGTAATTTGAACTTTTTCAAAACTAGGGTTTTAGAATTTAAAATTTCAAAAATAAAACTTCTAATCAAAAATTTAAATTCCAAAACTTGAGGGCAAGTTTTGAAACATTTCAAAACATTTGGGTTTAGAATTTAAATATTAAACTTTTAATCAAAATTTAAATCCCAAAACTTGAGGGCAAGTTTTTGAAACTTTTCAAAACATTATTAAGAACATTCTAGATCAACTTACAAATAATAACAATTAAACAATTAATTGGTGATTATCTAAATATGATCTAATTCAATTTCTTGCAAGATAATCTATCAAATAATTCAAATAAACAAGTTTATCACATAAGGCAATGATTATCTAGTTAATTTGACAATTGTCTTCTATTCTAGCAAGGATAATCAATACCAAACATAAAAAATCAAATTTTAAGAGTTAAAAATGTTTTTGGTAACTTATCCATGCCAAATCAGCAAAAAATCCCGAAGATACCTCTGTCTGACCCTTGGACTCGCCGAGTCAGGGACTGGACTCGCCGAGTCCGCCTGACTCGCCGAGTTCATCCACTGACTCGCCGAGTCGGCCAGGCAGATAACAAGAAAAACGATTTTCAGCCAACGAATGATCAAATATGAAACAAATTCATCAACAAACAGCCCTAGTCTCTAATACCACTGATGGGTTTTGAGCACTACAACATTCCTATGGTGTACATGCAAACCCTAAAGCTTTGGATCTAGTTTGTCTAATGAACATGCAATAATCATCCAAAGCCATAAACCCTATATCTAGCATGTAATAATCAAATAACATATGAATTAGGGTTTAGATCTTACCTTGATTGTTATGTAGCAATAACAATCTCAATTCCTTCTTGTAATTTGATTCTGAAGGCTTAGTGTCACAAGTGTCACACCTGTAATGGAGTCACAAACACCATAAGGATGAAGAAGGAGGACATAGAAGACACCAAAAACGTCTAGAAACCCCAAGGAATCAGTTAGCCATGTTTTGGTGCCCTAGGGATCCTTAAATGGTGAGGCTATTAGGGTTATCTAACAAGGAAACCCTAATTTGACTGCTGAGGCCCTAAGCAGCCCATGGACTCCTCCTTTAGAGGTCTTGGACGAATTATAATGGGTTTCCCCATAGATTTCGTCCACTCCATCCTCTATGGAGTCCATTAGCCCAATATCCAACTCTCACATAATTGACAGTTCTAGTCCCCTTTGTTTAATTAATGTCTTTTAGCCACAAAATTAATTCTGATTAATTGTTGACTATTATTATTTAAATAATATGATTTGTATCTTAATATTTTATTCATATAATATATTAATAAATCATAATTAATCTCTTTCTCCATAAATCATCCTATCAAGTTGCTTTGGTGAAGTCAACCCAAAAGGACCATGCTCGCAATCGGGTCAAGTACATTCCAAAATAGTTATGGGCTTAGACACTAATCCAACATCAGGGTCATAGCCCGAGTGGGCAAGGTAGCATATCAGTTGGACCTTCCGGAGGAGCTTAGGAAGATCCACAACACTTTCCATGTTTTGCAACTGCGAAAGTGCATAGCTGATGATTCCGCAGTGGTTCATTTGGAGGACATTCAGGTGGATGACCGCATGAACTAGATCGAGAGGCCTGTATCCATTCTCGACAAGAAGATGAAGGCTCTGAGAAAAAAGAAAGTGGAGCTAGTGAAGGTGCAGCGGCAACACCGTAAGGGGTCGGAATCGATGTGGGAGCCAGAGGACGAGATGAGGGAGCATTACCCCGAGCTATTTCAAGCAGCATCAGCAGACTTCGAGGACGAAGTATAATTCAAGTGGGGGAAATTTATAATGACTGAGTCACCAGGTATTTCCCTTATATTTAATTAAGTGTTATATATTGCGAGGAAAGTCGTATGCTAGGCATACACAGTGTACGCGTGGCGTACATGTTGAGGCACGAAGCGGAGGAAGCCTCGCGTACGCTCAACGTACCCAAGCGTATGTTGGGCGTAACCTGTCCAGCTGCAAACCCTAAATTATAGGGTGTTCACCATATAAAAAGACATTAAATCCGTCCCAAACCTCGTTCCCTAAGCCTCCACTATCCCTAAAGAGTAGAAATCGAACCCTATACCTCTTGCATGCCTTATGAACTAATTTGGTGCACTTTTGGGTGATTTTTGGTGGTTTTGAAGAAGAAGAAGAAGTTAGAAGAACGAGTAAGAAAGTTAAAGGGGCTTATAGATCCAGAAGTCTAGCATATTTTCTAACTAATTTCATGTATCAAGCTTCAAACTTGACTATTGCATGCTTAGTTATAGTTTTGGAGTGCTTTTTGTGGCATTTTGACTCCATAGTTAAGATTTCTTGTGTTCTGGTAGTTCCAGTCCATAAGAGTTGTACCTTTGAGCTCTTAGAAGCATATAGAACTATAAAAATCAGGCCTTGATGGTTAAGCCACAACCATGCAAGTTTTAGATGGGCACAAAGTGTATTTAAGGACTTAAATCATGTCTTAACCCCCATCCATGCATGCAAAGACATAAAGTTCGTAACTTTATGGATTAGGACGTCTTAAAGGGCATGGATATATGTTTTGGACGTTAGGACTTAATGGATTAAGTCACAAGGAAGTTTCTAAGGTGGCTGGCCAGTACATCCGGCGTACCCCTGGTACGCTGCGCGTACTGGGTCAAACTTCCCGTAATGGTCAAGGCCAGCGTACGCTGGGCGTACGTGACAAGTACGTCGCGTGTACGCATACAGAATGGTTAAACGTGGATTTTGGGCCTCAAGAGGTTGGGCCTGAAATTGTTGGGCCTCATGACCCACTGTGGAGTATGGCCTCTGGGCCTAGACCTGGAATTTGTCGTATTATGCCTTGATGGGCCTTATTGGTCCTTAAAACTTAAATAAATGGACTTGGTCCTTAATTTAATTAGGAGTTGGGTCTTGGAAGAAAGAGGCCTAATAGGGCAAGGATTAGGGAACCTTGCCTTTGGTCATGAACTAGAAGTTTGGCCCATAAGAGAGTCATATTTGGACCCAATAACTGATTTGGAAATTTGTTGTACTTTAGGGAGAGCTGTCCCGAGCCATCCAAGGAGTACGATTTCGGCATACACAGTGAGGTGAGTCTCCCTTCGTAGAACCCGTGGGTCGAAGGCACCAAGGCCGATCCACTAGTATTGATATGACTTAGTAATTGTCTTTGTGATAGTTATTAAGGTGGTATTTATTGTTTGATGCTTATGTGTGATATACATGATTTATGTGGTAGGGGTAGGGGTGAAATAGACCCCATAATCGGTTGAAATAAAATCGAAGGGTAGGTCCGGCTCCAAGGTGTGCATGACATGGGTAGGTTGGGCACCCTGGTACGTCTGACATGGGTAGGTTGAGCACCCAGGTATGATCAGCAGGGTAGGTCGGGCACCTAGATATGTCTGACAATATGTTATGTTGTATGTGGTATGGTGGGGGAAACTCACTAAGCTTTGTGCTTACCGTTTCAGTTTGTGTTTCAGGTACTTCCAGCTCGAAGGGGAAAGGTCCGGCTTGATCGCATCGCATGACACCATGATTTTCCGCATTAGTGATTTTGGGATTATGACATTGATGGAGATTTTATATGTACCATCTGGATTGTACTACTAAACTATTTTATGTTAACACGATTTTGGGAAAAAACAATATGGTTTATCTAGGATTTGATAAACTTTAAAAAAATGAAATTTTCGGGTTGTATTCTTAAGGACGTTAGAACAAAACGCATGCAAAGGATTAAACAACATCACCTTTTCATGACATAATACCCATGCGATCATTTTAAATCGCCTTCAAATCCATACATCAATGAGATTTGAAACAATTCTTGAAAAATAAATCACTTTTAATTGTTGATGAGGAACCTCAATGATGTAAGCTGACTCTATACAGTGATAACACTCAAGCCTAGACAGACATCGAACAATTAAGAACTCCACGTGATATTGACTCATCCATAAATTTCCTTGTATCTCATGCATGTTAATGCATTATTCTTGTCTCTAGATGAATATCATGGCTAAAAATAAAAGACCATGCATTGCTGTCACCCTTTTTCACAACGACTCTAATCACATAACATATATTAAGCATTTCATGAAGAAGGAAGCCACATAGTTTACTTTTCTCATGATACTACAGAGATCATGGTCATAGGAAAGTTCCCACCCGATCTCATGAGGTCACAGAGAGAGAATATCAAAAAAGATTCAAAAAGATACATTTGGGATGAACCATACCTTTTGAAACATTATGTAGATTAGGCAATAAGAAGATGTGTTTAGGGACATGAGGTATAATACTTCCTCAATTATTGTCCTATTTATGCTTGTGGAGGGCATTTCGGTCCTGAAAGAACTTTCAAAAAAATTATAGATTGTGAATTTTATCGTTCTCAACTCTTTCATGACTCTTATACTTTTTTCAAAAGTTGTGAGAGATGTCTAATGAATGGTTCTTTGAGTTCCTGAAACCAAGTTCCTTTGACCACTATCTTGGTGTGTGAATATTTGATATATGGGGTATTAATTTTATGGGCCCTTTTCCTTCATCCTTTGGGAACTTATACATCCTTTTTGTTGTTGATCATGTTTCCAAATGGGTAGCGGCAAAGGCAACAAGAACTGATGATTCTAAATTTGTTGTATATTTTTCAAGGTTAACATCTTATGTAGGTTTGGAACTCCGAAAGCCTTGATTAGTGACAGTGGCACACAATTATGCAACAAAGCTCTTGGATCGGTTCTCAAGAAGTATAAAGTCCAACATCAGGTGTCTACAGCTTATCACTCGCAAACAAATGGACAATTTGAAGTGTCAAATAGAGAAATAAAGTCCTTACTTGAGAAGAAAGTGAATACAAACCACAAATATTGGATTCTTAGACTCATGTTTGCAAAGCGTACCGTTCATTCGATACCACCTGGAGTCCATATTACATTCATTGAGACTTTTCGAGGCGTATTGATCATTCGATACCACCTGGACTCATGTTTGCAAAGTGTACCGTTCATTCGAAAGTGAAATAAAGCTCTTTGGGCATACTGAACTGCAAACACAACTCCAATCTTGATGTCACCTTATAGACTCATGTTTGCAAAGCGTGTCATCTTCCCGTTGAACTGGAGGAAAAAGATTTTTGTCATAAAATCTAAGCATAAGGATTGATGAAGCAGGTGTTCACCGAACGTTGGAGATCCAAGAGTTGGAGGAGATCAGAAATGAAGCATTCGAGAACTCACGCATCTACAAAGACAAGACCATGGAATTCCATGATATGTAACTCTCCGGTAAGACCTTTGAGATTGGCCAAAAGCTATTACTCTATAACTGTCTTCTTAAATGGTTTTCTGGTATGTTACCGTTCATTGTTACTAACGTATATGATTATGGTGTAGTCAAGATTAAAAGTAAAAAAGCGGGAAAAGTTTTCAAAGTTAATGGTCACAAAGTAAAGGTCTTTTATGTAGGTTTCCAAGAGAAGGATATATGGGTTGATAGCTTGGAATGCCCGGACTATATCGAGTAAAATATAAGCGCAAAGTCAAGCCAAAGAGTTGAAACAAAGTCGGCTAACCGAGAGGCAACTCGGGGAGAATTTTTTTTCCATTCTTCTTTTATTTACTTTATTTTGTTTTGTTGTAATTTTTTTGAGTCTTTTTGAGAGTTCCATGCAAAACAGTTTTCATATCTAAAATATTGAGAGGGAGTCATATTGAAAAGAATGTTTTTGTGGGGATAATAGAGGAAAAACACACATTCATGTACAAAATCGCATGAACTAGGATTCGAAAGGCACGACCTCATTTTAGACCGTGTGTAACCGAAGAGGTTTTGCTAGAAAAAAAAAAGGATGGTAGCATCAAAATTGCATGGGCTAACACCAAAAAAGGCACAACCTAGGGCTAGACCATGCCTCGACATCGCAGAGTTTAAATAAAAAAAAATTACATGGGGCAAACTCGAAACGTACGGCCTGTATCGGAAAAAGCATGACCTATTTTATGACCATCCATGCGTGTCAGAGATTCTCCAAAAAAAAAAAAAATTCCACAATTTCTATGATGAAAACTCACGACCCAAGCACCAAAATGCACGGCCTGGAATCAACCGTGCGTCGTGTTGCAGTTCTAAAAAACAAAATAAAAATCCAATGGGGCACATTTGCAAAACTCATGGCCTTAATTCGAAATCACATGGTAAACAACAAAATGAAAACCGTCAGGTCGTGACTCTCTCGGACACAAAGTGCATGGAGAAAAACTCACAGGCTTGGTTCTAGTATTGCAATCGATTCTCTTGACTCTCTTTCTCACATTTGTGCCTCTCATCCCCCCTCTAAACCCTTCATTGTCCAAACTCTACAAACCCCAGCAAAAAGTTTCGATTTTCTTCAATTAATCTGAGATTCAAGCATCAATGTATGTTGTTTTACGTCCCTAACTTCATCTCCTTCATCTTCTAGGTCGAATCCCCCCATGGAAGTGTAAAATCGAATTTTCACATCAAAACCCTAGTTTTTATTTTGTAAAATTTGACTTGATTCTTGTATTATGTTTCAGAATTCTTGTATAGGGTTTGAAGAACAAGCTTAGGGAGGTATTTTGGAAGGAAGAGTGTAAGCTTTCATCTCTAATTGTGCATTCCACCATTGATGAGTTTAAGATTTTATTGAGGTTGAAGATAAAGTGAACAGTTTAAGAAAATATCACAAATTAAAGAATTTGAATGGTACATTCCTTCCATATCTCACGTTTTATGCATTAATCATAAGTTTTATTGTCTAGAATTGTTGAAAATCCATCCAAATGCTTCATATAGTTGTTATTCGTGCTTGTCTAGTTGTGCTTTAGCCTTTAGTCACCATTTATATGTCATATATGTGATTTTTCATCATGCCCAAACAAAAGAATCCAAAGCCAAGGGAAAAATTGGAATCCAAGTATGGTGGCACCACCTGTATGCACAATTCTATTGAGCATCATGACCGCTACCGTCACCTAAAGGACCGCGAAAAATCTCAGCAACAGTTTGTAGATATTCCTACTCTTCAAGAACTAGGAGTTTATGATGGTGTCCTTAGGTTATTTAGTAATATCGGTGAGGAGAGTCTCCTCACTTTGGCACCAATGGAATCATATAGAAACACAATTCTTGAATTATTACAATCTTTGGAATTCAATGAAAATACCAAAAGTCTCTCATTCGGTCTCATGCAATTACAATTTTTTCCAAGTCTAAACGATCTTAGTGGGTTTGTTGCAATTTCTACAAACAATACCTATGGTCCCAAATTAGGATACATGTGAGATAAAAATATCCTTTGCAATGCCAAATCCAAAGCCTTTTGGAAGGTAATCATGGGACTTGATGAGTATATGGATCGATCAACCAAAGCATCTCAAATCATTCATCCGGTCTTAAGGGTGGCCCTCCAAATTATCGCTAATATTGTCTTCCCCTAAGAAGACATTAGCAGAGCTGGTAAGATGGAGTTAGAAATTCTTTGGTGCATGGTCACTGATCTAAAGAGACAACATTTTGGTGCCTTTCTTGCTTCCAAACTTCTCAAGGTCTCCACTAGCAATTCCTGCCCTATTCACAGCGGCGGGATTATCACTTATCTTGCCACCCGCCTTATTTGTGCTGAGAGTTTTGAGAGCAAGTGCCTAAATCTCGAGAAAAACATGCAAGGATCCAATACCATCACATCCAATGTCCTTGCAGCCTCATATTTCTTCCGTAGAGGAAGTGACGGTACCTTTACATGCTTGGTGCAGGGTGAAACCCATTTCTGAATTCTTGTTGGAGACTTCAGTTACCTCCACCTCCAATAGGACATCAGTCAGAGTCGGTGGTGTCTACCAAATAATACTTCTTCTGATTCCATTATGCGCGCTCCCGAGCCAACCCTGAGTGCTACCGAGCGGATGGTCGTCGACCACGAAGAAAACACTCGTGCAATTCCCTATGTTCCTCCCACTCACTTTACTTCTCCCACTGTAGGGGGATCCACTTATGTTGTACTGGTGGACACCGGACATCACTTCTACACTCCACAAGGGACTCTATAGCATGACATATACAAGAGTCGGTTTTATCACCTTAATCACGTTGTTGCCGATATTCGTGTTGATTTTTCTGCTACCAACGCCTCCATTCAGCAATTGACACAAACGATACAAGGGGTTATGCAGTTCCTATAGTGTTGGACCCCCCTGTGCCCAGTAGGTTTCCCTACCCTCTCCGAGCATCGAGGACTATGCATAATCTTAAGTTGGGGAGGGGTCTTTGTATATCATATTCTAGTTTCCTAATGCATTTCATCAAAAAATTTTAAAAATTCCAAAAATACTTTATTACTATTCTAATTTTTCTGTTTTTTTGCATCTCATTTTCTGCATTCCATTCAAAAAATTTCAAAAAAAAAATTTCAGAAAAAATTGATGCATCGATCATAATGGGTGCGAGTAGTTGACAGCCTTGAAGTCCAAACACCAATATATATATATATATATATATATATATATATATATATATATATATATATACATATATATATATATATATATATATATATATATATATATATATATATATATAAAATAAAATAAAATAACTCTTCACTTCAAATGTATTGCATTGATAGACTCGAAGGCGCCCTCCTCTTCATGGGCTTGGTAATTTAAAAATAGATGGTATATGACTTCCTGTGTTGATTTATAAAGTAAAGCAGGGTGAAATGGATTTTGAAAATATCGTACTCTTTAAAACCCGATACTTAACGCGAACTCCTGTTTGAAACAACCGGGAAACCATCTTTAGAATCACTTTTGGGTAGACCGCTCGAGGGGGATTTCATTTCATCCACCCATTCACATGTCGTGTGAAGTATTAAAGACTTGCTTGGTCACTACACTAACCGGGCCAAACTGAAGAAACAATCCACGAGCTAATTCGTACACAAAATAGATTCATAAGCAAAGCAAGTCATATCAGAAGAATGAAATCTCAAAAAAAAAAAAAAAAAAACCAACTTGAAGAAGCAAAAGTCAAAGTTCAGGAAAAGCAAGTCAAAGAAGTCAAGTTGAAGATCAAAGACGCTAGCAACACATAAGCTCAAGGTGAATGCAATGATTGGTACCTTTGGGAGTAGGCCTGAGATGGATAGTGTGCATTGGGATGAAATGCAAGGTTGGTGCAATCTTGAGTACGTTGAGGGAGTTTTAGAAGCGGTCCCTATTCAAAAATATAATACCCTCCCAAATAAAGTAACTTAACACCTGGGTTGTCTACATTTTCAAAACCATTGAATCAGTGGCTTTCGCATGAAGTCTCATGACCCTCTCATTTTGAACTTTGGGCCCGTGATTGTGCTTTAAAGTACAACATCCAAGGTTTGACTCTATTGAGACTTTCTTGAAGTGAGAACAATAAATGGATAACACTTTGTGTTTGGATAATTGGTACTTGACTTTCATACCCCTGGTGATTGAAAAAAAATTAAATTATGAAGTTTGGATTATATAATAAAACATAAACAAAATATTTTATTTATTTATTTATTTATTTATTCTTATTTTTTTAAAGCTTTTTAATCTTATTTTTTTCTTAGTTTTGTTTTATTTATGTTTATATGTTATTTTTGATGTTTTTCCTTGCATGTATTTGGTCTTAGTGCCTTATAGGTTCTTTCCATCCTTTTCGTCTTAGTTTCCTTGTATTCACCTATCGTCTTCCCTAAGGTTATTCTTCATTTTATTCTTTCTTGAGAACAAGAAAGGTCCAAGCTTGGAGAGCTTTGATATGTGCATTTGATGCACCTATCAAGCACGTCTATTTCTATACTTTCATTGCATTTTACTTCATAAATATTGCATTTAGTTAATTATTTGGGCACTTGCATGTTTAATCCAGAATGCCTGGTACTTCACTATTTTTTGATTAATTTTGTAGGCATAATGGAGCTTGGAGCATTGGAACTATGGAGGCGATCTTAGAGCTTGGAACTTGGAGCTTGGAGCTTGGAGCTTGGATCATTGGAGCATGAAGTAAAATGGATCGGTCATGCCATGGAAGAAAACATGAAGACATAACCCGAGTAGTTGCATATCATCATAGCAAAGGACTGTGTTTCAAACACGGTTGGTGTCACACCGACACGGGTCGTGTTTGTCCTTTTTCATTTTATATTTAAGCAACATGAGTCGTGGTGAAGCTAAACCAAAGACAAAACAAAGTTTGAAGATTTTTGAGTTTTTTCAAAAAGCACAGCCTTGATCCAAAAAGCACGTCCATGCCAAAAACACAAGGTCAAAACACATATGCATGCTAAAAACACATGGGCAAAAGGAATGGTTAAAACACATTGTGGAGCTAAATTGGAGGAAGTCGCCATTTTTTTATCAGAAACAGTTTTTGGAACATTTTTAGGGCTATTTTGGGAGATTTCTTGGAGCTTTTGAGAAGACCAAATCATTGCAAACATTTTTTATTTCCATTTGTAAGTTAAACACTTCCATTTCGATCTTTTTTTTTTTTGGTTGATTTGTTTTTAACCATGTATGGCTAAGAAACCCTAATTTATAATTCTTGTTCAAAACATGTTAATTACTTGACTTGAAGGATATGTATTGATGCTTGATTTATGATTCTATTCTAGTGATTATGTTATTGTTTAAACTAGAATCTTTGAATTTGATTTATGTTTGTTTGGGAACTTATATGAATTGAATTCATGTGTAGTTAATTAACTTTTTGGGAACCTAATTGTTCTATGAAGTTAATGATTGGTAACAACAGTTATGTTTTCTTAGTGTAGAAAATTTCGAGCGTATGAGAAGAAATGAACATTGTTCGGAAGCTTGTAGAAATTTAATGCAATTTTTCAAAAAGAATCTAAGGGCGTGTTTAGGTTGAATTAGTAATGCTATGTCAAGTCATAGATCGTGTTTTGGTTAGATAATTGGGAAACGAGAGGTATTAAAGCATGTTAGTATCTTTCAATACCAACTTAGAATAACAATCATGAATTACATCAAGTCATAATCAAGTTTAATGACAACATTGAGAACTAGAATTAGAACCGTTCCAACAATGTGTTTACAAATCTATTTCCTTTTCTGCATGTTTTCAAAGTATATTGTTATTTTCATTATTTAATTGTTGCAAACAAAACCTCTTTTTGTGACCAAATTACCTTGCATAAAGAGGTATAGACTTTTATCATGTGTCTCCGTGGTTCGACCATGATTGCCTTGTACTACTCTTTAGTGCATTAAAGCATTGTATTTGGAGTCTATTATACCCATATAATTTGTTGGGTTTTGCACGCATAACAGTTAGTGATGTAATTACCAAAGTCACATCAAAGAAAAGCTAAAGTGCTAACCAAAGCGCTGCCCAAATTTCCAGTCATACATTTTTAACAAGTGAGTGCATAGTTACTTTCATCTCACACACACATACACACACACAGACACACATACACACACACATACATATATATACATACATGCATACATACATGAAGTATTTAACTACTTAGCTGTTATGTATTCCTATTCATTGTATTTTCAATATTTGTGCTCAATATGGCTTACTTGGTTATACTATATTTAAATAAAGTATTGAACTATTTATCTTATTATAACTAAAGTATATTGAGTACTGAAGGCTTGTATAAAGTAAAATATGATGGGAGATTGTAGCCAACATGGTATTATTGTACTACTAGGGATTAGTCATCTAATAGGGTATAGAGGATGGGCCACAGACTATTTTGGACAAGTCTGGTGAAACATGGACAAGATTGCAACTTGTAGGTGTTTATATGGTAAATTACATGGATGCTCCCTGCAGTTTGGGGAAAATTACGTGCTTAGTCCCTGAGAAGCACGTAACATTCCATTTTTTTGGGGTTATAAACCCCCATATGAGAAGCACGATATGGGTATTTTTTCTCCTTTCATATCTCCCATGTAGGGAATTTTATGATTTCCCATTACAAGTAAGTTGATGTAACCCTAGTAAGCTCTAATTGAAGCTATTGAGAGCCTGTATTTTCTAATCAAAGCTTTTGAGAGTGTAGGGACCAAGGTATGTATTTATTTCATGGGTAGGTGAAGAAAAACATGGTCATGAGACTGAAATAAAGAATGAAGGACTTCAAATCCGAATCCAAGAACTTTAAATCCGAAATCTAAATCTCAAGACATTGTTAATAATCATCTGGTTTTTGTTTTTTGGGATAACTGCTTACAAGTTGTAATGTTATGTTCAAGATTAAGTCATGTAGCTACATTTGTTTAGAATGCATTACAATGAATATGATTTGTATCAAGGGTACCCTTCTATCAATGGAAATGTTATTATGTTGAAGTTTGTTGTACATTACGATTTTCGAAGTACAATACGAGCATATTATGCATATGAGCAGAACATATGACTAGTATAGTTTGCTAAAACTAAAGAGATCATAATTAAAACATTGTTTGTGAAAAGCAAACAACACAACCATTACAACATATAACACCTATTTCAAAATACCACAATGTTTGTCAACATCAACAATGAAAACATATAAACTACTTCCAATTTCAAACATTGTTTATCAAAAGAAACTGAAACAACACATACGCACCAAAAATCCACATTCATGGGACACCTTTCCCTTTCTTCCTAATACCTCTAGTTTCCACTTTTTCCCTTGCAACGCCACCAACATTTCTTGAACTTTTTTATAGACCAAGTTTCTTTCCCTTGGATGGCCTTACATTATGCCTATTTTTCTTACACTTAGAACATGTGATAGACTTCGATGCTCTTGATAGTCAATTACCTTTCACCAAATCATCAACTTCCATGGCAGATTTGTGCTCTTGGTGGTGCTGGAAGGGAAAAATTGAAGGAAGTCACCTTTGGGTTTATTTGATTGCATAGTGACCAGTCTTTCCATAGTTAAAGCAAGTCACCTCGTTGGTACATCTCCCGAAGTATTTCTTCCTACACAGCCCACACCACTTTGCCTCGTTAATATCCCAAACCTCTTTTTTTTGGCGTCAGACTTTGAAAACCAACCCTTCTTATCAGACCTTGAAGATCCCTCAAACTTCCTTTTCTCTCCAGTTTCAGCTTTCTCCCTACCTTTCTCCTTTATCATGGTCTCTACATTCCTTGCCACCCAGATGGCTGTTTTCAGAGTGGTTGCTAGTTTCACCGTTAGACCAAAATATGCTAGTAGTCCTCTAGCAAAATTATTTACTTTGGAATTTTTGGTAGGAACCAGGTTATGAACTAGTTTCATCTTCTCAATAAAAGTTGCATCATATTCCCTGACACTCATCTTTCCTTTCTTTAGATTCTGGAATTTATTGTCGATCTCTAGAAGATCTTGTTCAAAGCCATACTGAATCTTCAACTCTTCAAGGAAGTTCTCCCATGTTATGTTCCTTTATTCTCCCTTTGGCATGGAATCAGTTAACAACTGCCACCAGCTCAACACTCCAGTCTTTAGTATTCTGATTGCTAAGATGATCTTCTGTCGGTCGTTGTTGTCATAACTATCAAACACCATCATTATTTTAGAGATACAATCCATAACTTCCACTGGTGTTTGGCTCTCATAAATGCTTTGTGGTTTGGAATCCATGAAGTCCTTGTACTTGCATCCATCCCTCTCAATCTCTCTCGCTAGGGTTGTTGCTCCTAACCCTTTGTCGTTCATCTTAGCCTACAGTCCTACTGTAGCTTCCTTCTTCATACTATTCCTCCTTCAGTTCATGTTTCACAACTGGTACAGTAGGTTCTTCCCTATTCTCACATAGTAGTCGTCTTATTTCCTACATTTTTTGTTCAAGCATGTCTTGCATCATTGCATGAACTCCTTCCATTATGATCGGTTCGGCTGCTGCATAACTTCTGTTGCATGCTCAATAGCCCGTTGAGGTTTTGGCTGTTGGTTTCAGTTACCATTTCCCAACCTGCTACGAGTTCTCACCATGATGTTCTGTGCACCAGAACAATCGTCCAATGTACCAAAATTCGCTAGTATATTAGGATAGAGAAGGTTTTAGTTATGTTTAGACACATAATCCTCAATATCAATTTGAAAAGTTATATGCCAGTTCTAAAGCATTAGTTTACACATTTAGAATCATGAACACATAAATTTTCCTAATCCAGGTCCGCAAAAGACCTTAAATCTAGTAAATCAATAACAATTCAGGCAAGAAGCCAATGGCATGCTATAATATAAATCATTTAGCACATAACATAAAATTAAGCATCTTATTATAAAGTAAGCTAGTGCTTGTGTTAATTCAGGTGTACAACCTAAAATAAAATAGACACACACCTCACGATCATCGATTAGCATTCTAAGTTTAATTCTATAAATGTCGAAAATTCCTAGTTTGGTTAAACTAATGTTCTTATTTTAAAATAGTGTATTCTTTATATTGCAAAATTTTTTATATAAAAAGTATTTCCAAAGAAATGATTTTCATTGACTATTAAGAACTTGGTATATCATAACTAATACAAGAAAAATAAGCATAAACGTAGTCGTTAGATGTCTTGCAACCTCATATTATACTATGGCCTATGCTTCCTCAGGTTCAAACATTACTATCTGCGATAAAAAAATGTTTCTCATCAGATGTAAACATTACTATCCATGTACCTTTGTATTGCTACATGGGATAAAAAAAATTAAGTGGGTCGGGCTTGGGATCCTGGTGAGTACATAAGGTTTTCAACCCAATATATTACTATAAATTGTGTAAATTACACGGATGGTCCATGAGAAAGATTTTTAACTCAGACGATCCCAAATGCTAAAATTTGTAACCCACCTAGTCCCTCACTTAACATTCCATTTGTTTTGGGGTTTGAAACCCGCCATGTGATAAGCACGTTAGGAGTATTTTTTTCGTTTCTTTTATTAATCATGTTCTTTACTATATTCTCCTCCCTATTTTCTTCTCACAAACGCTACAAAATCAAGCATGTTGAAATGCGATTGTGGTGATGTAGGTGTTATACGAACTTCAACAACGAAGAGAAACCCTGGTAGGGCATTTTATGCTTGCCCGTTACAGGTATATTGTTGTAACGTTAGTATGTGCTAATCAAAGCTATTGAGAGCCCGCCTATGCTAATAGAAGCTTTTGAGAGTTCAAGGGCCAATGTCTGCATTTATTTCATGGGCAGATGAAGAAAAGCATGTTCATGAGACTGAAATAAAGAATGAAGGACATCAAATCTAAAGAATGAATGACATTAAATCTGAATTCAAGAACTTGAATTCCAAAATTGGAATCTCAAAGCATTGTTAATAATCAGTTGGTTTTTGTTTTTTGTGATAATTTTTTACAAGTTGTAATGTTATGTTCAAGATCAATTCATGTAGCTGTAGTTGTTTAGAGTACATTGTAATAAATGTGATTTGTATCAAAGGTATCTTTTTATCAATGCAAACGATATTATGTTGAACTTTGTTGTATTTTACAATTTTTTCAAGTACAATGGGACCATATTATGTAGATGAGCTGAATAGATGACTAAAATAATTTCCTAAAACTAAAGAGATGGAAATTAAAACACAGTTTATTAAAACTAAAAAGATGACCAAAATAACAAAAATTTCATTGCTAAAACTAGTTAATATAATTAAAACATTGTTTGTCAAAAGCAACCAACACAACCATTACAACATATAACCTAGTTCAAAATACCATAATGTTTGTCGATATCAACCATGATAACATATAACCTAGTTCCAATATATCAAGGTTTATGACTCTAACTCATTTATCAAATTTAAGATTTCACATAGCATCTTGGTAGTTGATGGATTTTCTAGAAACCATCAAGAAGAACTCATAAATTAGAGATTCCACATTTCTCAATTCAATGATGACTTCTAGAATTAATGCAAACAGTTTGTGTTTGTGAATAGCTATTATTCAAGTTCAATAATTCCTTGTTGAAACTAGTTCCAACAATTGCTGCATCGGGCTATGGTTCTTGAGCTGCTTCAAGTTCCATGTACCCCCCACTTGATTTGTCCTAAGAAGCTTGTTTTCTACTAACTCATCATTTAGAGGAATGAAAGAACGTAATCTTGGTTTATTTGTATATAATAATCTAAAATGCCCTTTTTTAGAATATTCTATAGATATGTAATTTGTAGGTGTTTGTATTCAAGATACAATTAATAGTTACAAAGGTACAATCCCAAGAGCATAAAGGAAGATAATTTCTACCGATTATAGTGTAAACTTTATCCGGTAAGGCCTAATCCATCCTTTACTATCACTTAAAGCTTTAGATGGTGATAATGGATTATATCTCAACTTTTAATTTAAAAATCTTCAACCAAAACTTCATAATTATTCCTTACGATGTAAAATATAATCATAACTACATCAAAGTTTATTATTCCTTAATACTTATTTCCTCTATGAATTATAGAAAATATGATTAATAATCCTCTATATAAAAATAAGATTCACATATGTCAAATAAACTATATTATTTAGATTCCTTTGTTTAATTTGGAATATGTGTTCTTCATTTATATAATAAAAATAACAATGTCATAGATAAGTTTGATTTTGTGACAACCCGAAATTTCTATCTTGTACAACCATTCACTTCAATAGAAGTTAGATTTGTTTCTGCTAACTTTTAAGCTGTTTAGAGTCAGTTTGAGTGTTCTAAAGCCTAGTACTTCAAGAGGTAATTATAGGAAGTATACTTTAGAGTTTATTGTGCAACATTTAAGTCCCAAAAACTCCAAGAGTTTGGAGTTTACGGCCCAAAAATGGTGTTAGGGCCGTAAACTCTAAAGAGTATATAAATGACACTTAGTCATTTTTAGCCATTTTTACCTTAGAAAGCCAAAGAACTCATTCTCTCTCAAGTATCATCCGATTTTTCTTCAAGATCTTCAAGATTGTAAGTGTTTCTTTCCTTATTTAGTGGATACCTTTCATTATCTAGTGATCTTACATGAATTCATCCATGAAATCATTTCATTTTCATAGATCTTCAAGTGTTCTTCATTTCACCAAGAACACCAAGAACACACACTAGTGTTCTTGGGCCGTGAACCCCCTTACAAGCCTCTATATTGTAAGTACTCTTACCTTGGCTTGATATAGGCTTGTTTCACTTGTTAATCAACTAGAAAACATGAAGAAACACAAGTTCATAAAGTGTTTATGGCCAAGACAATGTTCTTGAGCCCTAAACCCTAATAAAGGGGGCATAGTGAGCCCTAGTCCCTTCCTAAGCCTTGGATACAAGTCTAGATCACTTCCTTGAAGAGTTTAGGACCTTAAACATCAAAAGAATCAAGAACACATGGACTTTACGGCCGTAAACTCATGGGGAAATGACCATGGGCCGTAAACTCTAAGAAGTGGTGCAATTATGCCACTATTACTTCCTAAGGCTTGGACTTGATCATAGGATACTAAACCTTGACTTATATGACCTTTAAACACAAAATGTTACATAATACCATGAGTTTACGGCCGTAAACTCATGGGGAAATGACCATGGGCCGTAAACTCAAGTGTTATAACCATTGTGGCCATAAACTCAAATGTGAGGCCATACTCCCTTTAGATGTAATCCTTTGATACTACTAGCACTTGTATCAAAGAGTTATCCATGTTTTAGGGTGTCTTTACTTGATTAATTAGTTATTAATTGACTAATTGGATACATATATGTGTCATTATATGTTAAATAGGATCCGTGTGTGTGCTCAAGTCTTCACTTGACACTTAGCATCCTATACCATCCGTACATCCAAACCACTCACTACAGGTAAGTTCATACCCCTTAATCAACCTTTTAAATGATTTTTAAATGCTTTTAGGGGGGGATACAATTTGAACTATTATAGTTATTATACCAATCACATGTGATTAATAACTACCAAACAAGTGGATTTCTTACTTTTCAAACTATGTTATCAAACAAACTACTTCAAACTGTTTTGCAAACTCTTTTACATGTTAATAACTACCAAACAAGTGGATTTCTTACTTTTCAAACTATGTTATCAAACATACCCCTTAATCAACCTTTTAAATGATTTTTAAATGCTTTTAGGGGGGGATACAATTTGAACTATTATAGTTATTATATCAATCACATGTGATTAATAACTACCAAACAAGTGGATTTCTTACTTTTCAAACTATGTTATCAAACAAACTACTTCACCTTACCACCTGTTCCTTGTTTGGTTGTGGACTTAGGGTATCGGTTGTTTTTCCGAAGGTCGTTTGAATCCTATTTATATATTATGTATATGTATATAGATATAAAAGTTCCTTCTTGCAATTCAATACCTTTGGGTAGCAAAGGTATACAAACATGTTCATACATACAAACAACATTACTAGTAAACTACAATAGGTATAGTTTAGGAAGTTACTAATACTATTACTAGAACAGTGAAACATACAATGAGTCAGTTCATACATGAGTGAATACATACTATGATGAGAAACAAACATAACATACATATAGAGAATACTATAACGAGAAACCAACATAACATACATATAGAGAATACTAAAACGAGAAAGAAACATAACATACAGATAGAGAATACTATAACGAGAAACAAACATAACATACAAATAGAGAATACTATGAAGAGAAACAAACGATAACATACAAAGAGAACATACATACATACTAAACAGAGAGAACATACAATACAGCTAGTACATACAATACATATACAAGAACATTACAATAGCTATGTGAGCCACGTAAAAGGGAAATGGCATCACCTGTCATGGCTCGTTTTGTATCCAGAATCTCCTTAAATGGGGAGCATTGAATTTGTGTATAGATCTATGCTGGATTGACTATCATACACCTTGCTGCTCGCTACAGTGGGACTTGCAAGTCTACGGGTGCCAAATGTCATTTCTTCCGACGTCTTTCATCGTCGTGTTTATAGTCGGTAGTATGGTACAGGCATATCACATGTTACTTTAAATAACATATTGGTTTAAGGTAATTAGTACAGAAGTAGTTACTTAATACAACACTACAGTACTTTATTATTTCCCCATTGCATTCACATTGTGACCTTCACACAATGAACGGTAATGTAAAACTATATTTTTGGTTAATGATAGTCATACTTGGGAAAATACACACATTTACATATAACAAACATACATGACACTTGATGCCTTGGTAGAAGGCTATGTTTAGTAGAACATATAGGATTTTCTAGGAAGTACAAACATTTACAAACATTTACAAACTTATACATCAAGTACTTACAAACACTTTCATACAAACAATGACACTAAAATACTTATGATCCCACCAGCTTTAAAGCTGATAAAATCTTTCAAAATAACTTGTAATCTCAGGTCACCAGTAGACAGGTACCGGTGCTAGGTTTTGAGAAGATGGAGCTCGTTCAAGACTCATCTTTTATTTTGATTCATATTTTTGGTGTCTATTAAACTTCACAGAACACACTTGTATTAAAATTATATTATTAATGCAATGGATGATGTTGTTGCTTGTTTACTACTATGCATTGTTGTGATACTGTACATGACGTCCTCCACCCCTGAACGTTTCCGCCGTTCCGGTTTTGGGGTGTGATAGATTGGTATCAGAGCATTGTTTATAGTGAATCGAGTATATCAACCCATAAAAGATATACAAACTATAAACACAACGGGATTAAAATACTCTGACCAAGAGTTTATACTTTTAAATAATGAAATATTTAACCAAGTATGCATACATATATTCATACTTAAATCAGTGTCTCTAGGACAGAACAAAAGTATTACGATTGTTAGACAACACAATTAGACTTAGACACATATAGTCAACCCTGGGAAGATATAGCCTGATCAACTATATTATCCGAGGAGTGACTAGCATGTGCCTAAGGGTGGTTGTGAGGTTGCAACAAGTCTAAAAAATTACCAACAATACTACAATGAAAACATTAGAACAGAACATAAACTTAAAATACTATAGGAGTATTTTGTGTTACTATAATTGCTTATCTGAGAATTAAAGGTTTTTATTAGTAGGTCAATATTTGCTAAGTGGATACGCTAAGCTTATATGTGACTAGGATGTCATAGACTTAGAATCTGTGATCTTTGATTTTCTTCTTGTTCCTTGTTTGGTTGTGGATTTGGAGTTAGAATCACTTATTCGAAGGTCTATCCTGTTTTGATTACATATAACTGGTATGCATTATGCAACTATTGAAGTACTAATAAAGATCATCTTATAATTATCTAGTTAGTTTGTCTATTAATTATTTCTTTACCCCTTTTCTCACGTAGATATCATGGCTGGATTCCATCTTCCCGGAGACCCGTACTATCCCAACAACGGCAATGCAGGATGGCTGGGAGAAGAGCCAGAAGATGATCACCCAATCCCTTTGGATGATCACCAAGCTGAAGGCTTTTCTGATGGTTCTGACTCAGAGCCAGAAGTCAACAACCTACCCCCAGTAGCTCAAAACCCAAACCCAAATCCTAACCCTCGTCCAGCATTTCAAGGCCCCACACCTCTGTGGGCGACAAACTTGAACAGATGGAATCACGAGCAAGGTCAACCGTTACCTTACAATGGAGACCGAAGCTTCTATGACCTGAGTGAGGGAGGCTCAGCGGACAGAATCTTGCCTATTCTAGTCTGGAGGGTTGCTCGTACTGATGAGCAGGGGTAGAGCGGCTATCCATCAAATCCTGCAAGTTGATGCTGACACTGGAGTCAACACAGTCCGGATTCGTCAGCTAGAGTCTGCTCGTGAAAGGACTCATAACCAGAATGCAGCTCTGCAGAGAGAACTTGCTGAAACCCAAGCCGAAGTCCTGGAACTTCGAGCTCAGCAAGTAAGATCCGAAAGGCGCATGAGGGACATAGAACGCCTCCTGTCGGAATCAAGAACTCACTCTAGTAGTTCTCGTCGCAGATAGAGTCTCCTCGACCTTCTCTTTTGGATATAACTTAGTTTATGTAAAAACTCTAGTTTAATTTGCTATCGTTGTGATAACTTTGGATCTGTTAAGTCATAATCAGGTCGTAGTTCTGTCAAAATTTTCCCATCTTGGTTTGATGTAAGACCTACTTCTAGGTCATTTTTTCCGAACTTGTTACATCTGTAATACCAGTATTATTGACATATATCTAATCTCATGGAAATTATTATCCAAATGCTTTCATCTTTTAGTACTAGATCTGCATTCAATCATGCTATACAATTTTGTTGTTGGGTTATGGAGAGTTAGTCCATGAGCCATTCTCATCAATTCTATCTATTTAATTCTTATCAATATCTTCATCTCTGTAAACTTTTATCTACAAGATGCCTCCGCGCCGATCAACGAGACGCGATCCTCCGGTAACTGCAACACCACCTTCTCCTCAAATCGATACGGCAGCTCTAAATGCTGCTGTAGCTGGGTTGTGGCTATAGCCATGGCTCGATATCATTCTACCAGCGCCAGCGGTGCTGGAACGCCTGTTCATTCTAACCATGGTGAAGCCCTTGTGCGCTTCAGAGAGTGCTCCTACAAGGACTTCACCAACTGCAAGCCACTGTCCTTTAAAGGGACTGGCAGAGTCATTGCCCTCTCGCAATGGTTCGAAAAGACGGAGTCGATCTTCGAGATCTGCTCATGCCCGGAAGGAAGCAAAGCCAAATTTGCTGCGTGCACCTTCGAGGCAAAGGCCCTGACATGGTGGAATAGCTATGTCAAGTCACTATCCTTTATAGTGGCAAATGTCACGGGCTGGGAAGCTCTGAGAGAGCTGATGATCGAAGAATACTGCCCGAGGGGCGAAATCCAAAAGCTGCAGCAAGAACTGTGGAGCCTAACCATGAAAGGCTCCGACATAGTCTCCTACACCGCCAGGTTCTGCGAGCTGGTGGCCCTCTGTCCCAACATGGTTCACACAGAGGTAAATAAAATCAAGAGATACATCTGGGGGCTGGTGCCTTCATTTCAAGAGAATGTCCTGGCTTCAAACCCCACTACATTCGATAGTGCCAAGCGGTTGGCACAGCGGCTTATTGACCATGGGGTCCGTACCCCGTCAACAACAACAACCCTGGCCATCTCAAAACCCTCCAAAACCGCTGATTCCAAGCGGAAGTTCTGGGATGACAAGAAGAAGAAGAAAGCTGCCAAAAAGCAGCAGGTCGTGGCAATACATGTTGCGATAGCACCTGCCGCTGCTGCTCCAGTCAAGCAGTGCGCTGGAAGTTTGCCTAAGTGCAACAAATGCAACTTCCACCACATCGGAGCCTGCCGGGAAATGCAGTGTTCAAACTATAACAGGAAGGGGCACACTGCCCGTTTCTGCAAAGCTCCGGCGAGGCCAATCAACCAAGTCCCCGGCGCAGGAGTGGGCCAAGCTTGCTACGGTTGTGGCGAGGTGGGCCACTACAAGAGGAACTGCCCTAAGGCAGGGAATGCTGGTGGACTGGGAAGGGTTCTGGCCATAGGCCACGAGGAAGTGGTTGCCGACCCCACAGTGGTCACTGGTACGTTTCTCCTCGATAACTCTTATGCATGCATACTATTTGATAGTGGAGCGGAGAGGAGTTTCATGAACCTAAAATTTCCTCATTTACTTAAGCAAAAATCACGAGCACTTAAAGAACCGTTCACTGTAGAAATGGATAATGGGAAGACAGAGAGCACTAGCAGTATATACATAAGATGTATCCCAACTCTAGATAGCGATTCATTTTCGATCGACCTCATCCCGGTCTCAGTTAAAAGGTTCGATGTCATTATCGGCATGGATTGGTTGAGTCTGCATCGTGCCGACATCATATGTTATGAAAAGGCTGTTCGCCTTAATCTGCCGTCTGGCGAAACTCTAGTAGTCTATAGCGACAAACCCGACACGAACCTTCGTATCATCTCAAGCATTCAAGCCCAAAAATTCTTGCGAAAGGAATGTCGCGCATTCCTTTCTCATGTTGTAGATGTGAGCCAAGAAACGAAAGACATTAAGAACATTCCAGTAGTACGCGATTTTCCCGATATCTTCCCAGAAGAACTCCCATGATTACCTCCGCAACGTCAAGTCTAGTTCAGAATCGACTTAGTTCCAGGGGCTACCCCAGTAGCCAAATCGCCTTATCGTCTAGCACCTGCAGAGATACATGAACTGTCCGGTCAACTTAACGAACTGCTCAGCAAGGGCTTTATAAGACCAAGATTCTCACCATGGGGAGCTCCGGTCTTGTTCGTCAAGAAGAAAGACGGATCTTTTCGTATGTGCATCGACTACAGAGAGCGCAACAAGCTAAACATCAAAAATCGTTACCCTCTGCCTCGCATAGACGATTTGTTTGATCAACTGCAAGGGGTGAACTTCTTTTCAAAAATCGATCTAAGATCCGGGTATCACCAACTACGAGTGCTAGGGGTGGATGTTCCGAAGACAGCCTTCCGAACTCGTTATGGGCACTACGAACTCGTAGTGATGCCGTTCGGATTAACAAACGCGCCCGCAGTATTCATGGATTTAAAGAATAGGGTGTGTCGTCCTTACTTGGATCAGTTCGTCATCGTCTTCATCGATGACATACTTATCTACTCTCGTAGTAAGGAGGAGCATAGTCAACATCTGCGACTGGTCTTAGAAACACTGCGTTCGGAGAAGCTCTATGCGAAGTTCTCGAAATGCGAATTTTGGATCCGAAGAGTCGAATTCTTAGGGCACATGGTTAGCGAAGAGGGAATACATGTGGACCCTTCCAAAATCAAAGCCATTGAGAGCTGGTCATCACCGAAGACGCCTACCGAAATTCGTCAATTTCTAGGCCTCGCTGGCTACTATCGCAGGTTCATACAAAACTTATCCCGAATTGCGAAACCTATTACCACTTTGACCCAGAAGGGCGTGGCCTTTGACTGGGAAGAGAACCAGGAGAAAGCGTTCCAAACGCTCAAGCGAGCCTTATGCACCGCACCAATACTATCCCTCCCCGAAGGGATAGAAGACTTCGTTGTCTATTGCGATGAGTCAAATCAGGGGCTCGACTGTGTTCTAATGCAGCGAGGTAAGGTCATCGCCTATGCCTCGAGACAGCTGAAGACACACGAGGTCAACTACACTACACACGATCTTGAGCTAGGAGCAGTTATGTTTGCTCTGAAGATCTGGAGACACTACCTATACGGTACGAAGAGCACGATCTTTACAGACCACAAAAGCCTCCAACGTTTATTCGACCAGAAGGATCTTAACACGAGACAACGACGGTGGGTCGAGCTACTCAGTGATTACGAATGTGAAATTCGATATCATCCGGGTAAAGCCAACGTTGTAGCTGACGCCCTAAGTCGGAAAGAATACTCTGGTAGTAGAGTCAAATCATTGACTATGACTATCCATTCACACTTGTCCACACAAATTAAGGAGGCTCAGCTTGACGCTTTGAAACCTGAAAATGTGGCGAGTGAATCCCTGCGAGGGATGGATAAGAACTTGGAAGTCAAGGGTGGCGGAGCCTTATATTTCGTGGATCGGATCTGGACACCGAAACACGGTGGCTTCAGAGACTTGATCATGATCGAAGCTCACAACACTCGATATTCCGTCCACCCAGGTTCAGATAAGATGTATCTGGATCTTAAAAAGCTATACTGGTGGCCTAACATGAAAGCAGAGATTGCTACCTTCGTAAGTAAATGCCTTACTTGCGCCAAGGTTAAGGTCGAATACCAGAAGCCCTCAGGACTACTACAACAGCCGGAGATACCAGAATGGAAGTGGGAGCAGATCACTATGGAATTCATAACCAAGTTGCCCAAGACAACGGGTGGACTTGATACCATATGGGTCATCATCGACAGATTGACCAAGTCCGCACACTTCCTGCCTATCAAAGAAATAGACAAGATGGAAAAGCTATCGAGAACCTACATAAGGGAGATCGTATGACTACATGGTGTTCCTATATCTATTATCTCCGATAGAGATAGTAGATTCACTTCGAGGTTCTGGCAGTCGCTACAAAGTTCCCTAGGAACTAGGCTGGACATGAGTACAGCCTTCCATCCACAGACCGACTGACAAAGTGAGAGGACTATCCAAACCTTGGAAGATATGTTGCGAGCCTGTGTGATTGACTTTGGGAAAGCATGGGATACTAATTTACCCCTTGTCGAATTTTTCTACAACAACAGTTATCACACGAGCATAAAAGCTGCTCCATTCGAGGCCCTCTATGGCCGAAAGTGCAGATCCCCTCTGTGCTGGGCTGAAGTGGGTGATACCCAATTAGCTAAAGGACGAGTTCCTGACAGCACTCTCACGGGTCCGGAGATCATTTGGGAAACGACAGAGAAGATCGTTCAGATTCGTGAACGATTGAAAGCCTCTAGAGATCGACAGAAAAGCTACGCAGATAAACGAAGGAAACTGTTGGAATTCTAGGTGGGCGACCGTGTTTTATTGAAGGTCTCACCCTGGAAAGGCTTGATACGCTTTGGAAAGCGTGGAAACCTAAATCCAAGATACATAGGGCCTTTCGAGATTCTCGCTAGAATCGGCCCTGTAGCTTACAAACTCAACTTACCTCGTGAACTCAGTAATGTACATTCTACTTTCCACGTCTCGAACTTGAAAAAGTGTCTGTCCGATGAGACTCTTGTAATTCCACTCGACGGGATCGAGATCTACGAGAGCCTCAGCTTCGTGGAAGAACCTATAGAGATCATGGATTGAGAGGTCAAGCAAACAAAGAAAAGCCGTATCCCGATAGTGAAGGTTCGCTGGAACGCCAAGCGAGGACCTGAATTCACTTGGGAGCGAGAGGATCAGATGAAACTGAAATATCCTCATATTTTTACTTAGTTATTTGTAACTACTTATTTGCTTAAACTCTAATTTCGGGACGAAATTCCTTCTAACGGGGGGATGATGTGACAACCCGAAATTTCTATCTTGTACAACCATTAACTTCAATAGAAGTCAGATTTGTTTCTGCTAACTTTTAAGCTGTTTAGAGTCAGTTTGAGTGTTCTAAAGCCCAGTACTTCAAGAGGTAATTATACGAAGTATACTTTAGAGTTTATTGTGCAACATTTAAGTCCCAAAAACTCCAAGAGTTTGTTGTTTACGGCCCAAAAATGGTGTTAGGGCCGTAAACTCTAAAGACTATATAAATGACACTTAGTCATTTTTAGCCATTTTTACCTTAGAAAGCCAAAGAACTCATTCTCTCTCAAGTATCATCCGATTTTTCTTCAAGATCTTCAAGATTGTAAGTGTTTCTTTTCTTGTTTAGTGGATACCTTTCACTATCTAGTGATCTTACATGATTTCATCCATGAAATCATTTCATTTTCATATATCTTCAAGTGTTCTTCATTTCACCAAGAACACCAACAACACACACTAGTGTTCTTGGGCCGTGAACCCCCTTACAAGCCTCTATATTGTAAGTACTCTTACCTTGGCTTGATATAGGCTTGTTTCACTTGTTAATCAACTAGAAAACATCAAGAAACACAAGTTCATAAAGTGTTTACGGCCAAGACAATGTTGTTAAGCCGTAAACCCTAATAAAGGGGGCATAGTGAGCCCTAGTCCCTTCCTAAGCCTTGGATACAAGTCAAGATCACTTCCTTGAAGAGTTTAGGACCTTAAACATCAAAAGAATCAAGAACACATCGAGTTTACGGCCGTAAACTCATGGGGAAATGACCATGGGCCGTAAACTCTAAGAAGTGGTGCAATTGTGCCACTATTACTTCCTAAGGCTTGGACTTGATCATAGGATACTAAACCTTGACTAATATGACCTTTAAACACAAAATGGTACATAATACCATGAGTTTACGACCGTAAACTCATGGGGAAATGACCATGGGCTGTAAACTCAAGTGTTATAACCATTGTGGCCATAAACTCAAATGTAAGGCCATACTCCCTTTAGATGTAACCCTTTGGTACTACTAGCACTTGAATCAAAGTGTGATCCATGTTTTAGGGTGTCTTTACTTGATTAATTAGTTATTAATTGACTAATTGGATACATATATGTGTCATTATATGTTAAATAGGATCCGTGTGTGTGCTCAAGTCTTTACTTGACACTTAGCATCCTATACCATCCGTACATCCAAACCACTCACTACAGGTGAGTTCATACCCCTTAATCAACTTTTTAAATGATTTTTAAATGCTTTTATGGGGGGAATACAAGTTGAACTATTATAGTTATTATATCAATCACATGTGATTAATAACTACCAAACAAGTGGATTTCTTACTTTTCAAACTATGTTATCAAACAAACTACTTCAAACTGTTTTGCAAACTCTTTTATGTGTTAAATACTTTTATTAAACTCTTTTAAACTTATACTTTGCTAAATGTGTATCTATATAGATATAGTTATATAAGTAGGATTGAAAGGACTTAGGACTGATAGCTCACCTTACCTCCTGTTCCTTGTTTGGTTGTGGACTTAGGGTATCAGTTGTTTGTCCGAAGGTCGTTTGAATCCTAGTTATATATTATGTATATCTATATAGATATAAAAGTTCCTTCTTTCAATTCAATACCTTTGGGTAGCAAAGGTATACAAACATGTTCATACATACAAACAACATTACTAGTAAACTATAATAGGTATAGTTTAGGAAGTTACTAATACTATTACTAGAACAGTGAAACATACAATGACTCAGTTCATACATGAGTCAATACATACTATGATGAGAAACAAGCATAACATACAGATAGAGAATACTATAACGAGAAACAAACATAACATACAGATAGAAAATACTATAACAAGAAACAAACATAACATACAGATAGAGAATACTATAACGAGAAACAAACATAACATACAAATAGAGAATACTATGATGAGAAACAAACGATAACATACAGAGAGAACATACATACATACTAGATAGAGAGAACATACAATACAGCTAGTACATACAATACATATACAAGAACATTATAACAGTTATGTGAGCCACGTAACGGGGCATGGCATCACCTGTCTTGGCTCGTTTTGTATCCAGAATCTCCTTAAATGGGGAGCGTTGAATTTGTGTATAGATCTATACTGGATTGACTATCCTACACCTTGCTGCTCGCTACAGTGGGACTTGCAAGTCTACGGGTGCCAAATGTCATTTCTTCCGACGTCTTTCATCGTCGTGTTTATAGTCGGTAGTATGGTACATGCATATCACATGTTACTTTAAATAACATATTGATTTAAGGTAATTAGTACAGCAGTAGTTACTTAATACAACACTACAGTACTTTATTATTTCCCTATTGCATTCACATTGTGATCTTCACCCAATGAACGGTAATGTAAAACTATATTTTTGGTTAATGATAGTCATACTTGGGAAAATACACACTTTTACATATAACAAACATACATGACACTTGATGCCTTGGTAGAAGGCTATGTTTAGTAGAAAATATAGAATTTTCTAGGAAGTACAAACATTTACAAACTTATAGATCAAGTACTTACAAACACTTTCATACAAATAATGACACTAAAATACTTATGATCCCACCAGCTTTATAGCTGATAAACTCTTTCAAAATAACTTGTATTCTCAGGTCAGCAGTAGATAGGTACCGGTGCCAGGTTTTGAGAAGATGGAGCTCGTTCAAGACTCATCTTTTATTTTGATTCATATTTTTGGTGTCTATTAAACTTCACAGAAGACACTTGTATTAAAATGATATTATTAATGCAATGGATGATGTTGTTGATTGTTTACTACTATGCACTTTTGTGATACTATACATGACGTCCTCCACCCCTGAACGTTTCCGCCATTCCGGTTTTGGGGTGTGACAGATTTTAAGCAAGTTTAAGTCAAAAGTGCTTACATACAGAACTTAATTTGATTTATAAAATACTGATATTTACTTTATCATTATATTAAGAGATCTAGTCTCATAAATAGAATTTTAATCATTTTAGAATATGGATATTATTGTTATGAAAAATGATCAAGTAAATAATCAAACATTTAAATAAAATAATTGACACATATATATTTAGACATGCTAAATTTAAATTGTGCATTGTTAAAAAAACGTTTTTTTATATTATAAGTAATTTATGTCCTAAATATAAATAGTAAACTAAACTCTAAGAGTGTAGTTCCAACTTGCTCGTGCTCAACTAGTTACTCTTCTGTAAATATTTTCAAGCCATTTACAAATACTAGATTAACATTAAGTACCAAGTACTTGAGTTTTATATGAAAAGTATGGGTTCTATCTAGTAGATAGCTAAAGTACTAGTCTCTCCCATATTTTCTTTCAGGAAAGAGAACCAGTTCCCCTTCCAGTGTTCAGTTTCTCCACAAAAGAAACAAGATCCAACTATTTGGGCCTTATTGGAATTTTAGGTGTTCAGTGTATAAAACATTGGATACTTAGATCACACAAAAGTGACTCTTATACACCTTATTCTATTGTTTGAACTAGTTCAAAATAAATATCATTGTATTTATTGGAATATTATTTAACCTGTTATAACTTTAGATATATATCTAAATTATCCAAGACTTCCTGGAAGTCAAGAATAACTAATACTAGTATGATGTTAGATGCATCTTGATCATCACATTCATGTCTTAACAGGTATCATCTTCAGGTCTATTAATCAGAGCAAGTTGTTTTAGGACTAGGACCTTTATGTGTATACAATTTCACATTTCTCACGGGATTGTCTCTCAAGACATGAAGCCATTCATAGAAGTTGTATCAATTGAATGTTATTGTTTTTCAATTCATTAAAGAAAATCACAACTATGGTAATGAGAGTGAATTATATATCTAATTTTTAAAAAAAAATCATTTAGCATTTTCAATATTCAATCTTTAATAACTGATACACTTTTAGTTTCCAAAAACATCAATTATCAAACTATTGGATCCATGTTGCAATAAAATAAATGATTAGGTGTCCTTTTTTCAACTCATTTGAATCCAAGAGGTAGATATCGATTATCAATTACATAATAATATATAATCCATAGATTTATGCTATCGCTTATAAAAAAGTTTAATTAGACATGTTTGATCCCATATATATCTCAGATCTCTCTTTCTTAGGTCACCTTTATCACAAAATATTTATGATCAATTCATCCAATTTAAAAACCTGGATAATCGGCCAATAACTTGGTTATAGAAATTGTGAAAACACCCTGCCCAACTAAAGGTAACACTAAGCGGTTTGGTGACCTTTATCCCACTAGTGCATAGAAGAGATGTGCAACTGTTTTTCAAAATGGATTGCATAAATTTGAGGTTTTAAGGGTATTTTATGTTTCACAGTTCTAGTTTAAAAAACATATTATATCATGGTTATTGAATGCATAGAATAAGCCATGATATAATTTAAAATAATCTTATTTCATGTAAAATCACATTTTAACAATGTTCTTTTATAAAACCCGGTTTTATAAAATTAATGCGATCAGATTTTAAATTAATAGCCAGTATTAAGTTTTAACGTTTGAGCGCTTTTAAAACATTCGTAAACCTTTTAATAAAACGTCATTTTATAAAATTAGGTTTGGAGTTTGATAATTTCACAAATATCTATCTTAAACTTATATAATTTTAATCCCGAAATGTTACTGGTTAATAGTTTTAACGATAAACATTGTTTTAAATTTAAAACCATAGTTACGATATTATGTTAAAAGGTAAATTTTATTAAAACCAAATTCCTTTTTGATGTTTATTTATGTTAAAATATTATTTTTCAATTGAAAAACTAATTTATCAAAATTAAAACAATAATAACAACACAAAAAATTAAACAACACAAACATGCTAAAAACGTATGTGCATAAACCAAGCAATTATTGACATTTTGTGAGATATCACAAAATGCCAAGTCCATTCCTAAATAGACATTTAAAGGGACCAAATAATATTCTGGTAACGTTGTTGTAAAAGCTCCCACTTGAGAAAACACTCATTGCTTACAAAAAGTTGAAAAGCTTCTTGAAAGTAATAATTCAGCAACATGCAACACTTTCAGAATGTGTTGCAGAAAGTGTCGCAAAAAAGGTCCAACATCCCTTAAGGAAATAGCCAATAGTGACAGCTTTAGTGACAATTTCTGGAAGTGTCATATTTTTCCCAGCACACGTATAAGTTGCGAAAATTCACGTTTCGTCTTCAAAAAATGGCTCCATCTTCATTTCTTGTTAAATTTTGTACAAATAAAGTATTCTAAAAACTAATATGTTACTTAAAAAAATAAATGATGAAAACTAATATATTTACTAATTACACACCATATGAATAAATAAATACTACAACCACTTTTTCAGCAAATCAACACAAACAACAACACAAAGGTCATTGGCTAGTTTAACCAATCATACACATTTATATACTCAAAACTATATAAAACATCTATTTGTTTTTTTAAGACAACTTTTATGATTAAAAATGTGCATGCAAACTTCTAGTTATAAAATAAAAATTATAAACATTCTAAAAGTTGTCATAGAAAAAATGTATGTAATTTCCTTGGAAAAAAAAATCATGCATGTTTTCCATAAACAAAGATTTCATCAACTTAACAAAAGGTGTAACTAATCTTGCAAAAATGGCTCGGATACCAATTATATACTTTCAGTCAGAGCACTCCGGCCCCATTGTATTTATAGTTGTATATCTTTTACTGGTTGATATACTAAGTTCACTATAAACAATGGTCTGATACCAATCTGTCACACCCCCAAACCGAAACGGCGGAAACGTTCGGGGGTGGAGGACGTCATTTGTAGTATCACAACAATTGAATAATAGTAATCAAAGCAAACAAAACCATTGTATTTATAGTATAAGGTTTACATTACATTTGAATCATACATGATTGACTCCAAAAGTAAATAACAAGTAAAGACTCGAAAATAATATGCTCCATCTTCATGAACCCGGTGCGTGTACCTGTCTACTAATGCCCTGAAAATACAAGTAGGTATTGAAAGAGTATCAGCATAAAGCTGGTGAGTTCATAAGCGTTACGTTTTAGAAAACTATTTTTATTCCTTCGAAAAGTACGTTATGTTTCTCCTGAAAACCTTATATTTGCTGATGAAATGAAGGTTAAGTAAAAACGATTCTTTGATGTCTGTTGAAAGTGTTCCTCAAGAAAATCCAATATTTTCTTATGTAAAGTAAAATTAACCCATTCCTTCTATGACTTCTTAGTTGATACTAGTTATGCATAAACCAATATCGGGTAGACAGTTGATTGTGTGAATCTGCCCTAAACCCACAACCAAACAAGGAACAGGGAATGAGGCGGAAAACACACATTCCACAGTCTATCAGATATTCTTCATACGTAACCTGGATGTATAAACTAAGCAGTCATGGAATTACTAATGAATGTTCGTTAGTTAAATATTGAACCGATTATTTGTAAAATACCGATGATTACTCCAGAAAATCCTATATTTTCCTTAAGTGTACGTTATTTGAATTATTTGATTCGAATCGTGGTGTACCAGTATCTACCATACTTATGTTGTTTAAGCATTGTTCTGTTTGAAAACCTTTGTATGGAAACCATTGTATAGTAGTCTTATTACATAAATAAAACTAGAAGATAACGTGTTGTTATGTATCCTGAAAGTGTTGTTAATACCCTCCTGTGATCACTTAGCACATACGAGTTATAGAAATCTAGATCGAACAAACAGTCGATTGAGTGATTGTGCCCTAAGCCCACAACCAAACAAGGAACAGGAAATGAGGCGGAAATCACACATCCCACTGTAAGTCGGATGTTAATTTCATATTACCCTAATGTACATACTAAGTAATCACATAGTTACTAACCCTGTTGACTGGTTGTTAGGTATATTATTACGTGAACGAGTCGTTGTTTCACATGTGGATTCTTATAACCATACTATGGACGTTCAACATTAAGACATACTCGGATGTCGTGAAAAATGACGTTTGTCACCCTAGGTTGACTGTAGCTAATAGTCAGGGTGCGGGATTGTCACTCCCGTATAGATCTATACACAAACTCACGCTCTCCCTCCAGGAGACTCTGGTTACAAGGCGTCTCACACTGTAGTTCCCTCAACGAATTCACTAATAATACTATGAAAATCCCATTTTGTTATTGTTATGAAATCTTATAAAATAATATCCCTTACTTTATAATTCATAAGTTTGTTTCCTTTGATCTGAACACTGAATTTGCAATGTTTGTATCTTAGTATGCTTCGTAAAAACAGATTTTAAGTCTAGTAGTAACTATGTTCATCCTGTTTAGTAAATTCTATGTTCAATGTATACTATCGCTAGAAAATTATAATAAACCAAATTATATTTTTAACACAAGATTACTTGTGCTTTTACTTGTATTCCTCCCCTGAAAACATTTCAAAAACTATAAAAGCGTAGGGGTATGAACTCACCTGCAGTGAGTGGTACGAATGAAAGTTCGGTTTGTAGGATGTTGAGTACCAAGTGAAGACTCAAACACAACGGATCCTAATAAGCATATATTTTCACATATATGTATATAATTAGTCTTTATGCAACTGATGATGAAAGGAAAAACACCCTAGGACTTAGAAAACACTTAGATTGAACTGTTAGAAGCATCAAAAGTCTTCTGATGTGGATGTACGGCCGTACAGGGTCGTGTGCGGCCACCTGGTGTGCTGCCCATTGGTTGTGCGGCCAGGTGTGTGCGTTCAGGGAGTGTGCGGCCGCACACTCCTAGGAAAATGGTCAAAAACGCTATTCCAAGGTCATATCTTGCATCCCCTAAGTGTCCCTGATCATGTGCTAGCATACAACTTGAGTTTGAGGCCCTTAAGCACTAAAATAAGGGGTGTACGGCCACATGGGTGTGTGCGGCCGCACACTCCTTGATGATCATGTTCTGGATGTTTTCTAAGGCTCAAATCTAGCAAATAATATGCAGGAGGAAGGTACTTACGGTGTAGAAGCGTATGGGGGTGTTTGGAGCTCAACAACTTAGAAGGTGTCCTTGGTGAAACTGAAGAATCCTTGAAGATCTACCGAAATGGAGTGATTTCATGGATGAAATCAGTGATTTACACTAGATGGAGTAAGGAATCAACAAATAATAGGAAAGAAACACTTACCACTTGAAGATCTAGCTGAAAAATCGGGAGCTACTTGAGAGGAAAACGAGTTCTGGTCTAGGATGGTGAAAAGGGGTTAATGAAGGCCAACTCTTAACTTTATAGTCGTGAGTGTGCTGCCAGAGGAGGGGTGTGCGGCCGCACACCCATGTGTACGACCGTACACTCCTTAAGTTGGAGTGTTTGGCCAATTTTTGGGTCGGGTGAACTTGCGGAACTCAAATCTAAGATCTAACTCGAAGATACTAGGTTTAGAACAATCAAATCGACTCAAAACGACACTTGGAGGTAACAGAAAAGAGTATGACTTTGATTGGTTTGAATAACAGTACAAGGTAGAAATTTCAGGTTGTCACAGAATATCCTTATAGTCATCTAGTGAATTAAGCATATATTCAATTGGTATCTTATGATATGCTCACAATATGATCATATACCATTTGCTATGCATAATATGGCATAAATTGTGACAATCCAAAATTTTCATCTTGTGCTAATATTCAAATCAATTGAAGTTAGACTCGTTTTTGCTACTTTCTAGCTTTATTTTGAGTCATTTGGGTGTTCTAAACCTATTAGATGCTAGTTAGAAGTTTGGATTGGAATCATGTAAGCTCACCCGACACAAAAATTGGCCAAACACTCCAACTTAAGGAGTGTACGGTCGTACACTTGGGTGTGCGGCCGCACACCCCTCCTCCGGCAGCACACTCTCGTCTGGCAGCACTCTCATGCTTATAAGA
Organism: Lactuca virosa; assembly: GCF_052849685.1. Taxonomy (NCBI): domain Eukaryota; kingdom Viridiplantae; phylum Streptophyta; class Magnoliopsida; order Asterales; family Asteraceae; genus Lactuca; species Lactuca virosa. The sequence goes on from NC_136428.1 coordinate 244,427,010, forward strand.
AAGAGTCTTGGCCTCCATTCCACCCTTTTTCACCCTCCTAGACTAAGAACTCATATTCTCTCAAGTAGCTCCCGATTTTTCAGCTAGATCTTCAAGTGGTAAGTGTTTATATCCTTTGACTTGTTGATTCCTTACTCCATCAAGCTTAAATCACTGATTTCATTCATGAAATCACTCCATTTTAGTGAATCTTCAAGTGTTCTTCAAGAACACCAAGAACCCCTACTAAGTTCTTGAGCTCCAAACACCCCCATACGCTTATACACTATAAGTACTCTACTCCTGCATGTGTATAGCTATATTTCAGCCTTGTTAAAAGTCCAGAACTCGATCTGAAAGGAGTGTGCGGCCGCACACCTTCATGTGGCCGTACACCCCTTATTTTGGTGCTTTAAGGCCTTAAACTCATGTAGTATGCTAGCAAACGATCAAACACACTTAAGGGATACAAGATATAACATTAAAAACACGTTTTTGACCATTTTCCCTAGAAGTGTGCGGCCGCACACTCCCTGACCGCACACACCTGGCCGCACACCCAATGGGCAGCACACAAGGTGGCCGCACACGACCGTGTACGGCCGTACACCCATTTCAGAAGACTTTTGATGCTTCAAACACTTTAATCTAAGTGTTTTATAAGACCTAGGGTGTTTTCCTTTCATGATTAGTGGTATATAGACTAATTATACTCATGTATATGCCAATATATGCTCATTAGGATCCGTTGTGCTCAAGTCTTCACTTGACACGTAGAATCCTATACCATTCGTTCATCCAAACCACTCACTGCAGGTGAGTTCATACCCCTTAATCAACCTTTGAAATGATTTTAATTGCTTTTATGGGGGGGAATACAAGTTGAATCATTCTAGTTATTGCTTTAATCGCATGTGAGTAATGACAAGAACAAACAGAAGGATTTTCTATTACTTTCAATTGCTAACAAACTTATGGATTTCAAGCACTTCAAAACCTTTTACTAAACTCTTTTAAATGCTAAAACTGTTTTCAAAACTCTTTTTACACTTACATTACTGTAAAACTCATATCTATACAGCTATGTTTATATAAGTAAGGTTTGAAGGACTTAGGACTGATAGCTTTCACTTCAAGTTTAGTGCCCTTGTCCGAATGTTGTTGGAATCTTATTTATACAAACAACATTATGCGTCAAGTTATATATATCATATACATGTGTTTGGATATAAAAGCTTTCACTTCAAGTTCAGTGCCTTTGTGTAACAAAGGCATACAAACAACATTACTATTTAACTATAATAGGTATAGTTAAGGGTTTACAACTCACTACTACTATTACAACGACACATGCAAGAGTCAGCATAGTTATGAGTCAATACACACTATACACTATACAAGAGAACACACTATACACTATACAAGAAAACACACTATACACTATACAAGATAACATACTATACACTATACAAGGGAATATACTGTATACTAGTACAGAGGAAGCATCACTACACTATGACATACTATACAAACTTTTGAATACGATAATCAGAATGTGACATACTACTTCTCGATACGACACTTCATTGTGGTATCACTTTGTAACCAGAGTCTCCTGGAGGGAGAGCGGACATTGTGTGTATAGATCTATACGGGACAGACACTCCCACACCCTAACTGCTAGCTACAGTCCTAGCCAATAAGGCCAAGGGGTGATAGAATGTTACCTCACTACATATGACACCGGAGGGTCATCATTTATTTAGCCGTCGATCAGCATGGTTACATACGAGTTCACATTCAAACCTTTAATTAACTAACTAAGAATTAAAGGCAAACAGACTCCCTGAGGTGTAGTGTACATATAATACTACCTGGAGTCTGTATTTTCATTACATTTAGCCGGCAGTGATACTGTCGGGGTAAAACATTATTTTCCACTATTACATCTACTTTGTATTCATCTCGCATCGGTGAGGTTCTAAACTATATTTTTCATAATGATAGTTTTATTAGGGGATAACTCTTACATTTACAAAAGAAAAAACATATAAACAGTTGGGTCTTGGTAGAAGACTACATTTCAGTAGAAAATATAGGATTTTTATAGAGGGTTCAACTATTTACAAACATTTACGAACAGCCATGAACATTTACACTACGTTGTTACAAACATTTTTATACAGGGAATGACACTAAATACTTATGAACTTACCAGCGTTATGCTGATAAACTCTTTTCAAAATAACTTGTATTCTCAGGTCATCAGTAGTCAGGTACCGATGAAGATTTTGAGAAGATGGAGCACATACAAGACTCATTTTTTTATTTTGGATCATTCATTTTGGTGTCTTACAAACTATACAGAACACGCTTGTATTAAAACTATTCTATTAATGCAATGGATGTTGTTGCTTGTTTACTATTATGCTTTGTTATGATACTGTACATGACGTCCTCCACCCCAGAACGTTTCCGCCGTTCCGGCTTTGGGGTGTGACAGATTGGTATCAGAGCATTGTTTATAGTGAATCGAGTATATCAACCCATAAAAGATATACAAACTATAAACGCATCGGGATTAAAACACTCTGACCAAGAATATATACTTTTAAATAATAAAATATTTAACTAAGTATACATACATCTATTCACACTAAGGTCAGTATCATACTAGAACATAACAAAAGTATTATGATTGTTGAACCACACAATTAGTCCTAGAGACATATAGTCAAATCTAGGGGGATATAGCCTGATCAACTGTATTTTCCGAGGAGTGACTAGCATGTGCCTAAGAATGATTGTGGAGTTGCAACAAGTCTAAAAACTTACCAACACCACTACAATGAGAACATTAGAACAGAACATAAACCTAAAATACTATAGGAGTATTTTGTGTTACTATATTTACATATGTGCAAAACTGAGAAGGATCTGCATTAGTGCGTCTATTAACTATTCTTTTCCCTTATTCTCGTGTAGATAACATGGCTGGCTTCCATCTCCCCGGCGATCCATATTATCCCAACCAAGGCAATGGTGGGTGGCTCGAAGATGAGCCAGAAGACAATCACCCAATCCCTTTGGATGATCACCGCGCAGAAGGCTTTTCGGACGGCTCTGACTCCGAACCAGAGGTCAACAACCTACCCCCAATAGCTCCAAACCCTAACCAACGCCCAGCTTTTCAAGGCCCGACACCTCTGTGGGTGGAGAGTTTGGAGACATGGAGTCAGGAACAAGACCAACCCATCCCATACAATGGAGACCAAGGTTTCTATAACGTGAGCGAAGGAAGCACAGCGGACAGAGTCCTGCCTATTCTAGTCCGCAGGGTTGCTCGAAACGAAATTCAGGGTAGAACCGCCCTTAACCGAAGTGCAGAGTTGGACGCTAACGCAAGGATGAGTAATGTCAACATCTGCTGCCTGGAAGATGCTAACGAGAGGGCCCGAGGAGACCGTGAGTCTCTACTTCAGGCACTAGCCGAGACTAGGACTGAATTCATAGAGCATCGCATGCGCCAGGGAGTGTACGAGAGGCGCCTTCTCGACATGGAATGCCAGCTGGCTGACTTAAGGGTTCGCCCAAGGGGTGCCCGTCGCCAGTAGGGGTTTATCTGCTCATCCTTTCTCTTATTAAAGGAATAGCCTTTTCTTTTCAGTGCCTATGTATCTCTTGTCCGTAAAACATTTCTATCTTCCAAGTACTTTAGCTAGATTTTAAGCTGCCAACATTTTCCCTTATGGTTTGATGTAAGACCTACTGTTAGGTCATTTTTCCCAAACTCATTTTACATCATTGATACCAGTAATATTGGCAGTTATCTAATCTATGGGAAAGTCTATACCTTTGTGTTTCCCTACTCTATTGTTATGACTCTATCTGATAGTTGGACTATGGCGATTTAGTCCATGAAACACTCTCATCATACTTTCAATTGGTTCTTACTATTGTCATCATCCCTATCAACGTTTAGTAAAAGATGTCGCCTCGTCCGCATCCAAACAGGGGCAGACCTGCAAATCAAACTCCACCACCACCCCCTCCGCAGTTCGATGCGGTGATGTTTCAAGCAGCTGTGATCGCAGCCATGGCTCAAGTAAACTCTGGTGGTGCAAGTGGAGCTGGAACTGGCACCAACTCTAGCCATGGTGAAGTCCAACCACATACACGGGAGTGTACCTATAAAGACTTCATCACCTGCAAACCAACATACTTCAACGGAACCGGAGGGATCATTGCGTTGTCCCAATGGATCGAGAGAACAGAAGCAATCTTCGAGATGTGCTCATGCCCTGAAGGACGCAAGGTAAAGTTCGCTGCTTGCACCTTCACCGAAAGGGCCCTGACGTGGTGGAATGGCCATGTCAAATCACTCTCACTGGTAGCAGCTAACGTCATGGTCCGGGATACACTGAAGGACCTAATGAAAAGGGAGTACTGCCCGAGGGGCGAAATTCAGAAGCTCGAAGTGGAACTGTGGAACCTTAAAATGAAGGGTTCCGACATAGTGGCTTATACAGCCAGGTTTTGCGACCTGGTGACTCTATGTCCTAACCTGCTCCCCACTGAAAGCAAGAAAGTCGAGAGATACATCAGGGGTTTAGTACCCCCGTATCGAGGGAATGTTCTAGCATCGAAACCTGCGACCTTTAATAGTGCCAAGGAATTGGCCCAAAGGCTCATCGATAACGTGGTTCCTTCTCCTCCAACAACAACTGCAACGTCTGCCTCCGCACCAACCAAAGCGGCTGACAACAAGAGAAAGTGTTGGGACCGAAAGAAGGGAAATCAGCTCAACCCTCTTCCAAGAACCAACAGACTGTGGCTGTCCATGCTGCCACCACTCCTGTTGCCCCAGTACCCGCCAAGCCATATGCGGGGACCCTACCCAAGTGCACCAAGTGCTCTTTCCATCATAACGGCCCCTGCCGGGAAATGCACTACACCAATTGCGACCGGAAGGGCCATACCGCCCGGTTTTGTAGAGCACCACCCAAACCTAACACCCAGGCTCCTGGTGCAGGAGTAAGTCAGGCCTGCTATGGGTGTGGCGAGACAGGGCACTTCAAAAGAAACTGTCTGAAAGCTGGGAATGTGGGAGGAGCAGGAGGACTACTTGCTATGAGCCATAATGAAGCAATAGCAGACCCCACAGTAGTCACGGGTACGTTCCTTCTTGATAACTCATATGCTTGTATTCTATTTGATAGTGGGGCAGAGAGAAGCTTCGTAAACCAAAAATTTAAACACTTACTTAATCAAGCACCACAAGCACTAAAAGAACCCTTCGTCGTAGAAATGGCCAACGGAAAGACAGAGAGTTCTAACGAGATTTACATAGGTTGTACCCTCACGCTAGATAATCATTCATTTCCAATCGACCTCATACCAGTAGCAATCAAGAGCTTCGATGTCATTGTGGGCATGGACTGGTTGAGTCTCCATCGTACCGAAATTTTATGCTTCGAGAAGGCAGTCCACCTAAACCTACCAAATAACAAAACCTTGTTGATTTACGGAGACAAACCCAGTACGAGCCTTCGTATCATCTCAAGTATTCAAGCCCAGAAGTACTTGCGTAAGGAATATCATGTATTCCTTGCACATGTAGTCGATGCGAACCAGAAGACCAAAGACCTGAAGGACCTCCCCATAGTACGCGATTTTCCTGACATCTTTCCGGAAGAACTCCTAGGATTACCCCCACAATGTCAAATCGAGTTCCGAATCGACTTAGTGCCAGGAGCTACCCCCGTAGCCAAATCGCCATATCGTCTAGCCCCAGCTGAAATGCAAGAACTATCAGGTCAACTTAACGAACTGCTCAACAAGGGCTTTATAAGACCAAGCTTCTCACCCTGGGGAGCTCCGGTGTTGTTCGTCAAAAAGAAAGAGGGATCGTTCTGTATGTGCATCGACTACAGGGAACTCAACAAAATTACAGTCAAGAATCGTTACCCTTTACCTCGCATAGACGATTTGTTCGACCAACTGCAAGGGGCGAGCTATTTTTCCAAGATTAATCTGAGATCCGGGTATCACCAGTTACGAGTGCTTGAGGAGGATGTTCCGAAGACAGCCTTCCGAACTCGTTACGGACACTACAAGTTCGTGGTGATGCCATTCGGATTGACCAATGCCCCTGCAGTAGTCATGGACTTGATGAATAGGGTATGACGTCCTTACTTGGATCAGTTCGTCATCGTCTTCATCAATGATATACTTATCTACTCTCAAAGTGAGGAGGAGCATAGTGATCATCTGCGACAAATCCTAGGAACCCTACGATCGGAGAAGCTCTATGCAAAGTTCTCTAAATGCGAATTTTGGATTGGAAGAGTCGAATTCTTAGGACACGTGGTTAGCGAAGAAGGAATCCACGTGGACCCATCCAAAATTAAAGCTATTGAAAACTGGTCAGCACCGAAGACGCCTACCGAAATTCGTCAATTTCTAGGCCTCGCTGGCTACTATCGCAGATTCATACAGAACTTCTCTCGAATTGTGAAACCCCTTACAACATTGACCCAGAAAGGCGTGGCCTTTGACTGGGAACAAAAGCAAGAGAAAGCATTCCAAACGCTAAAACGAGCCTTATACACTGCACCGATACTGTCCCTCCCCGAAGGGACAGAAGACTTCGTGGTCTACTGCGATGCGTCAAATCAAGGACTCGGCTGTGTTCTGATGCAACGAGGTAAGGTCATCGCCTATGCCTCAAGACAGCTGAAGACACACGAGGTGAACAACACCACACACCACCTCGAATTAGGAGCAGTTGTGTTTGCTCTGAAGATCTGGAGACACTACCTGTATGGTACGAAGAGCACTATCTTTACAGATCACAAAAGCCTACAACACATATTCAACCAGAAGGAGCTCAACATGAGACAACGATGGTGGGTCGAACTACTCAATGACTACGAATGCGAAATTCGTTATCATCCGGGTAAAGCCAACGTAGTAGCAGATGCCCTAAGTCGAAAAGAATATTCTGGTCGAAGAGTCAAGTCATTAACTATGACTATCCATTCGCATCTATCCGCACAAATTAAGGAGGCTCAGCTCGAAGCCTTAAAACCTGAAAATGTGGCGGGAGAATCCCTGCGTGGAATGGATAAGAACTTAGAAGTCAAGGGTGACAGAGCCTTATATCTCATGGACCGGATCTGGACACCGAGACACGGTGGCTTCAGAGACTTGGTCATGAAGGAAGCACACAACACTCGTTATTACGTCCACCCAGGTTCAGATAAGATGTATATGGATCTTAAAAAGTTATACTGGTGGCCTAACATGAAAGCAGAGATTGCTACCTTCGTAAGTAAATGCCTTACTTGCGCTAAGGTCAAGGTAAATACCAGATACTGTCAGGCCTACTTCAGCAACCAGAGATACCTGAGTGGAAGTGGGAGTGGATCACTATGGACTTCATAACCAAGTTGCCCAAGACAACGGGTGGACTTGATACCATTTGGGTCATCATCGACAGATTGACCAAGTTCGCACACTTCTTACCCATCAAAGAAACTGACAAGATGGAGAAGCTCACAAGAACATACATCCAGGAGATAGTATGATTGCATGGTGTTCCTATGTCTATTATCTCCGATAGAGATAGTAGATTCACTTCGAGATTCTGGCAGTCACTACAAAGCTCCTTAGGAACGAGGTTGGACATGAGTACAGCCTACCATCCACAGACCGACGAACAAAGTGAGAGAACTATCCAGACCCTAGAAGATATTTTGCGAGCCTGTGTGATCGACTTTGGAATGGCGTGGGATACTTATATACCCATTATCGAATTTTCCTACAACAACAGTTATCACACGAGCATAAAGGCTGCTCCATTTGAGGCCCTCTCTGGCCGGAAGTGCAGGTCCCCTCTGTGTTTGGCTGAGGTGGGTGACACACAGTTAGCTAAAGGATGAGTTCCTGACAGCACCCTCACAGGTCCGGAGATCATTCGGGAAATGACATAGAAGGTCGTTCAGATTCGTGAACGATTGAAAGCCTCTAGAGACCGACAGAAAAGCTACACAGACAAACGAAGGAAACTTTTGGAATTCCAGGTGGGAGACCGAGTCCTGTTGAAAGTCTCACCCTGGAAGGGCTTGATACGCTTCGGAAAGCGTGGAAATCTAAGTCCAAGATACATAGGGCCTTTCGAGATTCTCGCTAGAATCGGCCCTGTAGCTTACAAACTCTACCTACCCCACGAGCTTAGTAACGTACATCCTACCTTCCACGTCTCGAACTTGAAAAAGTTCCTATCCGACGAGACTCTTGTAATTCCACGCGACGAGATCGAGATCAACGAGAGCCTCAACTTTGTGGAAGAACCTTTAGAGATCATGGACGGAGATGTCAAACGAACCAAGCAAAACCATATCCCGATTGTGAAGGTTCGCTGGAACGCCAAGCGAGGACCGGAATTCACTTGGGAGCGCGAGGATCAAATGAAACATAAATACCCTCATCTTTTTACTGTGACAACCCGAAAATTTTTATTTTATAAGCTCAGTCAGTCAACTCAACAGAGTGTCAAATTCATTAGTACGAAGTTCTAGCCCGGTTAAAGGTCATTCTAAGGAGTTTTGAGCCTAATGCACTTAAGGAATAAGTGTTAGAAAGTACCTGCTAGAACCACAGTGTAGCAAATCGAACCTTAACCTCATCTAAGTGAGTTCACGGCCACAAGCCCATGAGTTTACGGCTGTAAACTCATGTGGCCGTAAACTCAAGAGCATATATAAGGCATATGGTCATTTCTAGTCATTTCTCTCATTCCTTGGCCGATTTTCCCTCATTCTCTCTCAACTATCATCCCGATATTCACCTTAGATCTCCAAAAGGGTAAGTGTTCTATCCCTTGATTAGTTGATACATCTTATTAACTAGCCACATACATTGATTTCATCCATGAAAATCATGTTTGTTTAGATCTTCAAGAAACACCAAGAACACACACTAGTGTTCTTGGCCAAATCGACCAGTTCAAGCTCCTATATCGTAAGCACTCTTGTTCTAACTTATTGTACTCTAGATTAAACATGTTTAGGCCTTAGAAACATTAAGAAACAAGGGTTGGATGAGAGTTTACGGCCAAGGATCTCCCAAGGCCGTAAACTCCCTTTTATGGTGCAAAGTTTCCCTAATTTCCTTCCTTATTCCTAGAACATAGCCTAGAACCAATCAACATTGAACTTGGGACCTTAAACTTCAAAAAGACCATGAACCATAGGGGTTTACGGCCGTAAACCCTTAGAGAAATGGTCCATGGGCCGTAAACTCCCTATAGGGGTGAAATGATGCCACAAGCACTTCCTAAGGCTTAGACTTGAAGTTAGGATGCTTCATTATGACTTTTAGGACTTCAAGGCACAAAATGGTAGGAGTACCATGAGTTTATGGCCGTAAACTCATGGGTTTACGACCGTAAACTCCAAAGGGATTGGTCCCAAAACCGTAAACACCTTTAGATGCCATTTCACTTCCTTCGATGAATCACATGTGATTCCAACACTTGATCAAGGTGTTTCCTAGTCCCGGAAGGTGTTTCCTTTCATATAGTTGTTTGTAAACACTATATTCATGTCAATATGTGTCCTTATATGTCATTTAGGACTTATAGTGTCTCAGGACTTCATTCATGGAACTTCTCATCCTTACACGCATACCCGTTTGAATCACCCACATCAGGTGAGTTCATACCCCGTAATGAATCTTTTAGCTATTTTAAATGTTTTTAGGGGGGGATACAAGTTGAACACAATGATAATTGTGTAAATGTTTGTTATAAACATCTTTCAAAAATGTTACTTATGTCACTTATAAGTTGTCAAAACATTTCAAAACTCGTTTAAAGTTATGTTACTTTTTAGTTATACAAAACTCTGTTTTTGAAGTACAAGCATAACTTAGTAGATAAATGAGTCTTTTCAATAACAGTCCAAGTAGAACATTAGTAAGCTATAATAGGTATAGTTTAGGAGAATGCTATTCATTACTTCTAGTACAATGAAGCACACAAAGACTCAATACCATAACAGAACATACAGTGAAGAGAATCAAACAATACCATATAGAGAGAACACACAATAAAGTGAAACAAACAGAACAAACAAGTAAGGTTGCTATAGCATGAGAACACACATACAGGATCTAATTATACCAATGAATCACTAACTCATTGTTTTAAACAAAAGGTGATAGTTATATTGGGTATACATGATCATATACTTTAATGTGAATTACACGGCTTGCAAGAATTTGCAGAGGTCGCGTTTAGTACCCTTAATCTCTTGACAGGGAGAGCGTATAGTAGGGGTTCTAGCCTTCACATTATGACTATAATAAAACAAATATGTTTTTAGGTTATTAGTACATCCGCATGTCTCTATAAACGACAGCTGTGTACTTCATTTCCCATTACTTTCATAAAGTGACAGTACCACTTGAAAGTCGAACTCAATCTATTTTCGAGTTATAAACTAGGGAAAATATACATTTTTACAATCGACAATCGGAACAGTCGAGTCTAGCACATAACAGAAGATGCCTTGGTAGAAGGCTACGATTAAAGATAAGACCATAATGCTAGTCTTATGATTCCTTAATGTATACATCACAGGATACATATATACCAATAGGGTCCGACAGCTAATAGGATGTGTGCTCTCCGCTTCATTTCCTGTTCCTCGTTTACTTGTGGGCTTGGAACGGATTCACCCAATCTATTATCTACCCGATTCTATATACATGTATGCTTAGTATACATTAAGTCATTATAAGGGTACCAGGTATGGGTCAGGTTCTAGGACACAGAGTCAAAGCACATTTTTTCTAGTACAAAACATACATTCAGTACTTTTGAGTATTTAAAACTAGAAACTTCCCAGCAGAGGGTTTAATCCATTTTATTAAACCGATATAATTTTAAAGACTTTAGGTGAGTAATTCTATAATACCTTAGTTTATACACCATGTTTATATATAAAACTAATACCCAATAGGTAGTTGGATGGGTGCTTTCCGCCTTACTTCCTGTTCCTCGTTGGGTTGTGGGCTTAGGGCAGATTCACTCAATTAACTTTCTATCCGATATTAGATTATATATAGCAGTATAAACTAAGCTATTATAAAAGTAGTCACTGTGGTCACCATTTTTACTATAAGAAATATAGGTTTTCTTAAAGAACTTTTCATTAGATATAAAGGAACCACTACAATTAACTCCATGAGTAACAAGTGATTACACCAGGGTTATATATGACAATGATCTAACAACCAATGGGATGTGTGCTATCCGCCTTAACTTCTGTTCCTCGTTAGGTTGTGAGCTTAGGGCAGATGCGCACAATCGATTGTTTGTTTACTCTGAGTCTTATATAACTTGTACCCACTTAGTACCCATAGAAAGGCTTGTAGTGACATTTTACTTAACTTACATCAAAGTAGGAAATATAGGATTTTCTAGAGGAACAAGCGAACTTTTCAAAACAGAACTTACAACTCACAACATTTTCAACACCATTTTACATCTACATTTTCAACAACACTTTACAACTTACTTACATCACTAAACTCTTATGAACTCACCAGCTTAATTGCTGATCAACTCTTTCAAATAACTTGTATTCTCAGGAGACTATTAGATAGGTGCTCGTGCTGCGGATTCAGAAGATGAAGCATTTATAGCTTCAAGTCATGTTTTGTTATTTGTGTATGAATTCTATGCTTTGTGAACACACACATTGTAAACACTTTCTTTCGAACTGAAATGGTTGTTCATTACTTGCTTACCATATACATATCTTGTGATACTAAACATGACGTCCTCCACCCCCGAACGATTCCGCCGTTCCAGTTTTGGGGTTTGACAGATTGGTATCAGAGCATTGTTTATAGTGAACTAAGTATATCAACCGATAAAAGATATACAACTATAAATACAATGGGGCTTAAGTGCTCTGGATAATGATATATTTTAAAATATAACTACAAGTTATAAAAATATACCTACTTGCTTATACGTGTACATAATATAACTAGTGTCACGAGGAGAACAGAACTAAAGTATTTAAAGGTTGGGCACTATCGTCAACCTGAATAGTTATGTAATCATAGTTAGGATCAATATAGCCTGATCAACTATATTCATTCGAGATGTGACCGACATGTGTTTGGGATTGATGGGGTGTTGCAACAGTGTTAAAACTTACCAAAACACCAGAACAAGTACATTTAGAGTTAGAATACTATAGGAGTATTTTAGTCCAGATAAATAACTTATGTGAGAACTTAAAAGACCCCTGCGGATAGATCTATAATCTTGCAAAGTATATTCCTAAAGTTTTATATATAATCAAGATCTTATAGACTTAGAATCTGTGGCCTACGCTTCGCTATCCATTCCTCTTAAGGGTGTAGTGTTGGGGTGGGATCACTTATTCGAAGGTCTATTTAATCTTCAATTATATACAAACTTGTGTACCTTGTACAATTATAGGAAGACTCCGTAAGGATCACCCAATAAAGTTACCTTAAAAGCTCATAGATTCTTTAGTCACTTTCATTCTCTCACTACAAGCCCAGAGAGATGTAACCACTTCCTCATAGTAGACAACAGAAGAGTCCAGGAGGAACAAGAACAAGTTCATGAGAAGTTTTCTAAGAAGGGTCAACTGAAGTAACCAAAAACGTCTTACACGTCACGTTAATAAATAATAATCTGGTTAAATTAATGAGCGAGTGGAAACACTGCTCACATTACTTGTTAAAATTATTTTCTTACATGCAGCTGGTACCAGTTATTCAGGAAACAGATATTCATTCGAGGATAGTTATTCCAAATTCATAGAGTTTATTAAGTATAGACTCATTTATGAATTGTTTCTAGAACCCTGTGGAAGTCAGGACCCGATACATCCAGAACTAGGATAACCTTGTCTTTTCAGCTTTTGGCTTGTGTCCCTTGCTTTAGACTTATTCCGTCTCATCTTTGTATTCTTTTATCAAAGATGCCTCCTCGCAGATCTAACAGACGCACTACTCCGATAACTCCAATACCGCCTCCTTCGCAAATCGATATGGCAGCTATAAACGCTGCAGTGGCCGCGGCTGTGGCAACAGCCATGGCTCAATATCACTCCATCAGTACCAACGGAGGTGGAACACCTACTGATTCTACTCGAGGTGAGGTCCTCGTGCGCTCGAGAGAGTTCTCCTACAAGGACTTCACCAAATGCCAGCCATTGTCCTTTAATGGGAGTGAAGGAGTCATTGCCCTCATGCACTGATTCGAGAAAACAGAGTCGATTTTCGAAATCTGTTTATGCTCAGAAGGAAGCAAAGTGAAATTTGCTGCCTGCACCTTCTCTGGCAAGGCCCTAACATGGTGGAACAGCCATGTTAAGTCACTGACCCTATCAGTGGCAAACTCAATAGGTTGGGAAAACCTAAAATATTTAATGCGGGAGGAATACTGCCCGTTAGGCGAGATTCAAAAACTGGAACAAGAGCTGTGAGATCTCACTATGGTCGGCTCATACATAGTGACCTACATAGACCGGTTCAGCGAACTAGCAGCTCTATGCCCCAAGATGATTACCTCGGAGAGCAAGAAGATAGAAAGATACATTTGGGGTCTGACTGCTCCGACCCAAGGAAATGTGTTGTCTTCTAACCCAGCCGAGTTCGATAGTGCTAAACGCCTGGCTCAGCGACTCATCGACCACGGAGTCCGCCATGGTGTAAAAGTCCCTATTCCCGAGCCACCGAGGGAAGAGGACTATAATCAGAAGTCGGGGAACAAGAGGAAGAAGAAGCAAACAACACAAGACACCCCGCAAGAACAACGAGCGAGTACTATGTACACCGCTACGACGCCTACTGCTTCAGCACCTGCCAGTCGATATGCTGGAAACCTTCCTATGTGTGGAAAGTGAAACTTTCACCACACCGGAGTATGCCGGGAAATGCAGTGTCTGATATGCCACAGAAAGGGACACACAGTCCATTTCTGCAAAGCATCGGCTCAACCGATCTCCCAAGTCCTCGGAGCTGAAGAAAATCAAGCCTGCTATGGTTGTGGTGAGGCTGGACACTTTCAGAGGGACTGCCCGATACAAAGGAACTCAGGCGCAGATGGACGCGTTCTGATGATCACCGTAGGAGAATCTACCCCGGAGTCGTCGACGAGTAGTGGTACGTTTTCAAAATAGAAATTACTTTTAAAACTAATTTATACTCATATAAGATTTAAAATTGGAGGATAACACTTAAAAGTAACTATAATAACTCACATGTTGAAATAGGTCACAGTATTCAAGAGAACTAAAAGATCCCTTAGAGAAGCTATTATGGCTCACCATATACATCAGGGTTGTGCGCAACTAAGATGTTGCAGACTTAGAGTGAGTGACTCCGCTTAGGTCCCCCTTCCTTAATTGGTTGAGGATTTGAGGCAGAGATACTCAGTCGACTGCCTGTTTCATCTTAAATATTCATAACTTGTATATGACGGGCGATGGTAGTGGTACCAAGGAGGATTATGGTATAAAGTATCCCCACAGTTAATAGAGCACTTTCGTTTGTATGTATGCGCACATAGCGGTACGATACGTAGGAGTGTTAACATCAAAGATAAAACAGGAAACATGGGAACAGTTACAAAGAGTACATTGTCGAACATACTAGGAGTACAGTATCGAGCATACCAGGGATACATCGTCGTATAGCAGACGTTTCTTTCATTTGACCAAAACTTTGTTCAGTATAGAGTCCGTTGTTTTCATTCGTCATGAGTTGGCGTGGTCCTCACCATACTGAGTTCATATGTTTCTATCTCCTCGATCGGCAAGTTCTCGAAACTTTCGTCATTCGTATCGAAGGTCCGACCTAAACCTAAATTTTATCTTTCGTATTCTAAAACCCCGAAGTACTTGTGCGAAGAGTACTTTGTCCTCCGAAGCCTTATCGTCAGATGTCCGCAGACCGTCACGAAATACCACTCGTCCAGCAGACAAAGTTCGAGCATAGAGGCTATGGACGAATACAGCCCACCTATTACTATTCAGTGTATACGCGAGGGTGGTATATGATTATGATTACGCAGATTTAGTATGTGTGTTTCCGCCCTATCTCCTGTTCCTCGTTTGGTTGTGGACCTGGGGCAGAGTCGCACATCCGACCGTCTTACTAACCCTAATTATATACGACTTGTATACACGAGGTAATGATAGATGGACCAAGTATGAATCCTATCATGAACAGAAGGGCAAGGTTGCCAAGTCTACGAGCGGGTATTCTGCCAATCAGAAGAGCACAACCCCCAGTAGTAATGCTAAGAAAGCTAATTTCGGGACGAAATTCCATCTAACGGGGGGATGATGTCACAACCCGAAAATTTTTATTTTATAAGCTCAGTCAGTCAACTCAACTGAGTGTCAAATTCATTAGTACGAAGTCCTAGCCCGGTTAAAGGTCATTCTAAGGAGTTTTGAGCCAAATGTTGTGCCAATCCGAAATTTTTATCTTGTACACTTATTCAAATAAATGAAGGTCAGACTCGTTTTTGCTATTTTCTAGCGTTGTTTGGAGCCAATTAGAGTGTTTAAAGCCTAGAATAATCAGGGTATGAGTCGTGGGAGGAGCATTGTGGGTGTATCACCTTGCAATTGAGCCAAACACACCAACACAAGGTGTGTGCGGCCGCACACAAGGGTGTGCGGCCACACACCCATCCCAACCGCACACTCCCCCTATATATTCAAGACTTAGTCATTTTTGAACACTTTTCCCACTTCTTGAAAGCTAGAACTCGAAATCCTCTCAAGTATCATCCAAATCTTCATCTTGATCTTCATAAAAGGTAGTAATCTTTCCTTTTATTTGTTGATACACGACCATAACTAGCAAAACCTTTGAGTTTGATCCATGAAAACATCCATTTTAGTCAAGAACACCAAGAACACACACTAGTTTTGGACCTTAAAACACCCTTTCAAGCCTATATAACGTGTATACACTTATCATAACTTGTTATATGCTAAGAACACTTGATGATATGCTAGAAAAACATGATTTTATCATGTTCATAAAGGGTGTGCAGCCGCACACATCATGGTGGCCGCACACACCCTTTTTAGGTCCAAAAATGGCAACAAACTCCATGTAAGGCTAAGGCATGAAGTTAGAAACCTTCCTAGATGAGTTCTAAAGCCTTAAAATACGTTTTGGCACATTCCATAGGGAGTGTGCGGCCGCACACACACTCTGGCCGCACACACACAAAACCCATGGTTGTGTGGCCTTACACTCCAAAATAGGGCCATACACCCCTTATGTGCAACCATAGGTGTTGGTAACACTTAATTCTAAGTGTTTTTATGTCCCTAAGGCGTGTCCCTATCACTTTTAGTGGTTATATACATGAAATGTATTCATATATGTGCGATTATATGTTAAATAGGAATCGTTTGTGCTCAAGACTCCAATTGACACCCAACAATCCTATATCGATCTTTCATTCGAGTTACTCACTACAGGTGAGTTCATACCCCTTAATCAATCTTTTAAATGATTTTAAATGCTTTAATGGGGGGATACAAGTAGGAAACAACATGTTATAGAATCAATCACATATGATTTATAACTGTGTTTTCAACCAACTGATTTCACATACTTCAAAATGTGATAAACACAATGGTTTTCAGTCCTGTTATACTTTGTTATCAAATAAATTACTTCTGAAAAGTTTTATAAAATGACATCAAGTCATCATTAGTTATTGTTTAAAACTCTTAAATGTTTTACAAAACCTCTTTCAACTTATTGTTAAAACCATATCTATACACTTATGTTTCATGTATATATGTATTGATATGAGAGCTTTCATTCTTCATTTAGTTCCAACACTCTTGGGTAGCAAGGGTGTATAAACCTACTTGGACACTCAACTTACATTCCAGTAAACTATTATAGGTATAGTTTAGGGGATACAAAACATTATTCCTATTACAAGGAGTTAAACCAGAGTTAGTTCATTCATGAGTCTATACTAATACATCAATATGAAGAGATACTAATACATCAATATGAAGAGACACTAATACATCAATATGAAGAGATACTAATACATCAATATGAAGAGATACTATTACATTGATACTTTTACATAGATACTTCTACATGGATACTATTACATAGATACTATATGATGAGATACATTTACATATTATATGTGTAGATACTATTATATATGTACGGGACTAATACTATTCGGCAATATCATATGCCTTGTTTATCCTAGTACCAAAGGATAATACTTCAGTTATTATATTATTACCTTTATTTTGTGACACATTCACATAACCGATGAGGTAGATTAGATTTGTTTATCCTAGTACCAAAGGATAATACTTCGGTTATTATATTATTACCTTTATTTTGTGACACATTCACATAACCGATGAGGTAGATTAGATTTGTTTATCCTAGTACCAAAGGATAATACTTCAGTTATTATATAATTTTCCTTATTACCTTTATTTTGTGACACATTCACATAACCGATGAGGTAGATTAGATTTGAATAATAATAGTTGTGCAAGGAAAAACCTTCACTTATGTAGAGGTTCAAACTTTCAAAACATTCGGGTCTTGGTAGAAGGCTACTTTTTATACTAGTAGGAAATATGGGATTTTCTAGGGTTTTCACACTTATACGAAATGTTTCATTTAACATTTACCAGTCTTTCATAACATCTTTCAAAACAATGACATAAAAATACTTATGAATTCACCAGCTTTATGCTGATCTACACTTTCAAAATAACTTGTATTCTCATGTCACAAATAGACAGGTACCGATGCAAGGTCTAGAGAAGACGGAGCAGTCAAGACTCGTCTTTTATTTTGATTACATATTTTGGTGTCTTATTACTATCAAAGAACACATGTGTATTAAAACTTTACTTTTAATGCAATGGATGATGTTGTTGCTTGTTTACTACTTTGCACTGTTATGATACTTTACATGACGTCCTTCACCCCTGAACGTTTCCGCCGTTCTCGGTTTTGGGGTGTGACAAATGCACTTAAGGAATAAGTGTTAGAAAGTACCTGCTAGAACCACAGTGTAGCAAATCGAACCTTAACCTCATCTAAGTGAGTTCACGGCCACAATACCATGAGTTTACGACCGTAAACTCATGTGGCCGTAAACTCAAGAGCATATATAAGGCATATGGTCATTTCTAGTCATTTCTCTCATTCCTTGGCCCATTTTCCCTCATTCTCTCTCAACTATCATCCCGATATTCACCTTAGATCTTCAAAAGGGTAAGTGTTCTATCCCTTGATTAGTTTATACATCTTATTAACTAGCCACATACATTGATTTCATCCATGAAAATCATGTTTGTTTAGATCTTCAAGAAACACCAAGAACACCAAGAACACACACTAGTGTTCTTGGCCAAATCGACCAGTTCAAGCTCCTATATCGTAAGCACTCTTGTTCTAACTTATTGTACTCTAGATTAAACATGTTTAGGCCTTAGAAACATTAAGAAACAAGGGTTGGATGAGATTTTACGGCCAAGGATCTCCCAAGGCCATAAACTCCCTTTTATGGTGCAAAGTTGCCCTAATTTCCTTCCTTATGCCTAGAACTTAGCCTAGAACCAATCACCATTGAACTAGGGACCTTAAACTTCAAAAAGACCATGAACCATAGGGGTTTACGGTCGTAAACCCTTAGAGAAATGGTCCATGGGCCGTAAACTCCCTATAGGGGTGAAATGATGCCACAATCACTTCCTAAGGCTTAGACTTGAAGTTAGGATGCTTCATTATGACTTTTAGGACTTCAAGGCACAAAATGGTAGGAGTACCATGAGTTTACGGCCGTAAACTCATGGGTTTACGACCGTAAACTTCAAAGGGATTGGTCCTAAAACCGTAAACACCTTTAGATGCCATTTCACTTCCCTTTGATGAATCACATGTGATTCCAACACTTGATCAAGGTGTTTCCTAGTCCCGGAAGGTGTTTCCTTTCATATAGTTGTTTGTAAACACTATATTCATGTCAATATGTGTCCTTATATGTCATTTAGGACTTATTGTGTCTCAGGACTTCATTCGTGGAACTTCTCATCCTTACACGCATACCCGTTTGAATCACCCACATCAGGTGAGTTCGTACCCTTAATCTCTTGACAGGGAGAGCGTATAGTAGGGGTTCTAGCCTTCACATTATGACCGTAATAAAACAAATATGTTTTTAGGTTATTAGTACATCCGCATGTCTCTATAAACGACAGCTGTATACTTCATTTCCCATTACTTTCATAAAGTGACAGTACCACTTGAAAGTCGAACTCAATCTATTTTCGAGTTATAAACTAGGGAAAATATACATTTTTACAATCGACAATCGGAACAGTCGAGTCTAGCACATAACAAAAGATGCTTTGGTAGAAGGCTACGATTAAAGATAGGACCATAATGCTAGTCTTATGATTCCTTAATGTATACATCACAGGATACATATATACCAATAGGATCCGACAGCTAATAGGATGTGTGCTCTCCGCTTCATTTCCTGTTCCTCGTTTGGTTGTAGGCTTGGAACGGATTCACCCAATCTATTATCTACCCGATTCTATATACATGTATGCTTAGTATACATTAAGTCATCATAAGGATACCAGGTATGGGTCAGGTTCTAAGACACAGAGTCAAAGCACAGTTTTTCTAGTACAAAACATACTTTCAGTACTTTTGAGTATTCAAAACTAGAAACTTCCTAGTAGAGGGTTTAATCCATTTTATTAAACCGGTACAATTTTAAAGACTTTAGGTGAGTAATTCTATAATACCTTAGTTTATACACCATGTTTATATATAAAACTAATAGCCAATAGGTAGTTGGATGGGTGCTTTGCGCCTTACTTTCTGTTCCTCGTTGGGTTGTGGGCTTAGGGCAGATTCACTCAATTAACTTTCTATCCGATATTAGATTATATATAGCAGTATAAACTAAGCTATTATAAAAGTAGTCACTGTGGTCACCATTTTTACTATAAGAAATATAGGTTTTCTTAAAGAACTTTTCATCAGATATAAAGGAACCACTACAATTAACTCCATGACTAACAAGTGATTACACCAGGGTTATATATGACAATGATCTAACAACCAATGGGATGTGTGCTATCCGCCTTAACTTCTGTTCCTCGTTGGGTTGTGAGCTTAGAGCAGATGCGCACAATCGATTGTTTGTTTACTCTGAGTCTTATATAACTTGTACCCACTTAGTACCCATAGAAAGGCTTGTAGTGACATTTTACTTAACTTACATCAAAGTAGGAAATATAGGATTTTCTAGAGGAACAGGCGAACTTTTCAAAACAGAACTTACAACTCACAACATTTTCAGCACCATTTTACATCTACATTTTCAACAACACTTTACAACTTACTTACATCACTAAACTCTTATGAACTCACCAGCTTAATTTCTGATCAACTCTTACAAATAACTTGTATTCTCAGGAGACTATTAGACAGGTGCTCGTGCTGGGGATTCAGAAGATGAAGCATTTATAGCTTCAAGTCTTGTTTTGTTATTTGTGTATGAATTCTATGTTTTGTGAACACACACATTGTAAACACTTTCTTTCGAAATTAAATGGTTGTTCATTACTTGCTTACCATATACATATCTTGTGATACTAAACATGACGTCCTCCACCCCCGAACGATTCCGCCGTTCCGGTTTTGGGGTGTGACATTTACTTATTTATTTGTAATAACTTAGTTGCTTAAACCCTAATTTCGGGACGAAATTCCCTCTAACGGGGGGATGATGTGACAACCCGAAATTTTCATCTTGTGCTAATATTCAAATCAATTGAAGTTAGACTCGTTTTTGCTACTTTCTAGCTTTATTTTGAGTCATTTGGGTGTTCTAAACCTAGTAGATGCTAGTTAGAAGTTTGGATTGGAATCCCATAAGCTCACCCGACACAAAAATTGGCCAAACACTCCAACTTAAGGAGTGTACGGTCGTACACTTGGGTGTGCGGCCACACACCCCTCCTCCGGCAGCACACACTCGTCTGGCAGCACTCTCATGCTTATAAGAAAGAGTCTTGGCCTCCATTCCACCCTTTTTCACCCTCCTAGCGAAGAACTCGTTTTCTCTCAAGTAGCTCCCGATTTTTCAGCTAGATCTTCGAGTGGTAAGTGTTGATATCCTTTGACTTGTTGATTCCTTACTTCATCTAGCTTAAATCACTGATTTCATTCATGAAATCACTCCATTTTAGTGAATCTTCAAGTGTTCTTCAAGAACACCAAGAACCCCTACTAAGTTCTTGAGCTCCAAACACCCCCATACGCTTATACACTGTAAGTACTCTACTCCTGCATGTGTATAGCTATATTTGAGCCTTGTTAAAAGTCCAGAACTCGATCTGAAAGGAGTGTGCGGCCGCACACCTTCATGTGGCCGTACACCCCTTATTTTGGTGCTTTAAGGCCTTAAACTCATGTAGTATGCTAGCAAACGATCAAACACACTTAAGGGATACAAGATAAAACATTAAAAACATGTTTTTGACCACTTTCCCTAGGAGTGTGCGGACGCACACTCCCTGACCGCACACACCTGGCCGCACACCCAATGGGCAGCTCACGAGGTGGCCGCACACGAACCTGTATGGCCGTACACCCACTTTAGAAGACTTTTGATGCTTCTAACACTTTAATCTAAGTGTTTTCTAAGTCCTAGGATGTTTTCCTTTCATGATTAGTGGTATATAGACTAATTATATTCATGTATATGCCAATATATGCACATTAGGATCCGTTGTGCTCAAGTCTTCACTTGACACGTAGAATCTTATAGCATCCGTTCATCCAAACCACTCACTGCAGGTGAGTTCATACCCCTTAATCAACCTTTGAAATGATTTTAAATGCTTTTATGGGGGGGGGGAGATACAAGCTGAATCATTCTAGTTATTGCTTTAATCGCATGTGAGTAATGACTAGAACAAACAGAAGGATTTTCTATTACTTTCAATTGCTAACAAACTTATGGATTTCAAGCACATCAAAACCTTTTACTAAACTCTTTTAAATGCTAAAACTGTTTTCAAAACTCTTTTTACACTTACATTACTGTCAAAGTCATATCTATACAGCTATGTTTATATAAGTAAGGTTTGAAGGACTTAGGACTGATAGCTCACCTTATTTCATGTTCCTTGTTTGGTTGGGGACTTAGGGTATCCTATTGTTTGTCCGAATGTCGTTGGAATCTTAGTTATATATATCATATACATATGTTTGGATATAAAAGCTTTCACTTCAAGTTCAGTGCCTTTGTGTAACAAAGGCATACAAACAACATTACTATTTAACTATAATAGGTATAGTTAAGGGTTTACTACTCACTACTACTATTACAACGACACATACAAGAGTCAGTACAGTTATGAGTCAATACACACTATACACTATACAAGAGAACACACTATACACTATACAAGAAAACACACTATACACTATACAAGAGAACATACTATACACTAAACAAGGGAATATACTGTATACTAGTACAGAGGAAGCATCACTACGCTATGACATACTATACAAACTTTTGAATACGATAATCATAATGTGACATACTACTTCTCGATACGACACTTCATTGTGGTATCACTTTGTAACCAGAGTCTCCTAGAGAGAGAGCGGACATTGTGTGTATAGATATATACGAGACAGACACTCCCACACCCCGACTGCTAGCTCCAGTCCCAGCCGATAAGGCCAAGGGGTGACAGAATGTTACCTCACTACATATGACACCGAAGGGTCATCAGTTACTCAGCCGTCGATCAGCATGGTTACATACGAGTTCACATTCAAACCTTTAATTAACTAACTAAGAATTAAAGGCAAACGGACTCCCCGAGGTGTAGTGTACATATAATACTACCTGGAGTCTGTATTTTCATCACATTTAGCCGGCAGTGATACTGCCGGGGTAAAACATTATTTTCCCCTATTACATCTACTTTGTATTCATCTCGCATCGGTGAGGTCCTAAACTATATTTTCATAATGATAGTTTTATTAGGGGAAAACTCTTACATTTAAAAGAGAACAAACATACAAACAGTCGGGTCTTGGTAGAAGACTACATTTCAGTAGAAAATATAGGATTTTGTAGAGGGTTCAACTATTTACAAACATTTACGAACAGCCATGAACATTTACACTACGTTGTTACAAACATTTTTATACAGGCAATGACACTAAATACTTATGAACTCACCAGCGTTATGCTGATAAACTCTTTTCAAAATAACTTCTATTCTCAGGTCACCAGTAGTCAGGTACCGATGAAGCTTTTGAGAAGATGGAGCACATACAAGACTCATTTTTTTATTTTGGATCATTCATTTTGGTGTCTTACAAACTATACAGAACACGCTTGTATTAAAACTATTCTATTAATGCAATGGATGTTGTTGCTTGTTTACTATTATGCTTTGTTATGATACTGTACATGACGTCCTCCACCCCAGAACGTTTCCGTCGTTCCGGTTTTGGGGTGTGACATAAATGACGGATGCAGTTGCCAAGAAAATCAAATATAATTCATTTCATGTAGTTCAAACCTACGAATTAAGTCCTTTTGAGGCTAGCTCAAACTTAATGCCATGTCACAATGCCAATATATCCATAAAGATATAAATCTTTTAACATTCATTTTATCTATCTCTATTTTACATTCCAAGAATGTATATTGTCCTTCCTAAGTCTTTCATCTTAGAAACAAATTATGAGTCAAGGGGAAAAGTCCAAGCATGGTCAGAATGTAATTTATCATTAGTAAGTACGTATCAATCATACAAGATTAGGAATGTCACTATGCTCCCACTAGTTCTTAGTAAACACAACTGCTCTATTTATTTTGATATAAAAACATATCCTCTGTTTTTATATTAAAATGATGATTTCAACCTTGAGATGTTTCCTTTATATACATACGTGGATCTCAACCTTCACACCATTTGCTAGGATAACATGGATTAAGAAAACCTCCATGCTAATCTATATAGATGTAACGTCCCAAAAATAAGATCCAAAATTTTCATTGTTAATTTAAACGAACCAGTATTCCAAAAACATTATCCATACATCTCAAATGCAAATAGTATCTCAATAACATAATAATCAGAGTGATTTCTCAAAAATGGAATCCTTGTGGTGTGTGCGATGCAGTCATCCCGAACTCTTCCCCTTGGAACCGGAAGTACCTAAAACATAAACTGAAAATCGTAAAAACAAAGCTTAATGAGTTCCCCAAACTACCACATACCATACATAATAAATCACATACTGGGTCCCCGCCCTACATCGGGCCTCGCCGGACATCGATCCTCGCTGGGTTTACAGATCCGTAATTCTCAGGCATCGCCTGTCACTGGGCTCGCCCACTATACGCATACAATCTATATAACATAATCATGCTAAAACATATAATGATCATAAACACTAGCATATGTTCTAGTCCTCATGCCTCGCCTGGCATCGAGTCCCGACAGGTATACATGGCAAGACATAACACATGCAAGGGTCACGCAGACTCCTAGCATCCTAGCATAATCAATAAGGGTCGGCATTGGTTCCTTAGACCCGCTAAACCTAGTGAGGAAACTCACCTCGAATGTTGAATCTCACTGAAAGAAATCCCTAGTTGCTGTCCTAACGACTCCCCGAGCTAAAAAATCCAAACAACACCCAATTAACACTTGGGTTCCAGCTGTAACCCATAATCCATACTTGGGGTAAAATGACCATATTACCCCTAACCTAGTTTGAACCAAAACTCAGGCCCAAATCCATAAACCAAAAAGATCCAAAACCAGTTTATCCATTTATGGTTCAGTTTTCCAAATTGGGTCCAACCCCCCATATGGGCCTGAACCTAAAGCCCAATAATTTTCTTCAGCCCAAAAGCTTGATTTCAGATGGCCCAAAAGGTCCAAATCAACAAGGTCCAAAGAAGTCGACCAGCCGAGGCCCAAAAGATGTGAAGCCCAAACTGATTGAGTACACGGGGCGTACTCAACTGTACGCTAAAAGTACTTGATGCATGGCTTGTACGCTGTGTGTAATGACTTGTACGCCCAACGTACTCCTCCATTAAGCCAACAATTCCATTAACCTCTTAATGCTTAAGCTCAATGGTCAAAAACATAGATCTGAGTCCCAAAGAGTGTCTAGAACCATAAAGTCACAGACTTGGTGACTTTGCATGCCCCAAAAGATCCCAACTTCAATTTATAACATTCTACTTTCTTAAAAATGGCCAGACCTCATTCATGGATGTATCTAAGCTTCAAAGATGACAACTTTATGACTCTAGGACTAAAATAACACCAAGAGTGGCAACTCTAAGCTTTAGAAATGATATTAAACCATAAGATATCATCTATGGGACCAAAAGGGTCCAAAACTCAAACAAAGGAGATCTAAGCTTCTAAAGGCAACATTAAGACTTTATACATCAAACAAGCCCAAAATGGAGCAGATAATCCGTATCTACAAGCTCCTCCTTGAACCACCATTTTTCTCCAACCTTCTCTTTCTTGAGAATGGGACAAAACACACCAAAATGGACACTATAAGCTCAAAATGCAAGAGAGGAGCTTAGGGATTCGAATATGATGCTTAAGGGTCTAAGGAGGATGAGAAATGAGGGTCTCAAAAGCCATAAGGATGCTTACATAGTGTCCACACTTGAAAATTAGGTTTTTCATTAAAACTAACGTACGCCCCGCGTACAAGGCTGTACGCCCCACGTACGCATCTGAAACCCCGACCAAGCTTTCGCATGAGTACGCTAAGCATACCACTTGGTACACCCCGCGTACTCGCTTTACAGCTTGTACTCTAAGCGTACCTTGTGGTACGCCCCACATACAACATAAGGACCAAAATCCAAATTAATAAATACACAAGGACCATAAATAACATACCAGGAATTCAAGTGTTACAATAGATATCTTCAAGTCGATGTTTACTAAGAAAAATGGTATTTCTTGATATCTATTTTTTATATCTCATATTAAGAATATGAGATTTTTAGTAAATAATATCCTTGTTGATCTAATCATAGCTACTTGTTAATAAGGTTTGATCATAGTGAATGTCATGAGTTTGATGAGGACTATAGTAAATGACATGAGTATGAGAAAATCCTATCAGAACAAGTCTTACATAATGTGTATAGATATACATGCATGTATTCTTTCTAAAATAATATTTTACTTCTTCTAGCCTTGCTATATAAAGGAAGATTAATCACGATCATACTTGATTATTACACATGGATTACATCTCAATGTTCATGACTCTAAGTCATTTATCAAATTCAAGATTTAATATAGCATCTTGGTAATTGATGGATTTCCGAAAAACCATCAAGAAGAACTCATCAATGAAAGATTCCACATTTCTCGAATCAAAGATGATTTCTAACATTAATTTGATCAGTTTGTGTTTTTGAATAACTACTATTCAAGTTCAATAGTTCCTTGCTGAAACTAGTGCCAACAATTTCTACAATAGGAAATGGTTCTTGAGCTGCTTGAAGTTCCATTTGCCTCCCACTTGCTATGTCACTAGATGTTTGCTTTCTTCTGACTCAATATTCAAAATAACAAGGTAACTTATTGTTTGTTAGGTTTCCATATAATAATCTAAGCCACATTTAGAGTATTATAAAAATATGTATTGAGTAGATATTGGGGTTAGAAGCTTTAGTCCAACATAGGATTCAAATCCACAAAACATTCAAATAAGATAGGGATGGAGCCTTTTCATACAAAATCTTATAAAGAAAATGTTTCATATACTTCTTAGTCTGTATTTGTACTCAAGTTACAATTGATAGTGCTCTATGTGTTATCCCAAGGAAATAAAATGAGGACATTTATATCGATTAGAAATTAAATCATACAAAGTAAGATTTAATTCATCCTTTATTATCATTAAGGCTTTAGATAGTTCCTACCATTTTGTATCTTAACTTTTTATTTGAAACCTTCAAAAAAAGATTTCACAATTATTTTTTACCATGTAAAATATAATTATAACTAATATAGCTATTAATAAAGTTGATTTGGTATCTTATGCTAAATCTTAGACATTCATTAGAAAGGAAGTCATACACCATAGTGTATAGTTCCTTAATAATTATTTCTCTACTACTTTAGTGAAAATTATTATAAATAATCTTTTATATATAAACAAGATTCACATAATTCATATAAAGTACATTATTTTCCTTCAAAGATCCCTTTTCATGAAGTCGGAATATGTGAATATCATTTATGAAGTAAAGATAATAATTTCAAAGATGAGTTTGATTCAAAACAAGTTTAAGTCAAAAGCTACTTTGTATACAGAACTTGTTATTTATAAAACATTGATATTTACTTAGAACTCTTATTAATAGATCTAGTCTCATAAAAAGAATTTAATCATTTATGAATATGAAGGTGATCGTTATGAAAAACGATTTAAGTAAATAATCAATAATTTATAAATTAACTGAAACATACATTTAGAAAACCTAAATTAAAACATACATTGTTCCAAAACAAATTGTTTCATATTACAAGTAATTTATTTTCTAAGCATAAATAATAAACTAAACTCCGAGAGAGTAGTTCCAATTTACTTGTGTTCAGCTGGTTACTCTTATGTAAATAACTAAAAGCCATTTATAAAAATTAGATTAACACTTAAGTACCAAGTACTTGAGTTTTATATGAAAAGTAAGACTTCAGTCTAGTAGATACCTGAAGTACTAGTCTCTTCCAGACATTCTTTCCAGATAAGAGTAGCAGTTCCTTTTCCACTGTCATGTTTCTCCATAAAAGAAAGAAGATCCATCTACGTGAGCCTTATTGGATTTCTTAGTCCTAAAAGTATTTCGTCCATAAAATATGGGCCTCATAGATCACACATGGTTACTCTTTTTAGCCTTGTAGTATTCCATTGTTTAAACTAGTTTAAAACTAAATAGCACTATATTTAATGGAATATTGCTTAACTTGTTATATCATCAGATTTACATCTAAATTATCCAAGACTTCCTGGAAGTCAGGAAAAACTATTCCTAGTATGATGTTAGAAGAATATTGTGCATCACAATGATGCCTTCACGAGGTATCATGTTTAGGTCAATTGCTTAAAGCTAGTTGTTTAAGACTAGGACCTTTAAGTGTATACAATTTCATATCTCTTACGAGATTGTCTCTCAAGACATGGACTCATTCATTAAAGTGGTATCTATTGAATTTTATTGTTTTATTAAGTCATTAAAGAGATGACCATTTATGGTTATGAGAATGGATTATTTTTCCACAAAATTTTAACAAAAATCATTTAGTATTTTCAATATTTAAACTCTTTAATAATTAATACCCTTTTAGTTTCCAAAAATATTAATTGTGAATCTATAGGATCCATGTTTCAAAACAAATAAATGGTTAGGTATCCTTTATGCCATCCATTTGAATCTAACCCGGTAGATATTGATTATTAATTGGATCTTACTATATAATTCTTAAATTTATGGGATTGGTAATGGCAATTTATTAGACATGTTTGATCCTATTTATGCCTCAGAACTCTCTTGCATAGGTATCCTTTATCACAAAGGATTTTTTATCAAATAATCCAATTTGAAAAACTTGTGTAATCGGTCTATAACTTGGTTATATAAATCGCGAATACACCCTGGCCGTCAAAAGATAATACTAAATGGCTAGGTATCCTTTATTCTGCTAGTGAATACAAGAGATGTGTAAGGATTCTTTAATTGGATTGCATAGATTTGAGGTTTAAAATGATATTTGTATGTTTTAGAATTCTAGTTTTCAAACATTTGATATCATGGTTATTACATACAAATAATAAGTCATGGTATCAATTCAAAACAAAATCACTTTTAAATGTTTTATATTAAAAGCTAGTTTTTATATATTTGACGCGATTCAATTTTAATAACCGATATTAAGTTTGAGCTTGAGCGCATTTGAACCTTTTATATATTTAATATAACTTCATTTTGTTACTTACATATTTAGAGTTTGTGTAAGTTATGAAAACCACCATTTTAAAACTTATAATTGATTATTTCAAAATTTGTCATTATTAACGTTTTTATAAAACCGAATTTTATTTTAAAACAATAACTTCTTACATCTTATGTTGACATTAAAAATTTTGAACATCAAACTCCATGTGATGTTTATTTAGCCTAAAATTATTTTATCATGTGAATAACTAATTTATCAACCACACATAATAATTGCATTAAAATAAACAACACAAGCATGCATAAAACATATGTGCATAATCATAACCAACTAATATTATTTTTGTGAGCCAACACAAAAGATATCAAGTCCATTCTTTAATCACATTTAAAGGGACCAAAAATATGCTAGTAATATTGTTGTTGAAGCTCCCACTTGAGAAAACATCCATTTCTTGCAAAAGTTGAAAAATATCTTGAAAGGCAAATAATTCAGCAATGTGCAATATTTTTCAGAAAATGTTGCATTAGGTTCAACAGCTCCAAGGGAAACTGCCAACAGCAACACTTCAAAGTTGCAAAAATTAGGTTCAATAGTTTGCAGAAAGGTTGTTTTTCCCCTGCCTACTTGAAAGTTGCGAAATTTACCTTTTGGTCTACAAAAAATGGCTCCATCTTCAATTCTTGTTACATTTTTGTATAAGTAAATTATTTCTAAAAACTAATCTACTACTTACAAAAATAAACTAAGAAAACTAATATATTTAATTTATTAAATACCATATGGATAAATAAATTATTACAACCAATTCTATAAGAGAACCAACAAACACAACAGCACAACAATCACAATGGTCCTTGGCTTGTTTATGCACATCAACATACACATTTAAACAACCTTTTTTTCTAAAACAACTTTAAATGAAAAAATATGCATGAAACTTTTGTCACACAAATTAACAATTATAAAGTTGTCATAGAAACTATGTATGAACTCATTTTCTTACAAAAACAAGTTATCCATATTTTCAAAAAACTAAGACATCCACAAATCATAAAATCTAACCAAACTTGCAAAGATGGCTATGATACCAATTGTTGGGTGTTTATTCAAAAATTAGTTTCAAAAACATAAGATTTAAAAATAAAAGACTTTAATTTTGAGCAACATAAAACAATTTTATAACCAACCAAGGATCTTCTTGCAAACTTTGGAAAGAAAACAAGCACCAAAGAAGAAGATGAAGAAATAACAACCTTTGTAGTTCTTTGGGTCCTCTTGGGATGCTTGGCAGTTGATGGAGAATATGGAACCTTTGAGACACCAACAAGTTACCAACGTGATGTAGGATGTTAGTCATTTTCATTCACTCTTAAGCTTAGAAGAAAATACCCAAGTATTTGATCCAAGAGAGCAAAGTACAAGTAACAATTCTTCAAGAACTCAAAGCTAGAGAAGAGAGGGATTGAGAGAAGATGCTCTCGGTCACACATGAAGAATTATGGATCAAAAGTGAAATCCTTAATTCTTAAGCCATAAAGTGTAGATAATAACATTGTATCTTAACACTTTAAGCCAAGATGTCCCTATCTCATGAATGTGTCTAAACATGCTTTCTTAAGATCGATACTTTAGATTAAGAAAATGCAGAAGCCATACTTTGTTTATGTAATGTCCGCGTTTCTAGGATAGACATTAATGTTGACAAAATAGTCTAGGTTAACCTTTGTGACTCATTTTGAAGAAATGAAAAGGAATTATGTGAATATTATGTGTTTTATGTGTTTTATGCTTAATTACTAGGAGTTAATTAATTAAGAATAAAAATGAACGTCGAAAATAAATATTAGATAAAGCCGATATATATTAAGAAAGTTGTAGTGGTCCTGACAAGGATTATGGATATATAAAGAATGCCGAAATTCGAGTTATAACGAAGAAGTTATGACCTGTCGAAATTTCACGACAAAACCGGTACGGTGTCGAATGTCGTAAAAGGTGAGTTTTTGATAAACTACTTTTTAGCCATAGTGATCTAAACGAAACTCGTAGTGTTCGTTAAACCGAGAGTAGGTATAAAAAGAACGCCCAAATCTGACTTCGTATGAGGAAGTTATGATTTTTGGAAGTTTCAGCTTAGCAGTAGACAGCTAAAAACTCGAATTTTAGATCGAGTGATTTTTAGCCGACACGACCTAAACGAGAATCAAAGGTCTCGTAAATAGTAGTACAACGGTAAAAAGTCTGACGAAAACGGACGTCGGATGAAGAAGTTATGAATTTTTAACGAATTTCATGTCCCGGTCTGTTAAAAATAATAATGTAAAATTTAAAGTCAAAATTAGCCGACGAAGTCTAAATGAAAGTTGTAGAGCATAATTTTACCTACGCGTGCATATAAAGAAAGTCAAAAACGGAGCTCGTATGCGAAAGTTATGGATTTTAGAAGTTTTGACGCGAAAATCGAGAAATTATTTTAAAATCCGAGAAATTTCGCATAGGCCACGTCACCTTCGCTGTATGAGTGCCCCGTGTCCGAAATTGATGAGTCATGCGAGCCACGTGTCCGAAATGTTGCTGAGTCATCCGAACCGGAGAGCTGATGTGACAACCGTCAAAATTCGAGTTAGTTTTAGATTTGACTAAACTTAGTTGCACATATAGGCACTACACATACTAGACTTAGTAACTAGAAGCTAAGTTATAACCTACAAGAAAATGGAAACAATTAGAATCAACGGATAGTGTACTTAGATCTCACATTGATATGTGAATTCCACATCTACTTAACTATAATGAATATCCATATTCGGGTCACTCTTTGACTCAAACACCTTTTCATTAATCATATACACACATCATACACTTGATCTAGTAGTAGAAATTAGGTCCGAGTCTCGTAGGAACTTAAGTTAAAGTTGAAAACTATGACTAGTATACTTGATTCCTCAATTTTGATTTGGATCTCGCAACCACTACATAGAATGCCAATAAATCGATAAAATAAATTACAAACATTATTTTTAACTAGAAAAGAGTTTGAAACTCTATTATAATTTGGAATCTCAGATAATTCAATTTATTTTGATATCCAAATATTTATTAAATCTCAAGACCCTAAAAACCCTAAAAACTCAAATTTATAAACTTTAACACCTAAAAATACATAAAATTTGGTATGGACTATATAATATCAATTTAAAATAACTCAATTTAGTAAAATATAACCAAGGAGAAATAAAATTTAAGTCATTAATATTTAACCTAATTTTCTAAGCCAAAAATCAAGGTTTTGTGAAGGAAAATTAGGATAAAGCACATATTTTATAAAAACTTGATATTTTTATAAAATAAAGCTATATTTTATAAAATTTAAAAGAGGGAGACCCTCTCTCCATTCAAAAGTCGGATTCCTCTCTCTCTCTCCTCTTCCTAAAACACTCAATCAATTCCCCTCCACACTCCATTTCTCCATACTTCACTTTCTCTCTCAGACTCCCTCACTTTATTTTCTCTCTATTCTCTCTTCCTCTCTATAGGAACCACGAAAACTTCAAGAAAACAAGTTCAAGAACACACCTCAAACACAAAATCTTCATCATCTAGTGGTGTTCATTAAGGTAGAACACGATTTCCTTTCATTTTCCTTCAAGTTTTTAAGGTTTTTCTTGCATTTCCTTCTTCTTCTACACCTTTCTCTTAGAAAATTTGTGTGAATATTCATTCACTTCAGTTTTGATGATGATGGTGGTAGGATTTCATCCAAAAACAACATGCATGTTGTAGATGGTGAAGTCCCATGACCTAAACCTAAGTCAAAATCAAGGAAATGCACTTTTCTACATGTTTTGGTGGAAAAACACCACATGCATCCAAAGTTTTCTTTTAAAAACGAATTTTGAACATTTCAAACTCATGAATGGTCTTCAAACAAACATGCATGTGATTATCTTCAAGCTTAGAAGCTAGATCATCAAAGTATGTTGTTAAAAGCTTTCAAAAATGTTCATGAAGGATTTATTTCCAAATAAATATCTAAACCTCCTTTTCTGACCAAATCCGATTTTTCCCAGATTTCCACCAACAAAATGAGATTGTCTACAAATTTGCAGAAAATAATTCATTTTTCCCTAATTACTATAATTATTGCAATAAATTAGGGCAATAATTCATATAAAATACTTTCTTAGGTCTATAAATCCTAGGTAAATTCGTGGATGACCCCTATGCTGAACAATGACTTCTCATTAAGTGTCATCGATTTTTGTTACTGTTTAGCATGGTTTTGAATTTTCTTTTTGTTTAGCCCCAATAAATCATAAAATCACTTTAGACAATTTGAAAATGGTATCTAATAATTTTCGCAGTTGCTATTATAGGTGTAAGACTCAGCAAAATATTTTCAGAATTTTTAATAATGTATTCCTATTTTCCCCGATTTTTGTATTTATGATGGCCTAAAAATAACAAAAATAGTTCTGCTCATCCAAAATTCATGATCATTTACCAGAACACCTTGTAGTATATTTGAATGCTACATACAAATTTTGATGATTTTTCTCTTCTGTATACTGTTTTTCTCCTATTTTCTAAGATTAAATACACTTAAATACACAAAATCGGATTCCAGAAGATAAAAACCACCTTTGGGATTTTTCCCAGATTATTTACACTGTAAATGAACTTTACAAAAATTTTGGTAATTTACTTTAACTGTTTAATAATTATTCTCCAATTAATGATTATTTAAGAGGATAAAACAAAGAAAAATAGAAAGACTAACTGAAAAATATCTTTTATATTTTTCGCAGATTCTACATGTATAATAACAGTGTTACAAAAAGTTTGGGTAATTTTGGAAACTGTTTTTATTTATCTTTATTTTTATTAGAATAAAAGCACAAAAATCATAAAACTGGGTTAAACAGTTTATAAATTCATTTTTATATTTTTTCCAGCTTAAGTATGTGTAATGGAAGTAATGTAAAAAGTTTGGTGAATTTGCTTAACTGATTGATATTTTTCATGAATTTTTATCTATTTAGAGAATTAAATATAAGAAAAATGGTTATACATATCTATAATCCATGAAAATTTATCTGGAAGTCTTTTAATGTAGTTAGAACCAAAATATGAAGTTTGGTAATTTTTGTTAACTGTTTAGTATTTTTCATGATTTTATGGTTATTCAAGAAACTAAAATCGTGAAAAATAGTTAGACAAATCAAAAATTCAAGAAAATTTATCTTAAGGTCTTTGACTTCAATTAAAACTGAAATGCAAAGTTTGGGAAATTTTAGAACTAAATTGATTTAGTTTTTGAATAATAAATCATTGGAACGCCTCTTAAAATGTTAAATATTAGCATTTCAATAATGTGAATTTTCCAATTAAATTGTTATATAACAATTGATTCATTGAAATTTAATTGTCACAGAAAAATGTTTGTAACTTATCAATATTAAATTTTGACACATTATTGGCATAATTCTATTGTAGTAGTAAGTATACTAGTATTAGATTTCAATTAGAGACTCATTAGTGTGTAACATCGTTGTAGGAAAACGATAGTGGTACCAGTGGAGCGTAGATAGAGGCATCATTTGCATCATCTCAATGCATATTGTGAGCATTCACGCACTCCCCTATTTTCAGTTTTTATGTTTTGGGGTGGAAAAGCATGTCCCGGAAAACTATTATTTGTTCGTTGTATTTAAATTGATTTGTATCAAACATGATCGCTATTTTATTGCTATATCTCTCTATGTATGTCTATGCAACACGGAACATGAGAACTTATCGTCTTAAGGCCCTTCCCTTACACTTTTCTCTAACCATTAACTCTTTGAGCCAATGGTCATTGTGGATAGCGCTATTAGGAATTGACAACTCCTCACTCGCCCGATTGTTGGAGTGCATGATACCATATAATCTATGGAACGATAAGCATAGATCTAGATAGGGCTTCAATCATAGGCTTGGTTGAGAACTCATTGTTTGCTCATACATATACAAACTTGTTATTTATTATGGCAATAAACTCGTTTATCAATTATAGCAATGAACTTTGTTTCTCATTATAGCAATAAACTTTGTATCTCATCATAACAACGAACTTTTATTACTGAAAACTTATATACATGTTTTAGCAACGAAATTGATTGCTCATTGTAGCAATGAAACTTGTTTACTTGTTTGAGTAACGAACTTTATCTTCCATGAGAATATGAACGTTGCATCTCATTTGGGCAACATACTTTATCTCTCATGATGACAAAGAAAAATTTTTTTTACAAACTTATTTACTCATTTTAACAATATACTTTTATTATTGGAAACGTTTATCAAAACTTTGATTTCAATTCATGGAAAAAATATTATTTTGTTTATCTGTGAGTACTCACCAACTATTTTTATAGTTGACGCTCGTTTTACATGCTTTTTCAGGAATCATCGAGTAAGTGGTACTTAGGGACACTTCACTGTTAGGAGCATTCACATGTGTTGTATTCCAATTTTCATTGTAATTTCTTTTAAAAGTTGTTCAAACCCATTGTAAATTTGTAATGATTTTTAATACTATGGTTGGTGTTGTCTTTTATCTTTTGCTATGAAACCCTTGATACTGCCACGCCTCGTATTTCCGCTTTAGCGGGGTGTGACAGAAAATGGTATCAGAGCCGAAGGTTATAGAGATACCGGTTTTCCTTTGGAAAACCACAACTATAGCCAAAAAATTTCTAAACGTTTTTAAAATATAGAACATACTACTAGTATAACTAATTCGAGTATGCATTATTGGACTTTAATTAAGTATAGCCTGGCCAACTATGCTTAATTAAGGAAAGTTAATGCGAGGCTGGAAATGGTTAGAGTAGAATTATGTTCAAAACGATTTTCAGCTTGAACTTTTGAAAAACAAAGTTTTTCGGTGTGCGTACGGGCATTGCATATTATAGGCATTCATCTAGATACACTTAGAAACTAAGTGCAGTTTTATAACAATGCCTTTATTTAGAAATAATTTTATCCCTTATCAAGTGCTAGGTTAACCACTTAGGTTATATCACTAGCCACTCTAGGAGCAATGCACTCAGTACTGAGAATGAGTATTCCTCGGTAGCTGTTGACTTTAGATGTAAGGTTAGCTAGATACACACTAGTAATAATCTTTAGTCGAAAGCTTTCTGATACCGACACGGATAAAAATTGGAGCATCGCGTAAGGAGGTAGACGAGTCGCCACTAAGTAATCACTTGGATACCATTGGCAGGCATTTCGGGTTCGACTCATGAGGAGACACGGAGGTTTAACCCATATGTGAGACTTCTCTACTACGCTACCAATTTAGCTTTAGGTTGTTTCCACCTTGAGCTTAAAACTGAACATAGGATATCCCTTTGGCCTCTATATTAAAAACGTTTTACAAACAATTTTTCTTGTCCTTTCTTTTGGGGAAAAGACATCGTTAGTCGCCTTAGTATTTAGGTACGATCAGCTACACTAATCTACCTGTTCCTTCTTAATCTTCCATCAAAAAGATATTTCACTTCATCGGTTTTATTTAACTCGCTAAAATCTTTTGACAACTTGCTTTAACTTCACAATTTTCTTCAAAACTCAATTTAACCAATATTGGTTTTAACCTTGTTGTTTCAATTTCATTTCAATAGATAGATGTGCTTTTAAGGGCATATAAACCATTTTAAACCTTGCTTACCATTTTGACACGTTTTCGAAAAACTTAGAAACATTTTCTTTTATAAAAGTGTTTAAACTCTATGCTATAAAACTTAAACATATGACATTGAAGTTCATATTATATGAATAAGTTTCATCGGATCTTTCAAACCAATTTTGTTTTGGCTCTTTTGGCAACTTTCTCATTTAGGCATTGTACTTTACTTAAATGTGTTTTCTTGAAACCCAACATGGTATTTTTACAACCTTTCACTTCAAAATTTGTTTACAAGACATCACTAATGCCTACATTTTAAAACTTACCATATTTGTATATTTTATTACAAATTATTTACATAATCTATAAAGTTTCTAGATTTTTACTGCATTGAAAAACATAATGTTCAATGTTAAATTTCTAGTGATTCACTCTCAACAATGTATAATCACTCTTCTAAATATTTTGATTCTTTACCTTATCCGTTTTAACTACCGTTGAACTTCAGTCTAAAAGGTCAAAGCTGTCAGATTTTTCAATTACAAGTTTTAGTGTTTCTTCTTATTCACAAATGAAGTTTAACTTAATAGATAACTCATAAACATTTAGGAAACACTTTAAAACTCCCACATGTCTATTTAATCATCAACATACATCAAATATTTAAGTTTGAAATATATCTCAACCTGGTTTTAAATCAACCTATAGGTATTGTTCTTATAATTTTAACAATAGCAATCATTGCCGCCGCTACCTTCCTTTTTCTTCCCCCCTAACTTGATTTCTCGCTCTCCTTCTGATTTTAGATCTCGCACGCCCATAATAGTAACATTATACCTTGTCTAACTTTGTTTTGTCTATTTTGCTTCTCCTGGTATCATGTTCGTATACATAAAGACTAGAAGTCTACCCTTTCGTTTTGAGCGATTAATACGTGTATAGTCATGAGGCATACCTTTGATTTAGTCAACTTTGATATATTCAATTATGCCTTTTATCATATATATCTTGTTTTTATTTTGAAATCTACTATAAACAAGTGATCCTTATTTACATTTGCTCTTTCGTTCTAACTTCGGAAACTTGATTTAAAATGCAAGTTTCATTGTATTTTTCCTTATAATTAATAGACAAGATGAATACCCGCGTTCTTATCATTTTTCTATATCTGGAAAAATATACGTGAAGGAGATGTTTTCTTATGTCTCTTCTTTTCTATAAATACATAAAAAGTCTTGAATTTTACTATTATCTATTCTCTAAATGATTGACTTTGTAGAAACACTAAATTAAGAATGCACTATTTTCAATAATCGATATTTTTACACCTTTCTAAAAAAAAGCATTCTACTTTGTAATTTTCAGTGAGTTCCTAAACTCTCAACCTTGTTTCCATAAATGTTCTGACTCGTAAGCTTGAATTTGTCCTGACTTAAACAATTAGACAATTTTTTTTCATAAGAGTAATCAAAATGTTTATGTATACAATCCCTTATTGATGACTTAAACCTGAAACCTTAATTAATCTTTATATTATTTTACTACTTCGTTTGATCGCCACACATGTATCTTCATTATCTTGGAATCATTACACATTTTGATAATAGTGAGATTAATTATCATTTCTAAACACACATTTTGATAACAGTGGGATTTTTATCACTTCTAAACACTTAAAATGCTATCTACACAATGTAATTTAAAATATCATAAACTTTCACCGCCTTCATTGAAACAATGACTCTCTAGATATATACGTTCTTTGAGTATGGTTTTATGTGGAAAGACTAAATTAGTAGTAAATATAGACTCTAAGATCCTTGATCATTTCGTAATTTATTGTGTAAGTCGACACTTGTATAATCTTCACATTTGAAATGCACCAAAACTTTGATGCCTACCCTTAATACGTATCTGTAGGAACTTACCCTCGACCACTTCTCTTTCATTCGTGCTACCCCTTCTTATTTCGAAATATATCTTTTCCATATTTAGTAGCCCTCACGAAAGTGAACAAATTGTTCCTAATCTCTTCTTTATTAAGCGGCGAATTTGCACTTAGTGCTAATTTAGAATGCGACTTAAGGATCAATGTGGATTTAACGCTCAATGCAGTTGGTGCTTCAGCAAAAACTTATAACGTTCTTTTAAGTTAGATAATATCTAACTAGATAATATTTTCAACTAGGTCGCCAAGGTTGGATCATGATTTCCATGAACTAGATTTCCCACAATCTTGACGATAGAACTCGAATTAAGGAGACACTAATTTGATTATAGCTAAAGAATTGGGCTTTTCCCTTGAGGAATTAACCCAAAATAATCAAAGAGCTCTTCAAGTCACCACCTCTCCAACTATACAATTGTATTCGGCTGAGTTCTAATAGAATACGTCACGAATTGAATTTCGGGACGAAATTCTTTCAACCGGGGGAGACTGTGACAACCGTCAAAATTCGAGTTAGTTTTAGATTTGACTAAACTTAGTTGCACATATAGGCACTACAGATACTAGACTTAGTAACTAGAAGCTAAGTTATAACCTACTAGAAACTGGAAACAATTAGAATCAATGGATAGTGTACTTAGATCTCACATTGATATGTGAATTCCACATCTACTTAACTATAATGAATATCCATATTCGGGTCACTCTTTGACTCAAACACCTTTTCATTAATCATATACACACATCATGCACTTGACCTAGTAGTAGAAATTAGGTCCGAGTCTCGTAGGAACTTAAGTTAAAGTTGAAAACTATGACTAGTATACTTGATTCCTCAATTTCGATTTGGATCTCGCAACCACTACATAGAATGCCAATAAATCGATAAAATAAATTACAAACATTATT
Organism: Lactuca virosa; assembly: GCF_052849685.1. NCBI lineage: Eukaryota > Viridiplantae > Streptophyta > Magnoliopsida > Asterales > Asteraceae > Lactuca > Lactuca virosa. The sequence goes on from NC_136428.1 coordinate 244,466,677, forward strand.
TTTAACTAGAAAAGAGTTTGAAACTCTATTATAATTTGGAATCTCAGATAATTCAATTTATTTTGATATCCAGATATTTATTAAATCTCAAGACCCTAAAAACCCTAAAAACTCAAATTTATAAACTTTAACACCTAAAAATACATAAAATTTGGTATGGACTATATAATATCAATTTAAAATAACTCAATTTAGTAAAATATAACCAAGGAGAAATAAAATTTAAGTCATTAGTATTTAACCTTATTTTCTAAGCCAAAAATCAAGGTTTTGTGAAGGAAAATTAGGATAAAGCACATATTTTATAAAAACTTGACATTTTTATAAAACAAAGCTATATTTTATAAAATTTAAAAGAAGGAGACCCTCTCTCCATTCAAAAGTCGGATTCCTCTCTCTCTCTCTCCTCTTCCCAAAACACTCAATCAATTCCCCTCCACACTCCATTTCTCCATACTTCACTTTCTCTCTCACACTCCCTCACTTTATTTTCTCTCTATTCTCTCTTCCTCTCTCTAGGAACCACAAAAACTTCAAGAAAACAAGTCCAAGAACACACCTCAAACACAAAATCTTCAACATCTAGTGGTGTTCATTAAGGTAGAACACGATTTCCTTTCATTTTCCTTCAAGTTTTTAAGGTTTTTCTTGCATTTCCTTCTTCTTCTACACCTTTCTCTTAGAAAATTTGTGTGAATATTCATTCACTTCAGTTTTGATGATGATGGTGGTAGGATTTCATCCAAAAACAACATGCATGTTGTAGATGGTGAAGTCCCATGACCTAAACCTAAGTCAAAATCAAGGAAATGCACTTTTCTACATGTTTTGGTGGAAAAACACCACATGCATCCAAAGTTTTCTTTCAAAAATGAATTTTGAACATTTCAAACTCATGAATGGTCTTCAAACAAACATGCATGTGATTATCTTCAAGCTTAGAAGCTAGATCATCAAAGTATGTTGTTAAAAGCTTTCAAAAATGTTCATGAAGGATTTATTTCCAAATAAATATCTAAACCTCATTTTCTGACCAAATCCGATTTTTCCCAGATTCCCACCAACAAAATGAGATTGTCTACAAATTTGCAGAAAATAATTCATTTTTGTCGAATTACTATAATTATTGCAATAAATTAGGGCAATAATTCATATAAAATACTTTCTTAGGTCTATAAATCCTAGGTAAACTTTTGGATTACCCCTATGCCAAATAATGACTTCTCATTAAGTTTCATCGATTTGTGTTACTGTTTAGCATGGTTTTGAATTTTCTTTTTATTTGGCCCCAATAAATCATAAAATCACTTTAGACAATTTGAAAATGGTATCTAATAATTTTCGCAGTTTCTATTAGAGGTGTAAGTCTCTGCAAAATATTTTCAGAATTTTTAATAATGCATTCCTATTTTTCCCTGATTTTTGTATTTATGATGGCCTAAAAATAAAACAAATAGTTCTGCTCATCCAAAATTTATGAAAATGTACCAAAAGACCTTGTAGTACATTTGAATGCTACATACAAATTTTGATGATTTTTCTCTTCTGTATACTGTTTTTCTCCTATTTTCTAAGATTAAATACACTTAAATACACAAAATCGGATTCCAGAAGATAAAAACCACCTTTGGGATTTTTCCCAGATTATCTACACTGTAAATGAACTTTAAAAAAATTTTGGTAATTTACTTTAACTGTTTAATAATTATTCTCCAATTAATGATTATTTAAGAGGAAAAAACAAAGAAACATAGAAAGACTAATTGAAAAATATCTTTTATATTTTTCACAGATTCTACATGTATAATAACAGTGTTACAAAAAGTTTGGGTAATTTTGGAAACTATTTTCTATTTATCTTCATTTTTATTAGAATAAAAGCACAAAAATCTTAAAATTGGGTTAAACAGTTTATAAATCCATTTTTATATTTTTTCCAGCTTAACTATGTGTAATGGAAGTAATATAAAAAGTTTGGGGAATTTTCTTAACTGATTGATATTTTTCATGAATTTTTATCTATTTAGAGAATTAAATATAAGAAAAATGGTTATACATATCTATAATCCATGAAAATTTATCTGGAAGTCTTTTAATGTAGTTAGAACCAACATATGAAGTTTCGTAATTTTTGTTAACTGTTTAGTATTTTTCATGATTTTATGGTTATTCAAGAAACTAAAATCGTGAAAAATAGTTAGACAAATAAAAAATTCAAGAAAATTTATCTTAATGTCTTTGACTTCAATTAAAACTGAAATGCAAAGTTTGGGAAATTTTAGAACTAAATTGATTTAGTTTTTGAATATTAAATCATTGGAAGGCCTCTTAAAATGTTAAATATTAGCATTTCAATAATGTGAATTTTCCAATTAAATTGTTATATAACAATTGATTCATTCAAATTTAATTTTCACAGAAAAATGTTTGTAACTTATCAATATTAAATTTTGACACATTATTGGCATAATTCTATTGTAGTAATAAGTATACTAGTATTAGATTTCAATTAGAGACTCATTAGTGTGTAACATCGTTGTAGGAAAACGATAGTGGTACCAGTGGAGCGTAGATCAAGGCATCATTTGCATCATCTCAATGCATATTGTGAGTATTCACGCACTCCCCTATTTTCAGTTTTTATGTTTTGGGGTGGAAAAGCATGTCCGGAAAACTATTATTTGTTCGTTGTATTTAAATTGATTTGTATCAAACATGATTGCTATTTTATTGCTATATCTCTCTATATATGTCTATGCAATACGGAACATGAGAACTTATCGTCTTAAGGCCCTTCCCTTACACTTTTCTCTAACCATTAACTCTTTGAGCCAATGGTCATTGTGGATAGCGCTGTTAGGAATTGACAACTCCTCACTCGCCCGATTGTTGGAGTGCATGATACCATATAATCTATGGAACGATAAGCATAGATCTTGATAGGGCTTCAGTCATAGGCTTGGTTGAGAACTCATTGTTTGCTCATACACATACAAACTTGTTATTTATTATGGCAATAAACTCGTTTATCAATTATAGCAATGAACTTTGTTTCTCATTATAGCAATAAACTTTGTATCTCATAATAACAACGAACTTTTATTACTGAAAACTTATATACATGTTTTAGCAACGAAATTGATTGCTCATTGTAGCAATGAAACTTGTTTACTTGTTTGAGTAACGAACTTTATCTTCCATGAGAATATGAACGTTGCATCTCATTTGGGCAACATACTTTATCTCTCATGATGACAAAGAATTTATTTTTTTTACAAACTTATTTACTCATTTTAACAATATACTTTTATTATTGGAAACGTTTATCAAAACTTTGATTTCAATTCATGGAAACAATATTATTTTGTTTATCTGTGAGTACTCACCAACTATTTTTATAGTTGACGCTCGTTTTACATGCTTTTTTAGGAATCATCGATTAAGTGGTACTTAGGGACACTTCACTGTTAGGAGCATTCGCATGTGTTGTATTCCAATTTTCATTGTAATTTCTTTTAAAAGTTGTTCAAACCCATTGTAAATTTGTAATGATTTTTAATACTATGGTTGGTGTTGTCTTTTATCTTTTGCTATGAAACCCTTTATACAGCCACGCCTCGTGTTTCCGCTTTAGCGGGGTGTGACAGCTGATCCGAAGCGATCCAGTAGAAGTGCGACGCGTGCCTCTTCCCTAGTGCGTCCGAACCTTCGCAGGAGCCACGAGCCTCCCCTCCTCAGATCCGGACTTCGGTCCAATCAGAGGCTACCAGTGAGGCCTCGCATGCGCAGCCCATGTGATCCCCCTCTCGCATCTGCTGCCACCTGGGAGCTTCTCAGCCGTCCGATCAGAAGCCCCCCCCTATACATAGAAGGTTGCGAGCCTTCTCGGATATTTTTAAGAAATTGTCCATTTTAGCCCCTCTTTCCATATTTCTTTCATATTAAAATCCCCCAAAGCCCTGATATCGATTATAACCCCCGGAATACGTCCCGAAGTGCCCGAAGGCCTGGGAAATTTATCTTTTCGGTTTCGAAGCCCGACCCTTCGCAGAGCCCGGTTTCCCAATAAAACTCTCGGTTTTATTAGAAACGATCGTTTTAGGAAACGAATTGCTGCCCGATTTTCATTAAATCAGGTGAGTGTGTAGTTACTTTCACCTTACACATAGATATGAAGTATTTTATATAAAATACGTGTTGTGTGAATATATATTGTTTGTTTATTTGAGATGGATGCTAAAGGAATGATTTATACATGTTTTTAAATAATTTAAACTGTATATGTATTTTATCTACAAAAATGTTGGGAAAACATGGGTAAATGAAATAGTGGGTGTGTGATGAAAGGTGAGTTGGATAGATGAGATGATTAGTGAAAGAGATCATGAGTTGAGAGTGAGTGGTGAAATGAGATCATGAGTTGAGAGTGAGTGGTGAAATGAGATCATGAGTTGATAGTAAGGGGTGAAATATGAGAAAAGCCCTTACCCAAACTGTGACAACCCGAAATTTCAATCTTGTACACACCATTCAATCCAATCAAAAGTTAGACTCGTTTCTACTAACTTTTAGCACTAATTAGAGTCTGTTTGAGCATTCCGGGCTTAGTACATTAAAGGAATAAGTGAATGGAAGTGCCAATAGGGGTTGTAAACCATCAACCTTGCCATAAACCCTCAAAAGAGGAGTTTACGGCCAAGGTCATGGGTTTACGGCCGTAAACACAGGCTGGCCGTAAACTCCCCCATATATATTCGACCCTTAGTCATTTTCAACCATTCTTCACTTCTCCAAGCCTAGAACTCGAATTCTCTCTCAATGATCTTGAAGTTTTTGCTCCAAATCTTCAAACCGGTAAGTGAATCCTTCCATAAACGAGTTAATACATCTTTTCTTCTTGATTTACCCTTGATTTCACCCATGAAATCTCTTCTTTTGGGTAGACCTTCAAGTGTTCTTCATTTCACCAAGAACACCAAGAACACACACTAGTGTTTTGGGTTCTAACCACTCTCTCAAGCTTCTACTACGTAAGTACACTACCCCTAGCTTGTTATATACTAGAAACACTCTTTAAACACCAAGAAATCGTGCCCAGAAGAGAGTTTACGGCTAAGGCAATCTCCCTTGGCCGTAAACCCTAATGTTGTGTGTATATGGCCCTTAACTCTTTCCTAAGGCTTGGTCTTTAGTCTAGAACCCTTTCTGGAAACTTGTAGGACCTTAAAAACACGAAAAGGTAGCTTGAAGACATGAGTTTACGACCGTAAACACCATGGGCCGTAAACCCATGGGCCGTAAACACCATGGGCTGTAAACCCATGGGCCGTAAACTCATGGGCTTTACCGTTTGGGCCGTAAACTCCAGTAAGAGGCCCAACAACCCTTAGGTGCAACCCTATGTGCTTCTAACACTTGAAGCAAGGTGTTTTCCATGTCTTAGGGTGTCCCTTCTTGCTTAACTAGTTGTCTAAACACTAATCAGATGCATATATGTGTCATTATATGTTAAATAGGATCCGTGTGTGCTCAAGTCTTCACTTGACACTTAGCATCCTATCCAGCACTTCAATCCAAACCACTCACTACAGGTGAGTTCATACCCCTTAATCAACCTTTGAAATGATTTTAAATGCGTTTATGGGGGGGGGGGAATACAAGTTTAAATATTCTAGTTATTGCTTTAATCACATGTGATTAATGACTAGAACAAACAGAAATTTTTACTACTACTTTCAAGTTACTATCAAATTTATGGTTTTCAAGCGTTTCAAAGCCTTTTATTAAACTTTTAGAACTCTACACTAATATATTTATATAAGTAAGACTTGAAGGACTTAGGACTGATAGCTCAACTTATTTCTTGTTCCTTGTGTGGTTGTGGACTTAGGGTATCCTGTTATTTGTCCGAATGTCGTTGAACTCTTAGTTATATATATATATATATATATATATATATATATATATATATATATATATATATATATATATATATATATATGTGTGTGTGTGTGTGTGTGTGTTGGATATAAAAGCTTCACTTCAGTTCAATGTCCTTGTGTAACGAAGGCATACAAACCACATTACTATTTAACTATAATAGGTATAGTTAAGGGATTACTACTCGCTACTACTATTACAAAGATACATACAAGAGTCAGTACATTTACGAGTCGCTACATGTGTACTACAGTGAGAAACAATACATACTATACACTATACAAGAGAACATTGTACACTATACAAGAGAACATACTATATACTAGTAAAGAGAAAACATCACTACACTATGACATACCATACAACCTTTTGAATACTATAAACCGAATGTGACATACTACTTCTCGATACGACACTTCATCATGGTATCACTTTGTAACCAGAGTCTCCTGGAGGGAGAACGGGCATTGTGTGTATATATCTATACAGGACAGACACTCCCACACCCCGACTGCTAGCTACAGTCCCAGCCGATAAGGCCAAGGGGTGATAGAATCTTACCTCACTACATATGACTTGGAGGGTCATCAGTTATTCAGCCGTCGATCAGCATGGCTACATACGAGTTCACATTCAAACCTTTAATTAACCAATTAAGAATTAAAGGCAAAATAGACTCTTCGAGGGGTACTGTTCATTTAATACCACATGGAGTCTACATTTTCATTACCTTAGACCCCCCGAGGTGTACTGTACATTTAGTACTACCTGGAGTCTGTATTTTATCACTTTATGACCAGTAGTGTCACTGCTGAGGAAAAACATTATTTTCCCCTAATACATTTATTTTGTAATCATCTTCCATGAGTGAAGTCTAAAACTATATTTTCATACTGATAGTTTCACTGGGGAAAACTCTTACTGTTACAAAAGAACAAACATACAAACAATCGGGTCTTGGTAGAAGACTACATTTTACTGGAAAATATAGGATTTTCTAGGGAATACACTATTTACAAACATATGGAATCCATTACTACATTTACACTACGTTGTTACAAACATTTTTATACAAGCAATGACACTAAAAACTTATGAACTCACCAGCTTTATGCTGATAAACTCTTTCAAATTAATTTGTATTCTCAGGTCATCAGTAGACAGGTACCGATGAAGCTTTTGAGAAGATGGAGCACATACAAGACTCATCTTTTATTTTGATAATTCATTTTGGTGTCTTACATACTATACAGAACACACTTGTATTAAAACTATTATGTTAATGCAATGGATGTTGTTGCTTGTCTTTACTATTATGCATTGTTATGATACTATTATCCCAACCAAGGCATTGGTGGATTGATTGATGAGGAGCCCGAAGATGATCACCCAATCCCTTTGGATGATCACCGTGCAGAAGGCTTTTCGGATAGCTCTGACTCTGAACCAGAGGTCAACAACCTACCCCCAGTAGCTCCAAACCCTAACCAACGCCCGACTTTTCAAGGCCCGACACCTCTGTAGGTGGAGAGTTTGGAGACATGGAGTCAGGAACAAGACCAACCCATCCCATACAATGGAGACCTGCCTATTCTGGTCCGCAGGGTTGCTCGAAACGAAATTCAGAGTAGAACCACCCTTAACCACACTGCGGAGTTGGACGCCAACGCAAGGATGAGTAATGTCAATATCCGCCGTCTGGAAGATGCTAACGAGAGGGCTCGAGGAGACCGCGAGTCTCTACTTCAGGCACTAGCTGAAACTAGGGCTGAAGTCATAGAGCATCGCGTACGCCAGCGAGTGTACGAGCGGCGCCTACTTGACATGGAACGCCAACTGGCTGACTTAAGGGTTCGCCCAAGGGGTGCCCGTCGCCAGTAGGGGATTATATGCTCATCCTTTCTCTTCTTAAAGGAATAGCCTTTCTCTTCAGTGTCTCTGTTTCACTTGTCTGTAAAACATTCCTATCTTTTAAAGTACTCTAACTAGGTTTCTAGGCTACCAACATTTTCCCTTATGGTTTGATGTAAGACCTACTGTTAGGTCATTTTTCCCCGAACTCATTTTACATCATTAATACTAGTAATATTGGCAGTTATCTAATCTATGGGAAAGTCTTTACCTTTGTGATTCCCTACTCTATTGTTATGCCTCTATCTGATAATTGGACTAGGGTGATTTAGTCCATGAAACACTCTCATCATACTTACAATTGATTCTTACTATGGTTATCATCCCTATCAACTTCCAGTAAAAGATGTCGCCTCATCCGCGTCGAACCAGGGGCAGACCTGCAAATCAAACTCCACCACCACCACCCCCTCCGCAGTTTGATGCGATGATGTTTCAGGAAGCTGTGACCGCAGCCATGGCTCAAGTGAATTCAGGTGGTGTTAGTGGAACGGGGATTGGCACCAACTCTAGCCATGGTGAAATCCATCCACGTGCACGGGAGTGTACCTATAAATATTTCATCAGCTGCAAACCGACATACTTCAAGGGAACCGGAGGGATCATTGCGCAGTCCCAATAGATCGAAAGAACAGAAGAAATCTTCGAGATGTGCTCTTGCCCTGAGGGAAGCAAGATAAACTTCGCTGCTTGCACCTTCACTGAAAGGCCCCTGACATGGTGGAATGGCCATGTCAAATCACTCTCACTGGTAGCAGCTAACGTCATGGGCTGGGATACACTGAACGACCTAATGACAAGGGAGTACTGCCCGAGGGGCGAAATTCAGAAGCTCGAGGAGGAACTGTGGAACCTCAAAATGAAGGGTTCCGACATAGTGACTTATACAGCCAGGTTCTGAGACCTGGTAACTCTATGTCCCAACATGGTCCCCACCGAAAACAAGAAAATCGAAAGATACATCTGGGTTCTGGTACCCCCATATCGAGGGAACGTTCTAGCATCACACCCTGCGACCTTTGACAGTGCCAAGGAATTGGCCCAAAGGCTCATCGATCACGAGATTCCTTCTACTCCAACCGAAACTACAACGACTGCCCCTGCACCAATCAAAATAGCTGACAACAAGAGGAAGCGTTGGGACCGAAAGAAGGGCAAATCAGCTCAATCCTCTTCCAAGAACCAACAGATCGTGGCGGACCATGCTGCCACTACTCCTGCTGCCCCTGTACCAGCCAAACCATATGCAGGGAGCCTACCCAAGTGCACCAAGTGCTCCTTCCATCATAACGGCCCCTGCCATGAAATGCACTGCACCAATTGCAACCGACAGGGCCATACCGCCCGGTTTTGCAGAACACAACCCAAACCCATCACCCAAGTTCCTAGTGCAGGAGTGAGTCAAGCCTGCTATGGGTGCGGCGAGACAGGGCACTTCAAAAGAAACTGTCGAAAAGCTGGGAATGCGGGAGGAGCAGGAAGACTACTTGCTATTGGCCACAATGAAGTTGTGGCAGACCCCACTGTAGTCACGGGTACGTTCCTTCTCGATAACTCTTGTGCTTGTATCCTATTTGATAGTGGGGGAAGAGAGGAGCTTCGTAAACCACAAATTTAAACACTTACTTAATCAAGCACCGCAAGCACTAAAAGAACCCTTCGTCATAGAAATGGCCAACGGAAAGACAGAGAGTTCTAACGAGATTTACATAGGTTGTACCCTCACACTAGATAACCATTCATTCCCAATCGATCTCATACCAGTAGCTATCAAGAGTTTCGATGTCATTGTGGGCATGGACTGGTTGAGTCTCCATCGTGCCGATATTCTATGTTACGAAAAGGCAGTCCGCCTAAACCTACCGGGTAACGAAACCTTGTTGATCTACGGAGACAAACCCGGTAAGAGCGTTCCTATCATCTCGAGTATTAAAGCCCAAAAGTACTTGCGTAAGGAATATCGTGCATTCCTGGCGTACGTTGTCGATACGAGCCGGAAAACAAAAGACCTAAAAGACCTTCCATTAGTACGCGACTTCCCCGACGTCTTTCCGGAAGAGCTACCGGGTTTACCTCCCCAACGTCAAGTCGAGTTCCGAATCGACTTAATTCCAGGGGCTACCCCCGTAGCCAAATCGCCCTATCGTCTAGCACCTGCTGAGATGCAAGAGCTGTCCGGTCAACTTAACGAACTGCTCAGCAAGGGCTTTATAAGACCAAGCTTCTCACCCTGGGGAGCACCAGTCTTGTTCGTGAAGAAGAAAGACGGATCGTTCCGTATGTGCATCGATTACAGGGAACTGAAAAAGCTTACAGTCAAGAATCGTTACCCTCTTCCTCACATAGACGATTTATTTAACCAGCTGCAAGGGGCGAGGTACTTTTCTATGATTGATCTAAGATCCGGGTATCACCAATTACGAGTGCTTGAGGAGGATGTTCCGAAAACAGCCTTCCGAACTCGTTACGGACACTACGAGTTCGTAGTGATGCCGTTCGGATTGACTAATGCGCCCGCAGTATTCATGGACGTAATGAATAGGGTATGTCGTCCTTACTTGGATCAGTTCGTTATCGTTTTCATCGATGACATACTTATCTACTCTCGAAGTAAGGAGGAACATAGCGATCATTTACGACAAGTCCTAGGAACCTTACGATCAGAGAAGCTCTATGTGAAGTTCTCTAAATGCGAATTTTGGATCCGAAGAGTCGAATTCTTAGGACACGTGGTTAGCGAAGAGGGAATCCACGTGGATCCTTCCAAAATTAAAGCCATCGAGAACTGGTCAGCACCGAAGACGCCTACAGAAATTCGTCAATTTCTAGGCCTCGCTGGCTACTACTGCAGGTTCATACAGAACTTCTCTTGAATTGCAAAACCCCTCACTACATTGACCCAGAAAGGCGTGGCCTTCGACTGGGAAGAGAAACAAGAGAAGGCATTCCAAACGCTAAAGCGAGCTTTATGCACCGCACCGATACTATCCCTCCCCGAAGGGATAGACGGCTTCGTGGTATACTGCGATGCATCCAATCAGGGGCTCGACTGTTATCTGATGCAACGAGAAAAGGTTGTCGCCTACGCCTCAAGACAATTGAAGACTCACGAGGTCAACTACACCACACACGATCTCGAATTAGGAGCGGTTGTGTTCGCCCTGAAGATCTGGAGACACTACATGTATGGTACGAAGAACACTATCTTTACAAACCACAAAAGCCTACAACACATATTCAACCAGAAGGAGCTCAATATGAGACAACGACGGTGGGTCGAACTACTCAATGACTACGAATGCGAAATTCGTTATCATCCGGGTAAAGCCAACGTAGTAGCTGACGCCCTAAGTCGGAAAGAATATTCTGGTCGAAGAGTCAAGTCATTAATCATGACTATCCATTCGCATCTATCCACACAAATTAAGGAGGCTCAGTTCGAAGCCTTGAAACCTGAAAACGTGGCGGGAGAATCCCTACGTGGAATGGATCAGAACTTGGAAGTCAAGGGTGACGGAGCCTTATATCACATGGGCCAGATCTGGACACCGAGACACGGTGGCTTCAGAGACGTGGTCATGAAGGAAGCACACAACACTCGATATTCCGTCCACCCGGGTTCAGATAAGATGTATCTGGATCTTAAAAAGCTATACTGGTGGCCTAACATGAAAGCAGAAATTACTACCTTCGTGAGTAAATGCCTTACTTGCGCAAAGGTTAAGGTCGAATACCAGAAACCATCAGGTTTACTTCAGAAACCAGAGATACCTGAATGGAAGTGGGAGCGGATCACTATGGACTTCATAACCAAGCTACCCAAGTGAACGGGTGGGCTTGATACCATTTGGGTCATCGTCGACAGATTGACCAAGTCCGCACACTTCCTACCCATCAAAGAGACCGACAAGATGAAAAAGCTCACAAGAACCTACATACGGGAGATTGTACGACTGCACGGTGTTCCCATATCCATTATCTCGGACAGGGATAGTAGATTCACTTCGAGGTTCTGGCAGTCGCTACAAAGTTCCCTAGGAACTAGGCTGGACATGAGTACAGCCTATCATCCACAAACCGACGGACAAAGTGAGAGGACTATTCAAACATTAGAAGATATGTTGCGAGCCTGCGTGATTAACTTTGGGAATGCATGGGATACTCACTTACCCCTTGTTGAATTCTCCTACAACAACCGTTATCATACGAGCATCAAGGCTGCTCCATTTGAAGCCCTCTATGGCCGAAAGTGCAGATCCCCTCTGTGCTGGGCTGAGGTTGGGTGACACACAGTTAGCTAAAGGACGAATTTCTGACAGCACTCTCACAAGTCCGGAGATCATTCGGGAAACGACAGAGAAGATCGTTCAGATTCGTGAATGATTGAAAGCCTCTAGAGACCGACAGAAAAGCTACGCTGACAAACGAAGGAAACCTTTGGAATTCCAGGTGGGAGACCGAGTCCTTTTGAAAGTCTCACCCTAGAAGGGCTTGATACGCTTCGGGAAGCGTGGAAAGCTAAATCCAAGATACATAGGGCCTTTCGAGATTCTCGCCAGAATCGGCCCTGTAGCTTACAAACTCAACATTCCCCGCGAGCTAAGTAACGTACATTCTACCTTCCACGTCTCAAACTTGAAAAAGTGCCTATCCGACGAGACTCTTGTAATCCCACTTGACGAGATCGAGATCAACGAGAGCCTCAATTTCGTGGAAGAACCAGTAGAGATCATGGACCGAGAGGTCAAACGAACGAAACAAAGCCGTATTCCAATAGTGAAGGTTCGCTGGAACGCCAAGCGAGGACCGGAATTCACTTGGGAGCGCGAGGATCAAATGAAACTTAAATATCCTCATCTTTTTACTTAGTTATTTGTAATAACTTAGTAACTTAAACTCTAATTTCAGGACGAAATTCCCTCTAACGGGGGGATGATGTGACAACTCGAAATTTCAATATTGTACACACCATTCAATCCAATCCAAAGTTAGATTCGTTTCTACTAACTTTTAGCACTAATTAGAGTCTGTTTGAGCATTCTGGGCTTAGTACATTAAAGGAATAAGTGAATGGAAGTGCCAATAGGGGTTGTAAACCATCAACCTTGCCATAAACCCTCAAAAGAGGAGTTTACGGCCAAGGTCATGGGTTTACGGTCGTAAACACAGGCTGGCCATAAACTCCCCCATATATATTCGACCCTTAGTCATTTTTAGCCATTCTTCACTTCTCCAAGCCTAGAACTCGAATTCTCTCTCAAGGATCTTGAAGTTTTTGCTCCAAATCTTCAAACCGGTAAGTGAATCCTTCCATAAACGAGTTAATACATATTTTCTTCTTGATTCACCCTTGATTTCACCCATGAAATCTCTTCTTTTGGGTAGATCTTCAAGTGTTCTTTATTTCACCAAGAAACACTCTTTAAACACCAAGAAATTGTGCCCAGAAGAGAGTTTACAGCCAAGGCAATCTCCCTCGGCAGTAAACCCTAATGTTGTGGGCATATGGCCCTTAACTCTTTCCTAAGGCTTGGTCTTTAGTCTAGAACCCTTCCTGGAACCTTGTAGGACCTTAAACACACAAAAACGAAGCTTGAAGACATGAGTTTACGGCCGTAAACACCATGGGCCGTAAACCCATGGGCCGTAAACACCATGGGCCGTAAACCCATGGGCCGTAAACTCATGGGCTTTACCATTTGGGCCGTAAACTCCAATAAGAGGCCCAACAACCCTTAGGTGCAACCCTATGTGCTTCTAACACTTGAAGCAAGGTGTTTTCCATGTCCTAGGGTGTCCCTTCTTGCTTAACTAGTTGTCTAAACACTAATCACATGCATATATGTGTCATTATATGTTAAATAGGATCCGTGTGTGCTCAAGTCTTCACTTGACACTTAGCATCCTATCCAGCACTTCAGTCCAAACCACTCACTACAGGTGAGTTCATACCCCTTAATCAACCTTTGAAATGATTTTAAATGCGTTTATGGGGGGGAATACAAGTTGAAATATTCTAGTTATTGCTTTAATCACATGTGATTAATGACTAGAACAAACAGAAAGATTTACTACTACTTTCAAGTTACTATCAAATTTATGGTTTTCAAGCGTTTCAAAACCTTTTATTAAACTTTTAGATACTAAAACTGTTTCCAAACTCTTTTAAACTTGCATTGTTTTCAAACTCATATCTACACTAATATATTTATATAAGTAACACTTGAAGGACTTAGGACTGATAGCTCACCTTATATTATGTTCCTTGTTTGGTTGTGGACTTAGGGTATCCTGTTATTTGTCTGAATGTCGTTGCACTCTTAGTTATATATATATATATATATATATATATATATATATATATATATATATATATATATATATATATATATATATATATATATATATATATATATGTGTGTGTTGGATATAAAAGCTTCACTTCAGTTCAATGTCCTTGTGTAACGAAGGCATACAAACCACATTACTATTTAACTATAATAGATATAGTTAAGGGATTACTACTCGCTAGTACTATTACAAAGATACGTACAAGAGTCAGTACATTTACGAGTCGCTACATCAGTACTACAATGAGAAACAATACATACTATACACTATACAAGAGAACACTATACACTATACAAGAGAATATACTATATACTAGTAAAGAGAAAACATCACTACACTATGACATACCATACAACCTTTTGAATACTATAAACCGAATGTGACATACTACTTCTCGATACGACACTTCATCGTGGTATCACTTTGTAACCAGAGTTTCCTGGAGGGAGAGCGGGCATTGTGTTTATAGATCTATATGGGACAGACACTCCCACACCCCAATTGCTAGATACAGTCCCAACCGATAAGGCCAAGGGGTGACAGAATGTTACCTCACTACATATGACCTAGAGGGTCATCAGTTATTCAGCCGTCGATCAGCATGGTTACATACGAGTTCACATTCAAACCTTTAATTAACCAATTAAGAATTAAAGGCAAAATAGACTCTCTGAGGCGTATTGTTCATTTAATACCACCTGGAGTCTACATTTTCATTACCTTAGACTCCCCGAGGTGTACTGTACATTTAGTACTACCTGGAGTCTGTATTTTATCACTTTATGACCAGCTGTGTCACTGCTGAGGAAAAACATTATTTTCCCCTAATACATTTATTTTGTAATCATCTTCCATGAGTGAAGTCTAAAACTATATTTTCATACTGATAGTTTCACTGGGGAAAACTCTTACTGTTACAAAAGAACAAACATACAAACAGTCGGGTCTTGGTTGAAGACTACATTTTACTGCAAAATATAGGATTTTCTAGGGAATACACTATTTACAAACATATGGAATCCATTACTACATTTACACTACGTTGTTACAAACATTTTTATACAAGCAATGACACTAAAAACTTATGAACTCACCAACTTTATGCTGATAAACTCTTTCAAATTAATTTGTATTCTCAGGTCATCAGTAGAGAGATACCGATGAAGCTTTTGAGAAGATGGAGCACATACAAGACTCATCTTTTATTTTGATAATTCATTTTGGTGTCTTACATACTATACATAACACACTTGTATTAAAACTATTATGTTAATGCAATGGATGTTGTTGCTTGTCTTTACTATTATGCATTGTTATGATACTGTACATGACGTCCTCCACCCCAGAACGTTTCCGCCGTTCCGGTTTTGGGGTGTGACACAAACGTTGGCGTGAGTGGTGCAATATGAGAAAAGCCCTTACCCAAACATGGGCCCCCGTCATTCAGCAGAGTATGGATGACAACCATGGACTATTCTAGACGGTCTGTGGAACACTATCAGGCCCGCAACCTGTAGGTATATGAACTATATGTTCATCAGCTGTACTCTAAAAACCCATTGACGTGTATCGTAGGGGGGGGGGGAATACCTGTGAGTAATATTGTCGATAAATGAGAGCTATGGACTTAGCACATGTTGAATAAACCTTGGCAGCTATGGACTTAGTGCCCGTTGTATAAACCCCGGTGACGAGGTGACTTCGTGTCTATTCCTTAGGATGAATCCTTAGGAAGGAGTGATAGTTAATTCTTAGGGTAAACCCTTAAGAAATAAATAAGATAATGGGGTTGGGGTAATTCAGTTGAACCAAACATGGTAATGGAATTGGAATGTAATGACTGATTCCATTCCTTTGTGGTTTCATTCCGATTCCATCATACCAAACATACCCTTATAAAATATAAACTCACCTACTATGAAAAACAACACTCCAAAACCATGAATTCAATGCTAGAAGCCCATATAGATGCCATAAACCAGCATAATCATAGTAAGGCTTTCTATCTAATTTCATAGGAAGCTTGTAATGCAAAAGAATGAAGAAAGAAAGCCACCCATGAAAATGCATTGCTAAATTGAGAGCAGAAAATGCAACAGAAGCAGGCTCCTGTTAAAAAAATATTTAATTTTTAAATGTTATTTAGAATCAAAGTTGAGGTGTTAAGATTAATGGGAATGAACAAACCTGAATTCCGAATACCCTTTTGAAAGGCCATTTTCCATGATACTTGACTGGTTTTTGACCTAATGATGCTCTTTCTTGCTCCTTTTTTAGCATACAATGATATCTACAATCACTTTGACAATCCCATTGTTTCCATTGTAGATACTGAGAGGTGGCATTAGATGAGAAGTTGCAGTGTGGAAAGCATGTGTCTCCAACACATCCAATTTTCTCACATTCTATTAGGCATGATCTAGATTAGGTACAAAAAAGATGTGTAAGTTTTCATTTCAAAGATGATATGGAGATATGAAGATATGAAGATACAAGGTTTACTGTATCTCGCTATCCATAGCCTCTTACCATTTAGCAGCCTCAGGGCCTGCCATGGCTTCCGTGTAGCTGTTAGGCTCATCCAGATTTACCAGTGTGTTATCACTGATAAGTGTCTCACCTTCTGCAGTAATATGAAAACCATAATAATGCTCAGGTGCATTCCTAACTCTGGTGGAACGCCTCAGAGGTATAGATTCTTCAGTCGGCTCAACAGGAGTTTCCTCCTCAGGTTGAGGGCTAGGGTTTGAGGTTCCTTCACGACTTGACTCTTGAATTTCCTCAAGGTCAATTTGCCTCCCACTGTCTCCTTGGCTCATGAATTCTCTCTCTCGAAAGAATCCTCTTCTTGCTACAAAGACCACATTATCACTGGGTCTGTAGAAGATGTAACCAAAGGATTTCTGTGGGTAGCCGATGAAAATACACCTTTCGATTCGGGGTTCGAGCTTATCGTGAGTCTCGCGTCTCATGAAAGCCTCGCGACCCCAAATCTTGATGTGGTCTAGATTGGGAACTTTTCCAGTCCACACCTCGTGAGGTGTTTTGGCAACCTTCTTTGTAGGGACTAGATTAAGGATATGGGCGGCAGTCTCTAAGGCATACCCCCAAAATGAGATTGGTAGCGAAGCTCGACTCATCATGGAACGAACCATGTCCAACAAGGTCCGATTGCGCCTCTCAGCTACACCATTCAACTGTGGTGTCCTAGGAGGTGTCAGTTGTGAGACAATCCCACATTCCTTAAGATAGTCCAGGAACTCTGTACTAAGATACTCACCACCACGATCGGATCGAAGCATCTTAATGTTCCTGCCCAACTCATTCTCCACTTCTTGCTTAAACTCTTTGAATTTCTCAAAGGTTTCTGACTTATGCTTGATTAGGTAGACATATCCATATCTACTAAAATCATCAGTAAAAGTCACATAGAACCGATTAGCATCTCTTGTGGCGGTTCTGAAGGGTCCACACACATCCGTGTGTATGAGGTCCAACAAACCTTCACCCCTAGCACAAGTGCCAGTAAAAGGTGACTTTGTCATTTTACCATGCAAACAAGATTCACAACTATCATCTGACTTTAGGTCAAATGACTCCAAGACTCCATCCTTTTGGAGTTGGCCTATGCGTTTCTTGCTTACATGTTCAAGACGACAATGCCATAAGGATGCTTTATCTAAGCTAGTGGAAGAGTTAATACACAATACATTATTTCCTAGATTATCTACAACAGATACAGTTTCATACACGCCATCACAAGGTAATGCTTTAAAATAAAGAACATTATTAAAGAAAGCATCAATACTACCATTATTATTATCAAAATAAAAGGTAAAACCTTGTTTATACAATGCATGAAAGGAAATAACATTTCTTGCCATTTCTGGCGAATAATAACATTTATTCAAATCTAATGTAAACCCACTATTTAGCACTAAGTAATAAACTCCTATCTTGGTGACAGGTGAAGCTTTCCTGTTTCCCATGATCAAGTTTATCTTTCCCTGCTCCACATTCTCACTTCTTTTAGTCCCTGCAAATCACAACATATGTGAATACCACAACCTGTATCAAGAACCCAAGACTTAGAATGAGGTGATTTATTAGACAATATAGTGTATATACCTGCATGGTTGGGTTTTACTTTCCCATCCTTCAAATCTTGCTGGTACTTTGGGCAGTTTCGCTTCCAGTGCGACTTTTCATGGCAATAGAAGCATTCAGCCTCATTAGGGTTAGCAGAAGGAGTGACAAAACCTTTCTTGGTTTTGCTTGAAGAGGAGCCTTTAAGGGTCTTACCCTTGGTACCCTTAGAAGGGTTCTTTCTCTTCTTCCCTTTGCCATGCCCGATTGCCATGACATTGGCTGCAGTTGGAGCAGGAGTAGGAGTAGTAACAACCGACTTACCCTTTAGACCACTTTCGGCGGTCTTCAAGAGTCCTTGAAGTTTGCTGAGGGTGACTTCTTCCTTGTTCATGTGATATGTCATGCTGAATTGATCATAACACGATGGAAAGGAGTGCAAAATGATGTCTATTGCTAACTCCTCAGGGAAGTTCACATTCAGCTTCAGTAAACGGTCCACATACCTTTGCATTTTCTGCATGTGGCCCGTGATGGGTTCACCATCCTTCATTCGGGTTGTTATCATGGAGGAGATTATTTCATATCGCTCTTGACGAGCACTTTGATGATAGCGGTCCATCAAGTCCTGGTGCATCTCAAGAGGATAATAGTCCTCATAGGACTTTTGGAGCTCGGCTGTCATGGTGGCCATCATGATGCATGCCACTTTTGTAGCATCCCTATCATGTACCTCATATTCAGCAAGCTCTTCAGGAGTAGCAGTTGGCTCGGGTACCTTCAGCTCCTTGTCGAGAACATATTCTTTGTTCTCATACCGAGTGACCATCCTGATGTTTCTGATCCAATCTGTAAATTTGGACCCATCAAAGATGACTCTCCCACAAAGATTCATGAGAGAGAAGGAGCTAGTAGGGTTTGAGCCAGAAGCATTGTTATTGGAAGACATCTGAAAAGAAGAGGGAATAGATTGGATTAGATATAGAGATAGTCCTTAACAAAACACCCAAATGTAATATTAAGGCTAGGACCCAACACAATATTTTATAACTTAGAAGAGGGATGCCGTAATCTATGCTATAAGATATTTGAAGGTACGTGAATGACGATTCACCAATTTCCACCATGAAAAACGAAATATTTAATTAGGTTTTAATTGGTTTAGAAACTCCTAGATTCTTTGAGATTCATTGAACTTTCATCAATGGCATGTTTCAATCTCGAGTTTGCCCTTCAAGTTTTGTGACTGGGATGCCGAGGATCACAAAACAAGGTGTGAAGTAACCATGCAAATTACTTGGTACCCTTAATGTATTACCCCTCAATCGATGTGCCGGTTAACCACACACGCTCCATCGATACTATGATAAACATTAAGTCACCCTTTACCTACCTTGTTAAGTTCAAGTTAGTGTGCCGGTTAACCACACACGCTCCACTAACGACTTAAATAAAGTGTAAAGTGTAATTTCATGGATTAGCACCTTATTCACATTTTCCTAAAATAACTAAGATTAGGAATTCAATAAAGTTTAGTTACTTTAGTATTATCATTATACTTTTAATGAGAATTTATAAGTCCTTGTCCTACCCGTTCGGCTAACGACCCTCCACCGATCAAGGAAGCGGTGGGTGAGAGTGGACACCCATTAAGTTGCCATTTTATAGGCAACAACCTTATACCCCCCTTATAGACCGGCTTCGTGAATGAGGCGTACTAGCGGTAAGACGACTTGATCTTATACATATAAATATATTATTAAACTTATAATATTATAAAGTATAAGGGTTGAATTTTAACTTTTAAAATTCTAGGGGTTGGAACTAAAGTTTTTAATATGACTTTACATGTTCCAAAACTTGAGGGCAAGTTTTGTAAACTTTCAAAACTTTTCATTTCTCATAACTTATGAGTTAATGGTTATTAAAAATGAAGACTCTTCATTTTTGTAACCTATGTGTTCTTTTAATGGTTATTTATAAATGTGACTTTTGGTTATCCATAACTTAAGAACTAGTTATGGACTCCATTAAAACACATAAAGATCAAGAATTAATCTAATCAATTATTAGCACATAATTTCTATGATCTTCTAAACTCATATGTTTATGAATGTTCATATCAAAAATTTCAAGAATCGTAAGTACATATACAAAACTTGAAATTTTGATACGAGCTTTTGAACAAAACTTCGATTTTCAAGTTTTTTTTTTTTTTTTTTTTTTTTTTTTTTGCGTCAAGTATCAAATAAACAAACCACGCTCTGATACCACTGATGGGTTTTCAGCATTCTAACACTCCTATGGTGTACATGCAACCCTAGAAAACTTGGATCTATGTTTGACTAAGATACATGCAAATAATTATTTTTCCAAGGTTCTTATCCTAACTAGCATGGCATGGGGTACTTGAATCAAATAAAACTAGTAGAATTACTTACCTTGTAGTAGTAGTTGATTGCTTGGAGTTTGAGAGCCTAGCACCAATAATGTGGATGCCTCAAATGGAAGTCACAAATCACCACAAACTTGGAACTTTGAGAGAATAGTAATCACCTACTTGAAATCGGCCCTCTTACTATACTTACCACAACTCGTATCATTTCAAGAACCAAAGCCTCCTTTATATAGTGTGGTGGATTAGGGCTACATCCATGTAAACCCTAATACCCATGTCTTTTCATTTCCATGAGATCCATGGGTTAAAGCTCCATGGAGTATCCATGGACTTTCCATGCAAGCCTAGCCCATTCCAAATAAGCATTAGCCCACACTATATAAATACAAGAGCCCATATTTAATTAGTAATACTTTTGATCTCTAAATTAATTCTATATTAATTATAGATCAATACTAATTAAATAATATGATTTTATATTAATATAATAGAACTTATAATATATTAATAAATCATAACTTATACTATTCTCAAACGATTATCCATAAATTGTTCGGGTGAAGTGCAACCCAAATGGACCATGCCGGGTCGGGTCAAGTACATACCAAATATAGTTATGGACTTAGACACTATATCCAACAGTCTCCCACTTGGATAAGTCTAATAACTATAGTTGCAAGTATGACTTCAGGAACCGATCAACAATCGTAGCTCTTTAAACTCTGTTGAACTATGAAGCGCCATTTTAGATAAGTGATCATCTAATCCTCTGTTCTAGATATCAGGCAGACAAATACATGGAACATGGTCTTGCTTATTGTCCAGCATTTGTTTCCCGATTTTCGATTTGTTTGACATAGAACTTAACTGAACACATCAATTTAGTTCTGACCGGGCCCGGTATATAGGTCAAAACAAAATCATCGAGGGGCCCATATATCGCTTCTAATCCTAGAAGGAACAGATAAACTACGACTCATATGTTTGCTCTACTACTTGTTGAATTACACACAAAAGCACGGTTTATAACATCGAGTTACCAATGCGTTTTCGTGCAATCAATGCATAACCAACTCATAGGCAACAAATCATATCTCTAGGTTTGAAGACTTATATGATATTACCGTCTCACGATCACTCGAGATAAATTCCATGAAGTGATACAAGTGAGCGTAGGTTGAATCCAATACTCAGAACTTATGAGCACTCATGAGTGTTGTAGCCCCGCTTTGTCTAACATCTTAAACCTCTACAAGCCAACCCATAACAGTCTTGATTCATATCTACTTCCAACATATGACCGACTGTGGAGAGTTTGAATAATATGATATAAACCATAACATAATTATTCTGGAAGTCAAAACATGCAAAAAGAAATAATAGTAAACGATTGACAAGAGATAGCAACACTTTACTCATAAATAACAGCTTTTATTTATCATCAAATGTCAATTCCATTTTACAAATTTCAAGATTATCTAACTACTAAAACTAATATCATCCTTCAGCCCTATGCTCCGAGCATGCTGGAGATGTTTAGCCCGAGTCAGTCCCTTCGTGAGGGGATCTGCTGGGTTCTCATCCGATGATACCCTCTTTGCCACGAGGATTCCTTCTTCTATTCGATGTCTGATGAAGTGATATGTTCTGTCAATGTGTCTGGATCTCCCATGATCTCTTGGTTCCTTGGCTAAGGCAACCGCACTATTCCTGTCATAGAAAATCTCCATTGGCTCCTTTATAGCTGGTACAACTCCAAGGTCTCCGATGAAGTTCTTTAGCCATATAGCCTCCTTTGCTGCCTCGCTTGCTGCTATATACTCTGATTCACAAGTGGAATCAGCCACTGTCTCCTGCTTGGAACTTTTCCAAGTAATTGCCCCTCCGTTTAGAGTAAAGACCCAGCCCGACTGAGAGCGGAAATTATCCCTGTCAGTCTGAAAGCTAGCATCACTGTACCCTACAACTCTCAAGTCCCCACTGCCACCGAGGGTAAGGACCCAGTCCTTAGTCCTCCGTAGGTACTTGAGGATATTCTTTACCGCAGTCCAGTGTGCCTTGCCAGGGTTCCCATGATACCTGCTAACAATGCTCAAAGCAAAGGCTACATCAGGTCGAGTACACGTCATAGCATACATGATCGATCCTAGAGCTGAAGCATAAGGTATTCGACTCATTTCTGCTATCTCAGCCTCAGTACTAGGGCTTTGTGTCTTACTCAATCTGGCGTTACTCTGGATGGGTAACTCTCCTTTCTTGGAGTTATGCATGTTGAACCTTTTCAACACTTTGTCCACATAGGTGCTTTGACTAAGTCCAATTAGTCTTTTACTCCTGTTTCTCAAAATCCTTATCCCTAGGATATAGGCAGCTTCTCCAAGGTCCTTCATAGCGAAACACTTCCCAAGCCAGGAGTTTACTTCCTGCAGGGTTGGGATGTCATTTCCTATGAGTAGTATGTCATCCACATACAGTACCAAAAAGCTGACTATACTCCCACTAGCCTTGATATGGACACAAGATTCATCTTCACTCCTTGAAAAGCCAAATTCTTTGACTTTCTCATCAAAGCAAAGATTCCATCTGCGAGGTGCCTGTTTTAATCCATAAATGGATTTCTCGAGCTTACACACTCTACTGGGGTACTCTGTACTGACAAAACCCTCTGGCTGAACCATGTAAACATTTTCAGCCAACTTTCCATTAAGGAAAGCGGTTTTGACATCCATTTGCCATATTTCATAATCATGAAATGCAGCAATGGCTAACAGAACCCTAATAGACTTAATCTTGGCCACTGGTGAAAAGGTCTCATCATAATTAACTCCCAAAGTTTGAGAATAACCCTTTGCAACCAGTCGTGCCTTATAAGTGTGTACATTACCATCCATGTCGGTCTTCTTCTTGAAGATCCATTTGCACCCAACTATCTTACGATCATGTACATTTATCAACCAAGTTCCAAACTTGATTGTCATACATGTATTGTATCTCGCTATCCATAGCCTCTTACCATTTAGCAGCCTCAGGGCCTGCCATGGCTTCCGTTTAGCTGTTAGGCTCATCCAGATTTACCAGTGTGTTATCACTGATAAGTGTCTCACCTTCTGCAGTAATATGAAAACCATAATAATGCTCAGGTGCATTCCTAACTCTGGTGGAACGCCTCAGAGGTATAGATTCTTCAGTCGGCTCAACAGGAGTTTCCTCCTCAGGTTGAGGGCTAGGGTTTGAGTTTCCTTCACCACTTGACTCTTGAATTTCCTCAAGGTCAATTTGCCTCCCACTGTCTCCTTGGCTCATGAATTCTCTCTCTCGAAAGAATCCTCTTCTTGCTACAAAGACCACATTATCACTGGGTCTGTAGAAGATGTAACCAAAGGATTTATGTGGGTAGCCAATGAAAGTACACCTTTCGCTTCGGGGCTCGAGCTTATCGTGAGTCTCGTGTCTCACGAAAGCCTCGCGACCCCAAATCTTGATGTGGTCTAGATTGGGAACTTTTCCAGTCCACACCTCGTGAGGTGTTTTGGCAACCTTCTTTGTAGGGACTAGATTAAGGATATGGGCGGCAGTCTCTAAGGCATACCCCCAAAATGAGATTGGTAGCGAAGCTCGACTCATCATGGAACGAACCATGTCCAACAAGGTCCGATTGCGCCTCTCAGCTACACCATTCAACTGTGGTGTCCTAGGAGGTGTCAATTGTGAGACAATCCCACATTCCATAAGATAGTCCAGGAACTCAGTACTAAGATATTCACCACCACGATCGGATCGAAGCATCTTAATGTTCCTGCCCAACTGATTCTCCACTTCTTGCTTAAACTCTTTGAATTTCTCAAAGGTTTCTGACTTATGCTTGATTAGGTAGACATATCCATATCTACTAAAATCATCAGTAAAAGTCACATAGAACCGATTAGCATCTCTTGTGGCGGTTCTGAAGGGTCCACACACATCCGTGTGTATGAGGTCCAACAAACCATCACCCCTAGCACAAGTGCCAGTAAAAGGTGACTTTGTCATTTTACCAAGCAAACAAGATTCACAACTATCATCTGACTTTAGGTCAAATGACTCCAAGACTCCATCCTTTTGGAGTTGGCCTATGCGTTTCTTGCTTACATGTCCAAGACGACAATGCCATAAGGATGCTTTATCTAAGCTAGTGGAAGAGTTAATACACAATACATTATTTCCTAGATTATCTACAACAGATACAGTTTCATACACGCCATCACAAGGTAATGCTTTAAAATAAAGAACATCATTAAAGAAAGCATCAATACTACCATTATTATTATCAAAATAAAAGGTAAAACCTTGTTTATACGATGCATGAAAGGAAATAACATTTCTTGCCATTTCTGGCGAATAATAACATTTATTCAAATCTAATGTAAACCCACTATTTAGCACTAAGTAATAAACTCCTATCTTGGTGACAGGTGAAGCTTTCCTGTTTCCCATGATCAAGTTTATCTTTCCCTGCTCCATATTCTCACTTCTTTTAGTCCCTGCAAATCACAACATATGTGAATACCACAACCTGTATCAAGAACCCAAGACTTAGAATGAGGTGAGTTATTAGACAATATAGTGTATATACCTGCATGGTTGGGTTTTACTTTCCCATCCTTCAAATCTTGCTGGTACTTTGGGCAGTTTTGCTTCCAGTGCGACTTTTCATGGCAATAGAAGCATTCAGCCTCATTAGGGTTAGCAGAAGGAGTGACAAAACCTTTCTTGGTTTTGCTTGAAGAGGAGCCTTTAAGGGTCTTACCCTTGGTACCCTTAGAAGGGTTCTTTCTCTTCTTCCCTTTGCCATGCCCGATTGCCAAGACATTGGCCGCAGTTGGAGTAGGAGTAGGAGTAGTAACAACCGACTTACCCTTTGGACCACTTTCGGCGGTCTTCAAGAGTCCTTGAAGTTTGCTGAGGGTGACTTCTTCCTTGTTCATGTGATATGTCATGCGGAATTGATCATAACACGATGGCAAGGAGTGCAAAATGATGTCTATTGCTAACTCCTCAAGGAAGTTCACATTCAGCTTCAGTAAACGGTCCACATACCTTTGCATTTTCTGCATGTGGCCCGTGATGGGTTCACCATCCTTCATTCGGGTTGTTATCATGGAGGAGATTATTTCATATCGCTCTTGACGAGCACTTTGATGGTAGCGGTCCATCAAGTCCTGGTGCATCTCAAAACGATAATAGTCCTCATAGGACTTTTGGAGCTCGGCTGTCATGATGGCCATCATGATGCATCACACTTTTGTAGCATCCCTTTCATGTACCTCATATTCAGCAAGCTCTTCAGGAGTAGCAGTTGGCTCGGGTACCTCCAGCTCCTTGTCGAGAACATATTCTTTGTTCTCATACCGAGTGACCATCCTGATGTTTCTGATCCAATCTGTAAAGTTGGACCCATCAAAGATGACTCTCCCACAAAGATTCATGAGATAGAAGGAGCTAGTAGGGTTTGAGCCAGAACCATTGTTATTGGAAGACATCTGAAAAGAAGAGGGAATAGATTAGATTAGATATAGAGATAGTCCTTAACAAAACACCCAAATGTAATATTAAGGCTAGGACCCAACACAATATTTTATAACTTAGAAGAGGGATGCCGTAATCTAAGCTATAAGATATTTGAAGGTAGGTGAATGACGATTCACCAATTTCCACCATGAAAAACGAAATATTTAATTAGGTTTTAATTGGTTTAGAAACTCCTAGATTCTTTGAGATTCATTGAACTTTCTTCAATGGCATGTTTCACTCTCGAGTGTGCCCTTCACGTTTTGTGACTGGGATGCCGAGGATCACAAAACAAGGTGTGAAGTAACCATGCAAATTACTTGGTACCCTTAATGTATTACCCCTCAATCGATGTGCCGGTTAACCACACACACTCCACTAACGACTTAAACAAAGTGTAAAGTGTAATTTCATGGATTAGCACCTTATTCACATTTTCCTAAAATAACTAAGATTGGGAATTCAATAAAGTTTAGTTACTTTAGTATTATCATTATACTTTTAATGAGAATTAATAAGTCCTTGTCCTACCCGTTCGGCTAACAACCCTCCACCGATCAAGGAAGCGGTGGGTGAGAGTGGACACCCATTAAGTTGCCATTTTATAGGCAACAACCTTATACCCCCCTTATAGACCGGCTTCGTGAATGAGGCGTACTAGCGGTAAGACGACTTGATCTTATACATATAAATATATTATTAAACTTATAATATTATAAAGTATAAGGGTTGAATTTTAACTTTTAAAATTCTAGGGGTTGGAACTAAAGTTTTTAATATGACTTTACATGTTCCAAAACTTGAGGGCAAGTTTTGTAAACTTTCAAAACTTTTCATTTCTCATAACTTATGAGTTAATGGTTATTAAAAATGAAGACTCTTCATTTTTGTAACCTATGTGTTCTTTTAATGGTTATTTATAAATGTGACTTTGTGTTATCCATAACTTAAGAACTAGTTATGGACTCCATTAAAACACATAAAGATCAAGAATTAATCTAATCAATTATTAGCACATAATTTCTATGATCTTCTAAACTCATATGTTTATGAATGTTCATATCAAAAATTTCAAGAATCGTAAGTACATATACAAAACTTGAAATTTTGATACGAGCTTTTGAACAAAACTTCGATTTTCAAGTTTTTTTTTTTTTTTTTTTTTTTTTTGCGTCAAGTATCAAATAAACAAACCACGCTCTGATACCACTGATGGGTTTTCAGCATTCTAACACTCCTATGGTGTATATGCAACCCTAGAAAACTTGGATCTATGTTTGACTAAGATACATGCAAATAATTATTTTTCCAAGGTTCTTATCCTAACTAGCATGGCATGGGGTACTTGAATCAAATAAAACTAGTAGAATTACTTACCTTGTAGTAGTAGTTGATTGCTTGGAGTTTGAGAGCCTAGCACCAATAATGTGGATGCCTCAAATGGAAGTCACAAATCACCACAAACTTGGAACTTTGAGAGAATAGTAATCACCTACTTGAAATCGGCCCTCTTACTATACTTACCACAACTCGTGTCATTTCAAGAACCAAAGCCTCCTTTATATAGTGTGGTGGATTAGGGCTACATCCATGTAAACCCTAATACCCATGTCTTTTTATTTCCATGAGATCCATGGGTTAAAGCTCCATGGAGTATCCATGGACTTTCCATGCAAGCCTAGCCCATTCCAAATAAGCATTAGCCCACACTATATAAATACAAGAGCCCATATTTAATTAATAATACTTTTGATCTCTAAATTAATTCTAGATTAATTATAGTTCAATACTAATTAAATAATATGATTTTATATTAATATATTAGAACTTATAATATATTAATATATCATAACTTATACTATTCTCAAACGATTATCCATAAATTGTTCGGGTGAAGTGCAACCCAAATGGACCATGTCGGGTCGGGTCAAGTACATACCAAATATAGTTATGGACTTAGACACTATATCCAACATGGGGTGCAGGCAATGGTGCGTACGATGTTGGATGAACAGATGGAAGAAACAAAACTTTTACTTCAACAAAGTAAGGATGAACTTACTGTGCCAGTATGTCAGGCATCTGTTCTCGAGGGAACTATCAGGGTTGCTAAGTCTATTGAAGAAATGATCAATGACAGGACCGCCAACAAGGTTGATGTTGACAAAAAGAGGAAATTTGAGGGGTCTTCAAGGCCCAACAAGAGCAACATATCCTCAAAGTCTGGCAAAAGAAGAGATAAAGGAAAATGGTGCGGGAAGTGCAAAAATAAACACTCTGGGAATTGTGACGGGAAGGTGAAGTGCTTTAGGTGTGGAGAAATAGGGCATTACGCCAATCAGTGTACGATTCTCAAGGGGGTGTGTTGTCTATGTAAAGAAGAAGGCCATATTTCTAAGAACTGTCCGAAGAACAATGAAGTAACAAGGCCAAGTGCACCGCCAACGCCAAAGGAATTTCAGAATATCCTCGACGAAGCAATTAATAACGCTAGGAAGTAGAAGTAAAGACTTGATACCCGAAGGCCAAGTTACGAAATAGTAATGTGAATAGTAACAAGTGGTTTAGCCTATTAAAGGCATAGTATAGGGTAAACTTGAACCTTTGTGTAATCGTTTCAAGGAAATAATATAAACCCTGGTTTTGTCATCTGATGAATGGAATGGTTGGTGTAATTCTTGAAGTTGTTCCATCGTCTAGAATTTCCATCACCAACCAAGTTGAAGTAGAATTGATGATTGAAGATACGCATGGAAGAAGTCCTAGTAGAGTCTAGGAAAATTTTATGATTAATTGGACACATTCATATGTGTTAAATTGTTTTGTGATTTTAGGACTTGGGGACTGCGAGCAGTACTTAGGACGAGTATGAGTAGGTGTGAATAGTAGTAGAGATCTATACTACTGGAACCACAGGACTCACACTTGGATCAGGGAAAGTCACAAGGTTACCAAGGAACTAGTAATTGATTCCGTCTTATTCTAGTCTGTCGTTACCATCATTTCGGTAGTGACTAAGAAGATGATTGTTATTCCGACCTTAGAGGTTATATCGAATCGAGTCCGACTAAGATGAGTGTGTCACGTGGTTTCGAGAACCAAGTTTGATGTAGCATTTGACTTAAGCCAAATGATTGAAGTGAAAGATGATCAAAGCGATAAATAGAAGTATCACACTCATTGTTGAAGAAGTTGGTAGTTAGAAATGATACATGTTGAACTGGGATTGTATCACATTAGAACATGAAGGTAGGTATAGCTTGTTCTGAAATTTGTCCCTAGGAGATCTGAGTCTAAGTAGTGCATTATACAATGAGAGATCATTAAAACATGACTCATCGGTCTATTACAATAAACGAAGGAAAATACTTATTCTAAGAAGAAGAAGGAGTCCTCAATAAGGATTTACTTTGTAACTCGAAGGTTACAATTGAAAGTCCTACGGAGATCTGAACCTTTTTAGGATTCGTCGGATATTACCAAAGGTTTATCCAATGCTTTTCTTCGATCTCGACTCCATTGACAGCTTTGACCCACAAAGGAGCTGTTTATACTTGGAATGAGAAGCATAAGGAAGTTTTGAGAAGTTAAAGAAGACGTTGTGTGAAGCACCGATTCTTTCGTTACCTCAAGGAGTTGATGACTTCACAGTTTATAGTGATGCCTCTGGAGTTGGGTTAGGTTATGTTCTAACCCAAAGGGATAAAGTGATAGCGAATGCATCGAGGCAATTGAAAGAGCATGAAAAGAACTACCCCACTCATGATCTGGAGTTGGCAGTGGTAGTATTCGCCTTAAAGATATGGAGGCACTATCTTTATGATACTAAGTGCAAACTTTTCACTGATCATAAGAGTCTTCAATATCTCTTTAATCAGAAGGAACTGGACATGAGGTAACGGCGCTGGCTAGAATTACTCAAAGACTACGACTGTGAGATACTTTACCACCCTGGTAAAGTAAATGATGTTGCTGATGCTCTCAGTCAGAAGGTAAATCTTGAAAAGAAAAGGCCAAGAGCGTTGAGAATTGAAGTTGTCTCGACAATTGTGGAAAGTATAAAGAAAGCTCAGGAGGAAGCTTTAGAGAAAAACGACCGAAAGGAGGAACGTTTGGGAAAAACGTTAGTGTTTGATACAAACGGTCAAGGATTGAAGGTATTCAAAGATAGTATTTGGGTACCTAGGACGGGAGGAGTAAGAGATCTTCTGATGAAAGAAGCTCACAAGACCATGTACTCGATTCATCCCGGCAGTACAAAAATGTATAGGGATCTAAAACTCTATTACTGGTGGCCGACGATGAAGCTCGATGTTACTAAGTATGTGGCCGAGTGTGTAACTTGTGCTAGGGTTAAGGCACAACATCAGAAACCGTATGGGAGTTTACAACCTTTGCCTGTACCCATGGGTAAATGGGAGGACATTACCATGGATTTTGTGACTAAACCGCCCAGAACAAGGAACGGTCACGACATGATTTGGGTGGTCGTTGATCGCTTCACTAAGAGTGCATATTTCATAGCCGCCACGGGAAATGGTCTATGGATAAACTTGCGAATTCTTACGTGAAGAAAATTATGAGGCTTCACGGTGTTCCGTTAACGATTGTATCTGATCGTGGTACCAAGTTGTGTTTGAATATAACTTACCATCCGCAAACCGATGGTCAGAGCAAACGAACAATTCAAACATTGGAGGATATGCTGAGAGCATGTACCCTGGAATTCCAAGGTAACTAGGATGAACATTTACCTTTAGTAGAATTTTCCTATAAATAGTTTCCACTCAAGCATTAAGATGGCACCTTATCACGCTTTGTATGGGGAAAAGTGTCGAACGCCGTCATGTTGACTGGAAGCTAGGGAAAAGTAGTTGATGGGACTGAAATAGTCCATCAGACTGTTGAAAAGTTTAAAGTGATTAAGGAAAGGATGTTAGCTGCTCAAGAGAGCTATGCTGACAAGAAAAGATAACCGATATCATTCAAAGTTGGAGATTCGGTTTTACATAAAGTCTCGCCGTGGAAGGGACTTATAAAATTTAGTAGAAGGGGAAAGTTGAGTCCAAGGTTTATTGGACCATTTAAAGTTCTTCAGAGGATCGGGAATCAAGCTTAAAAGCTAGAATTACCGGAAGAACTGGAGGGTATTCATAATACCTTTCATGTGTGTTAATTGAGAAAGTTCACGGGAGATGTACCCGACATAATTCCCATTTCTGAATTAAGGTTGGATGAAAACAAGAGGTTAATGGAAGAACCTAAGGCAATCGTTGACCGTAAGACTAAAAAGTTGTGACGCAAGATGGTCGATTTAGTGCTTGTGCGTTAGAAACATACGAATGGGCCAAATCTCACATGGGGAAAAACGGAGAGTGACATGATGAGTCGCTACCCGTATTTGTTTGCCGATGTGTGATTCCGGGGACGGAATCATTCTAAGGGGGAGAGAATTGTAATGTCCGTGTTTCTAGGCTAGGCATTAATGTTGACATAATAGTCTAGGTTAACCTTTGTGACTCATTTTGAAGAAATGAAAAGGAATTATGTGAATATTATGTGTTTTATGTGTTTTATGCTTAATTACTAGAAGTTAATTAATTAAGAATAAAAATGAGCGTCGAAAATAAATATTAGATAAAGCCGATATCTATTAAGAAAGATGTAGTGGTCGTGACAAGGATTACGGATATATAAAGAATGCCGAAATCCGAGTTATAACGAAGAAGTTATGACCTGTCGAAGTTTCACGACAAAACCGGCACGGTGCCGAATGTCGTAAAAAGTGAGTTTTTGATAAACTACCTTTTAGCCTTAGTGATCTAAATGAAACTCGTAGTGTTCGTTAAACCGAGAGTAGGTATAAAAAGAACGCCCAAATCTGACTTTGTATGAGGAAGTTATGATTTTTCGAAGTTTCAGCATAGCAGTAGACAGCTAAAAACTCGAATTTTAGATCGAGTGATTTTTAGCCGACACGACATAAACGAGAATCGAAGGTCTCGTAAATAGTAGTACAACGGTAAAAAGTCTGACGAAAACGGACGTCGGATGAAGAAGTTATGAATTTTTAACGGATTTCCTGTCCCGGTCTGTTAAAAATAATAATATAAAAATTAAAGTCAAAATTAGCCGACGAAGTCTAAATGAAAGTTGTAGAGCATAATTTTACCTATGCGTGCATATAAAGAACGTCAAAAACGGAGCTCGTATGCGAAAGTTATGGATTTTAGAATTTTTGGCGCGAAAATTGAGAAATTATTTCAAAATCCGAGAAATTTCGCATAGGCCGCGTCACCTTCGTTGTATGAGTGCCACGTGTGCGAAATTGATGAGTCATGCGAGGCACGTGTCCGAAATGTTGCTGAGTCATCCGAACCGGAGAGTTGATCCGAAGCGGTTCAGTAGAAGTGTGACGCGTGCCTCTTCCCTCGTGCGTCCGAACCTTCGCAGGAGCCACGAGCCTCCCCTCCTCGGATCCGGACTTCGGTCCAATCAGAGGCTGCCAGCGAGGCCTCGCATGCGCAGCCCATGTGATCCCCCTCTCGCATCTGCTGCCACCTGGGAGCTTCTCAGCCGTCCGATCAGAAGCCTCCCCCTATAAATAGAAGGTTGCGAGCCTTCTCGGATATTTTTAAGAAATTGTACATTTTAGCCCCTCTTTCCATATTTCTTTCATTTTAACATCCCCCAAAGCTCCGGTATCGATTATAACCCCCGGAATACGGCCCGAAGTGCCCGAAGGCCCAAAAAAATTATCTTTTCGGTTTCGAAGCCCGACCCTTCGCAGAGTCCGGTTTCTCAATAAAACTCCCGGTTTTATAAGAAACGATCGTTTTAGGAAACGAATTGCTGCCCGATTTTCATTAAATCAGGTGAGTGTGTAGTTACTTTCACCTTACACATAGATATGAAGTATTTTATATAAAATACGTGTTGTGTGAATATATATTGTTTGTTTATTTGAGATGGATGCTGAATGAATGATTTATACATGTTTTTAAATAATTTAAACTGTATATATGTATTTTATCTACAAAAATGTTGGGAAAAACATGGGTAGATGAAATAGTGGGTGTGTGATGAAAGGTGAGTTGGATAGATGAGATGATCAGTGATAGAGATCATGAGTTGAGAGTGAGTGGTGAAATGAGATCATGAGTTGAGAGTGAGTGGTGAAATGAGATCATGAGTTGAGAGTGAGGGGTGAAATATGAGAAAAGCCCTTACCAAAACATTGGCGTGAGTGGTGCAATATGAGAAAAGCCCTTACCCAAACGTGAGCCCCCGTCATTCAGCAGAGTATGGATGACAACCATGGACTATTCTAGACGGTCTGTGGAACACTAGCTGGCCCGCAACCTGTAGATATATGAACTATATGTTCATCTGCTGTACTCTAAAAACCCATTGACATGTATCGTAGGGGGGAATACCTGTGAATAATACTGTCGATAAATGAGAGCTATGGACTTAGCACATGTTGAATAAACCTTGGCAGCTATGGACTTAGTGCCCGTTGTATAAACCCCGGTGACGAGGTGACTTCGTGTCTATTCCTTAGGATGAATCCTTAGGAAGGAGTGATAGTTAATTCTTAGGGTAAACCCTTAAGAAATAAATAAGATAATGGGGTTGGGGTTGGGGTAATTCGGTTGATTGATTAATGTTTAAGCATATTAAATTATGTATTGTGGGTTGAAAACCCTATATGCTCACCAGGCTTCCAAGCCTGACCCACTCAGCTGTTTATATTACAGGTAGAGAACCCCGAGCATAGTCAGATGATGATGATGAGTGACTTTTCGATTATAGGCCAGTAGTTATAAATAACTGTTGTAAGGCTTATAATGTCTTGTTTATGCTTTTGATCTGTATCGGAACATGAAATCCTGAGGTTTTGATATAAAAGGAACTTATATATTTCTTAAAGAAAGGTTTTGACAAACTTTATCATGTTTTGTTTTGGGGACCAATTCCACAACATCTTTTAAAAAGATTTCTCTGATTTTATTTTAAAAAGCATAAATTAAATCGGTCTTTTCTGGCCGAGAAATTAGGGGATGTCACAGTTTACCTATCTCTATTTTCGGAAATCAAGAAAAGAAAAGAGTGCAAGAGTTTAAATTTTATAAAACCAAGTTTATAAAATATAAACTTTGTCTTTAGGTAAAATACAAAGAGACACAACTAGTCCAAAAAGTTATGCACGAATTATTAATTCATACCATATGAATTATATAATGTTACTTGGTAATGAAATTTATTATTTCCATGAAATAAATATTTTCTAATTTAGGTATAAGACTTTCTTGAATATTTGTTAAAATAAATTTCTAATAAATAATCAGTTATATCAAGTTGTTGTTAGTGTGACCCATTAGTATCATATGTTAATTAGTAATATCACTTTAATATGACTCTTGAGCAAACTAGATCTTTCATTTGCTTTAGAATTATTGTGATGATGTTGATGTGTCTCATATCATACTAGAATGATGATCATTGACCTGTATAAGGTCTTGCAGAATTATGAAGCATATCAGATGTCTCATCAAGTAAAGCTAATACTCAGTCAGACTAGTAGAACTTGTTTTAGACTTGTTCAATCATTGAATAAAAGGAATGTCTAATAGATTGTGTACTCTAGGAGACCTATAGTCTAGTTAATAAAAATACAACATAAACCCAAGAAATCAAGAAAGCGACAAAATGACCAGTGTTGTTTCTATTGTGGAGAAACTGGACACTAAAAGAGGAATTGCTCCTCTCATCACATCGAGCTGAGATAGTCTTGCATGACCAGTACATCAGGTATCTATATGATAAAACTATTTACTTTTCTATAATTCACTTCAGTATCTAATACTTCATGTGACACTAATACTTGATATTATGTGCAGATGATTATAATAAATAAGAAACTAATTGCGGGCGAATGGTATTCGATGTTGCAGATATGACAAGTGTTGTTATTGATACTGCTGGAGCTTTAGATTACCAAATTGTCTATATTTGAACATAAATTTTTAACTTGTAACAACTGTAAATTTGGAATAAATTTATATTTACTTATCGCTTAGTATATGTTTACATTCATGTTATGAAACGATGTATCTATGTTATGAATATTTTCTCATTGTTATTTATGAAGTAAATCTATAAGTAATCATTAAATTAATTGTTCTGAAGATAACACCTATATAATCAAATGATATTTGATTCAATCTTATCTATGACATTATCATCGTGACTATATAAACAAAAACACATACCAACTTTAAAAGATGGAATTTTGAAGGCAAATGAGTCTGATTCGTTTTATATAACTTAATCCTATTTATACGAAAAGATGATTCACAAGTGATTTTATATATTACTAGTGAAAGAACAAATGGTTGACAAATAGGCATAGTGATGGATGTATTCTGTTTTAATTCATAACCAGATTTGGTGATAGATACTTAATCAATTTCACTGAGGACTTTTATTTGTTATTTTTCAAGCTTTTGATTTGGTCAAATTGTTTCATAATGAATATTGAAATACAACTCAATAAGGACATCATAAACATTTTGTTTTGATAAAGAAAATGAGTTTTCAAGTGAAGCCTTCTTAGAACATCTTATAAGTTGTGGAATTGGTTCAGAACTCATTTCTGTCAAAGAACACTTACTCGTCATTTGTATGGTCTTTGTGCAACAAGATCACCTGGTCGCTTGGATTTTGTCTTATGATATTCGAGGTAGCTTTCGTATTTTCTAGTTGGATAGGGTCATCTAGCCACTAGTTAAATGTCAATCCGACAAGTTTTTCAAAAGGATAAAACAGACCTTATAGTATGATATATGATGAATTAAAGAACTCTTTCATTTATATATTTTTGGAGTTATGCTCACTACAACAAATATATATTGAATATATATTTCCAACCAAACAGGTAGATTAAATACATTTGTAAGATTAAGGATGAAATCTTTTATCCTTATCTAAAAGGTATAGAATTATGATGCTTATGTTAGACAAGAATCTTAACTCAACTAGACATCAACTAATTGAATTTATGCATAATATCCTAAATGATTGTTTATGATGAAGTTTCTATGATACCATTGATTGTCATTCCAGAAGACATATACTTATAATGTTCTTTTTCTAAGTGGGAGTAATATGGAAGTTTAAGGGCTAAAGAACCATAAACTAAATGCATCATAGTTTGGAACTAGCAAGCTTTTCATCATTTGATGAACATGTTCAAATATTTGATCATAAACTAATAGAACACATATAGATGTATGTATGTGTGATAATCAAGTGTGAGCTTGATTAATCTTCTTCAATATAGTATGACTATAAAGAGTAAGTGAGTTTTCAAAGGAGAAAATCAGAGATTAATGAAAATATTTTAGATTTAAAGCCAACATCTCAAAGTAAGAATCTTATTTCTTATAAAGAAATTTCATAGTGTGATTTCTTTATAAATGAAGATAACTCTTGTGTTTTCTAGAAGACTATTGGGAGCGCAATAATATTCCAAGTCTTATATGTGACTAACATACTAATTCTTGGAATAATATAAGGATAGATCATTGAAACTTAAAATATTAAGTATAATTGCATTAATTTTAAGGATCTTTGAGAGTTTGAGATATAAGACTCTAAGAGAGTTTATCTTGTCAATACCATATGGCATGATTCTGAGCATGCCTCAAAATCCTAGTACATTGGTTAAGCTATATAATATGATTATATTCCATATGCTGCTGCAATTAGATTAATCATATATTTCATGTTATACATGAAGGCCAGATAAGTTGTATTCCTGGGGCATGACGAATAAATACTAGTATAATCAAAGAATAATTCATGGTATGATTGATAGGAACATTCTAACATACTTAAGTAGAATTTAAGAAATATTCCTCATCTAAAGAGTAATTGAAAGAAAGCTATGATTAAATTATTACACATATGCTAAACTTCCAAATACATTGAGATAATCCTCAATCACAAACATGCATGTCCTCATTGTGAATAAAGAAAAATCTACATGGATAGGAGTTCCAAGAAAATTTTAATTGTAGTTACACTACAGATTTAGAATACACTGTTGTTCGGGGAGCACATATGACGATGCTAAATTTATTAGTTCAGTTATGACTATGAGTAATCCCATTACTTTGTATTGGTATCCAAGTCATATTTATGCTGCTAAAACATTCTCAAAGAATATCCTCTATATACAATATTTATATATGAAACATAAAATGTTTGTATTCTAAAAGTTTATACAAATCAAGTTTTTCGAATCTACTTAATGATAGTTTCATTTTATTTACTTATTTTTATAGTTTATTTTAGCATATTTCATTTCATTTTAGTTAATCTTCATGCATATTTTTACTTTTTGTTATTTTATATATGTATCGGGTACTTTCTAGTCTTTTGAGTCTAATTGCAGATTTATTAAATATTATATAATGTTGAGCAATTGTGGGAGTGCGAGATATTGAAACATGAAGCTTGTGGTATATTTCTGGATTAGTGCATGCAAATAATTGGGCTTGGTGTTGAGAAGAATGTGGAATCAATAAGGGATAATCATCTAATGAGGACGAGATGACTTGGGGTTTGGATGATTAAAGGAAGACTTGGACTACCTTGGAAGTGCTAAGATCACAATCAATTGGGCTTAGATGTCAATGAATGATTTGGAGCAAAGACAAGGAGAGAATGGATGGAGAAGGGTTTTGAAAGCAACGGTTCTTCATTTCAGCACATCTCATACGGCTCGTGTGAACACTGCAGGGACATATCCGAAATTTTGGTTGTGGTTGCTATATAAAGAAATTTTATGGGACTCTTTTCATAATCTTTCGATCCGAGTTTGAGGCCATTTTTCTTTGTACTTTGAAGAACTTGAAGATGGTTATCATTTTATCATCTTTTTCATTTAGAGTGTTTGGTATTTCTAAAATTTATTTCAATTTCTTGAGTTAAGCACGACTTGGCTAAAATAATATTTGGTTGACTTGGATGTAGTTTCTTGTATATTTTGTTATCTTGAAGAACTTCATGAACTTATTCTTGAATCTTTATGAAAGTGTTTTCTATTTGAACATCTTCTTTCTTCTTATATGTCTTTATTCATGAGTTTATATTTATATGTAGTGATTAGTTGGCTAATTTCTTGATTAAATAATGGACCTTAAAATTAGCAAGAAACAAATGGTTCAAGTGTTAGTTTTGACTTCACATAATGTCAACCATATTTCTCTCATTAATTTTACATGAAACCTTTGTTTTTGTTGAATTGTAATTTACAAATATTAGTTTAATTATAGTTTCTTGAAATAACCCAAAATATTAAAACCCCCATTTTTATTTTTATTTTAGTTTTACAAGTATTTGTACAACAAGATTTTATAGATTTATAAATTAAACCAATCTTTGTGGATACGACCCCTTTACCACTATATGTTATTTTGGTGTAAGTTTTAGGGTATTTATTTTGTTGTCCTCGACAACCACCACTTAACAAATTTCATTCATTAGCTAAAGTACGAAAGTCACGCTGGTACTATAGGACTTTGTTGTTCTAAGTGGATAGATTTAATTGAACTTTAGTATTTGGATATTGGAACAGTATAAGCAACATATATTGTAATAACTTGATATATTGGATATAGTTTTTTCATTAAATAATCATTGTATTCTATGTTAGCATGTTTAATCCTTGTATAACGTTGGTTATTCTAAATGTACATAGTCACTCATAGTTGTGGGAACATTTATTAAATAAGACTAATATGAATGGATTGGTTTATTTTCAAGGAGATGAAAATGCAAAGAGTTTCGACCAAATTCATAAGTACATGATTAGGAGAATAAGTATTGGACATGACCCACATCAAAATCACTTTATGAATCGTATTCATGAGTGTTATTTGGATAAAGGTAGTATCTTTGGTATCTTGGACCTGAGATACATTTTTGGGACTTGAGTATAGGAATTGTTGCTCTTTGACATGGTTTAATGTTGTTCTGTTAAAAGAAAGTTATAAAGGACATCATTAGGTATAGCATAAACTACATGATGTGCGTATGTAGTCAAGATAGGATTTGTTCCTCTTATTCGTTGACAATTAGAGGCCTTACTAAAAGTTGAACACCAAAATAGGACTGATTGCGATCCACATCTTATGTTTCAACATGATGTATGTGAAAAAAGAATAACTGATACCACACCTTATAACCAATTATGACTTCGGAGTACTTAAAAATTGGTAATTTGTTAGATGACACCTCTTCGTGCGCTTTTGGGTTCATTGGAATGTTGTTAGACGTCAATTAATGTCTATTTCAATCTACAATGAATCTTGTACAAGTGGGAGATTGTTGGATCTAAATGCTGAAGAATCATTTTAGAATGATGTTTGCCAATAACATATGATCCCACAGGGTTACACCTTTAGCAAATTGGCACATATTGAATATTTAATATTAATATAATTATTAATAAATATATTCAACTCTTGTATTTAATTAGTAAATTATTATTTATCGAAATAATATTTTCTCAGAGAGAGAAACAACTATAAACTCATAATATATGATTTATATGTTATTTACATCTTTTTGGACCTTTGGTAGACCATTTATATAAAGCTTGTTTCTATAAATGAAAGGTATACATACTTATATATAATAAGTTATGGAAGTGACCCATGCTTTGACCTTTTTAGGTTAAATTCGTGAGTTTGAGTGGAGAAGCTGAGGTTGCTTGTAAAGCAACCTCTTGCACCTCATGTCTCTTTTCCCATGCTTTTATTTATGAGGTATGGTGCTTAATACTTGCAAGTTACTATAAAAGGAAAGGTATAACTAGCTTTTAAAGTGGCTTTAACTTTTTTTAGTCATCTTCTTCTTTTTTTTCTCTCTAGAACTGTGGGTTCGGTCTCTCTTCTTCTTATTCTTGTATTTTGAAGCTTATTGAATATTTGGTGCTTAGAAGTGGTTCTCCCTTAGTGATTAATTGTGTTAAGAACTTAAAGGCTTAATAAATACTTTATACAAGAAGGGAACTAGCATTATCATGAGCCTTATTGTTGTTTGTGGATACATTATAGAGAAACAGTATTCTTGAGTTTTTGTCAGCGTCATCAACTCCCAAAAACCAAGTGGGGTCAAAGTATACAAAGGTTTTATTCTTAACATCATATGCTTTTCATAATCTTTTTAGTTCATGTAGTTAGATCCTCTTAGTGGTTTTGTTAAAATGGTCTAAAAATAAACTAGTTATTTTTAAAGTCTTCCGTTTTTCGTTTATAAATTGTTTTGTAAAAAAAGATCATTTTTAGCTTCTTAGAATACATCGCAACACATAATCCCTTAGACACTATGAGTAGATATCTCAGCTATTGCAGATCAAAATTTGCCTTTAGTTCATGTCTATTTCTCATTCTAGGGGTTAGATCTGTTGGAATAAGGGGCAAGTTATGTTGTATAACAAAACCAAGATTAAGCACAATAAGTAGAAATTTGACATTGCCATCCTAACAGATGTAGTTCCAACTGTCGAAGAGGTCCAGTTTGAAAATTTCCTAATTTATGAGTCTAAAGTTGGGAAAAGATATTTCAATGTCTATTGTTTGAAATTTAAATAAAAAATAAATTCATTTATGATTGTTGAATTTCATACAATATAATTTAATCAATCTGGCTGAATAATTAATAATTAATGAATAAATATCCAATGATTATAACCGGTGTAAACAAATTGACGATTTAATATTGATATTCAATTTCAAGTCGTCCCAAATAATATATCCGATTAATATTATTGTGATTAACAATTTCGTCTAGAAATAAGATAGACCATTCTCTATCAATCGGATTATAAAAAATGTTGAAGAAGAGTGTTTTGTTATTAAACGAATTGAAAACAAAAACATAAATGTAAAACCAACATGTAAATCGCAGATTCTTAAATGTTACTAACTTCATGGAAGAATTTATATCCTTAATGGAATTTATGCACTCGAAATGATGTAAGTTGCAATGTAATCCCTCATAATTAAATACAGATTTTGTTCATTTCAACTGCTACAAAAGAATCGATAAACTCAAAGCTAATGCTCGAGAGCAAGATAAATGTAGGAGGAGAGAGGAAAGAAGCTAATGCTCGAAATCATAGATAATTCTCCATATTTGGTGTGTCAAAATCCAATGCTCGATGTTTCTGTTAAAGAAGTGAATATGTTGATTGAGTTCCTTTAGTAGTTTTGAGATATAGGGTTCTCTCACGAGATTAATGATGCGAAGGAACTTTCGATTAACGTGAATATTGATTTGGTATTCCCTCTAATGCATCTGTTCATAGAAAAAAAAAACAATTTGATGAGAATTCAAGTAATCAAGAGGACCTACTTTAAACCAAGGAGAATTTTAAAGTTAATTACTTTTTATATATTTATGGTCAAGCGATGTATTTTATTAAAACAAGATTTGAAAAATTCAAAAAGTATGGAAATAATTTGGTTTTTTTTTTAAAAAAAATTAAAAGAATTTGATGACAAAGATCTTAAAATGTGTTGTAGCAGTCAAGAAGTTGCACTTAGTATGGTAAACGATCATATATTGATGACAACAAAGTTTATCTACAGTTAAATTTCTTTAAATAGTTCTTACTAAATAAAACTACTAACCCTACTGATGCTTTAAAACATATGAAAAAAATCGATTTTTTTCCTCATGCAATTATTGTATATAGAGTAGTCTTGTTGACTATTTCCGTAACACTAGCAACTATAGAAAGAAGTTTCTCAAAATTGAAGTTGTTAAAGACCTATTTACGGTTAACAATTTAAGCCAAATGTGTATGTGATGAAACTGAATTAAATTGATAGTATGATCATATTTGACCAAATTATGGCGAAAAAATAACCTAATTAGAGGAACCACATGAAAGTAACATGGGAATGACATTTCCTATGCACCTTATATAGTTTCTAATGATAAATCCCCTCTGGGGAAGGATTGAGATTGAATAAGATACAACAAAAATAGGATTGAGTGTTGAGAAGCTATAGAAGAAAGGAGGTCGCTTTTGAGAACATCTACCATGGTTAAGATTTTATATATGGGTTGAAGGTTTGGCGACAAAATAAAATAAATGACATGTAGGAAGTTTTGTAATATTTAATTAGCTTTAATCCTAATCAAGTTGTTTACATGTTAAGGGTATTTTAGTACAATCAAATAGAATTTAGATTTTTAGATAAATTATTTGTTATTAAATTAAAGCAACACCAACTAAATTATGAGATTGGATATAAATGTGTGTTTTATAAAAGTACTATTTAAATTTTCTAAGGATACGAACAAAATTATCTCAAAAACGGGGCTTACATATATTAAAAAAAATATTTGAATAACATAATTGTGTCTAGAAAATTGAAAGAGATACTAATAAAGAAAAAATTGTCTAAATAGTAACTATATTGATCTTTGCAAGAACAAATATTCAAAACCTTTTAAACGATCATAAGCACCGATTTTCATACAT
Source organism: Lactuca virosa (assembly GCF_052849685.1). Taxonomy (NCBI): domain Eukaryota; kingdom Viridiplantae; phylum Streptophyta; class Magnoliopsida; order Asterales; family Asteraceae; genus Lactuca; species Lactuca virosa. The sequence continues at coordinate 244,509,477 of NC_136428.1, forward strand.
TAACATGTTATTATTATAAGAATCGATAGTTCTTTTTTTTCTAATGATTTACCTATGGTTATAAGAATTTAGAAACCAATTAAGCAATACTAATATTATCGTCTATCATTAATTACGAATTATACTGTTAGGAAAATATTAACCACAAATAACAAAAAAAATATTTATTAATTAATAAAAATCAAAAGTTATCTTTTTCTTTAAATTGATTTTTTGTAAAAGTGAATGATTAATTGTCGATGAATATAATTGTCGATGTATTGTCGTAGAATAGTATAACTGTAGAAGGAAAAAGTAAATAAGGTGTGTAGATTGTAGTTGTCCAACACAAAATTAGGGGGGGGGAGTTTTTACTTTGGGCTTGAAACAATTAAGAGAAGTTTCATTATAATTAATAATGTCGGGGGAGTGGTGCCGAGTGCACCAAACTCCAGTTGAACCAAACACCATTTTCTTCTTTGTAATGACAAACAGTGGGAATGGGAAAGAAGAGATTGTCGAGTGAGGAAGAAAAAATTGTCGAGTGAGGAAGAAGAAGAAAGGAGAAGAGAGAGGAATAACTCGGCAGAAACCTACCGAGTTTGACCACCGAACTTCGCATGCTGAGTTCGTGGGACCACTAGTCGAGGGCTGCCGACCACCACTCTGTCGAGCCTAATATTGTAACAAATTTAATTTTGTTTATGTATAAAAAAATTATATTTAAGCGATATTTTTATTTTTCAGACAGTCAAAATCAACACTAATATTTATCGATTTATCATAATTTTAATGAATCTGGCTTAATATACATAAAAAATTATATTTAAAGATCTATTTTTATTTTTCGAACAAACGCCAAATCAACATAACATCCGTATAAACCGGTTTTTTTTTAACGACAAATCTAACCTACTCTTAAATTACTCCTTAAATCCACTTATGTCCATGACGAGACTTGATCCGTCAACCTCAAAAATAGAAGACAACACCGAATATTGCTGAGCTAGAAGTCCTTTAATTATAAGTCATTAACATGCATTTCCATTAAAGCTTTTAAAGGCTAAAAAAAAAAAAACAGTTCCTTGGTGATGAAAAACCTATCAGGTTTTCTTCGACCCACCAATTTGGAACAAGCAAAATTGTCAACTTAGCAATTTATCATTTTAATTTTCTAACAACCACAATTATACCCATTCCCAACTGTATTTTAACATTTTTTAGTTTGAGTTCTTACATCATTTTTGTTAAAGGAATGAAAATAGTACATGTTCTTCAAGACTGTCTTTATTTCTTTGAAAAGATGCTGATGGCCTATCTCATGTTACGTAATACCGTGAGAAGTCCAGATATAATAGTTTATCTTCCATTTAAGAATTTTGAGTTGTGGTAATATTTTTCATTACTAGTTTTTAAAATAGTTAATAATAATGAATTCATACCTTTGTCATCATCATTAATTGTCAATGACAAAAAACAATTCATCAAAACCTTAAATAATTAAACAATTGAATCATTTTAACTTAATAAGTTTGCTTTTAAAATTTTAATTAATAAATGTTATGGTATACCAAATCTTTTTAATTTTATCATTTATAAATATAAATAAGTTATATACTAAAAAAGTACAATCAATTATATATGTATATGCAGCAAAATATTTATATTATTTTTATGCTCAGAAAAAGTTTAATATTATTATATATGTTCCAAATAAATTCAAATTGTAATGTTTTAGAAGAAATGACCGGCTAAAGTTAGGAGATAACATACATATCAATTATATTTTCTGGATTGTATGTGAAAACATATCAAACCCTACATCTTATCCGATTATTTTAGCTTGATTGAGTTCTTCCATGAAACTATATGGTTGATTTGTCTCATTAACTAATTGTATATATCTCAATTAACATCAAGGTCATATTAAAAAACTATATGCAAAATCAACCGGTAATTTCTCTTAAAAACTCTTATTTTGTTTTATTTGAACGGTTAATATTAATATAAGGTTTTTTAAGGAATAATAACTTTAAAAAGTAACATAATTTAGACTGTGTAAATATTTACTCATTTATGTTTATTTTAAAAAATTTAGTCACTTATGTTTTTTGTTTTGTACACATATGACCATTTCCTTTAATGGTACTTTGTATATAAAGTAGAAAACATAAATGACTGACGTGTACAAAAAAACATAAATGATTAAATTTGTACAAAACTAAACATAAGTGACTAAATATGTACATAATCTACACTATTTTACCCTTTCACAACTTTATACCCTTTTTAAACATAAAAATAATATAAAAGTTTTTTGTATATACATAAATAACTGGTTATATATATATATATATATATATATATATATATATATATATATATATATATATATATATATATATATATATATATATATATATAGGTTTAGGTTCTATGGAAAACAAAAAACCCTAAAAATCATAAAAATGCATAAAAAAATACTTATAGATCACAAATCTTTTTTTTGACTTTATAGGTACAAATTTCGCAACTTTATTAACAAAATTGCTGAAAACACGTTTAATTGGTTGAGTCATCTTCTAGAATCAACAAGTTGCTATGTATCAGAGAAGGTTGGGGGAACCACGACCCGACTCGCCGAGTCCTAAGAACGACTTGTTGAGTCCCCCATGATCCAAAACTATACAGTCGATTTCAGTCCGGCTTAACGCATCCATAACATAGATCTGGCATCCTAGGGTCAATATAACACGTAAAGTTTCTAACTTTACGTGCATGCATGAGTTATTAAGCTCAAAAAGCCCTAAGAAGTGGTTCCTAGGATGTATGGGACTCCCATGGTCATAAAGTTTGCACCATTATGCCATGGAGTCCCTCAAAGGCTCTAGATCTGAAGTCTTAATCCCAAACATGTTTGCATCAATGAATGGTTCCATAAATGGCTCCTTTAAAGCCCTAAACTACTCCCAAAAAGAGATATAATAGATGAATGGTCAAGGTATAAACTTTATACCTCAAATGAGCTGGAAATGGAACACAACCTCTGGATCTACTTGCTTCCTCTTGAACTCCCAAGTTTCTTCTTTCTTCCCAAGCTTCAAAACCACCAAAAACATACAAAAATAGGTCATGAACACTCAAAATGGTTTAGGGTTTCGAATTAGGGTTTTTTGGACTAAGGGAGGCGATGAGGGAGGCCACAATGAGGGTGTTAAGGTGTTTAAATAGGGTGCAAACCCTGAAAATTAGGGTTTCACTATGGCACACCTACTCGTCGAGTCGAGGCTCCTCGACTTGTTGAGTAGACTTCAAGTCCCGCGTCCACAATATCCAATTCCTACTCGACGAGTTTGGGGCCTCCAACTCGTCGGGTCCCTTTGTCAAAATGCATAATTCTTGTTTAAAATATGTACCAGGAACCGGGCGTTACAAATCTCCCCCACTTATTTTAGACTTCGTCCTCGAAGTCTACTACTGCAACCGGAAAAAGCCCGGGGTAGTGCTCCCTCATCTCGTCCTCCGGCTCCCAAGTCCATTCTGAGCCCTTGCGGTGCTGCCATTACACCTTCACCAACTCGACCTTCTTGTTCCTCAAATTCTTCGTCTTCATGTCGAGGATGGCAACTTCCTGTCGAGGATGGCTACTAGTCGCTCGATGTAGTTCACGCTGTCATCAACCTGAATATCCTATAGAGGCACCACCGCAGAGTCGTCTACCAGGCACTTCCGCAACTGGGAGACATGAAAGGTACTGTGAATTTGACTAAGCTCGGATGACAGATCCAGCCTATACCCCACCTTGCCCACCCGGGATGCAACCCTAAAAGGATCAATGTATTTGGGGCACAACATGCCCCGCTTCCTGAACCTGATGACACCTTTCCAAGGTGACACCTTCAGGAGAACCCTATCTCCCACCTAAAACTCCAGGTCAGATCGGTGCTTGTCGGCATAGCTCTTTTACCGAATCTAAGCAGTTTGTAGCCTGCTCCGGACCTGCTGGATCCTCTCTGTCGTCTTGAGTAGCACCTCGGTACTCTTCATTACCCTCTGTCCAACCTCACCCCAGCATATCGGGGTTCTGCACTTCCTCCCGTATAACATCTCGAAGGGAGGACGGTCGATACTCGCGTGGTAGCTATTATTGTAGGAAAACTCTGCCAAAGGAAGGTAGGCATCCCACCTACCATCAAAGTCTAATACGCATGCTCGCAACATGTCCTCCAAAGTCTGGATGCTTCGCTCACTCTGAACATCCGTCTGAGGGTGGAAAGTTGTGCTAAAATGCATACGAGTACCCAACTCGTCATGGAATTTTTCCAAAATCTGGAAGTGAATCGCATGTCACGGTCAGAGATCATGGAAACTGGCACTCCGTGTCGAGCTACTACCTCTCTGATGTAGATATCGGCCAGCTTCTCGGCCGAGATACTCTCCTGGATCGGTATGAAGTGAGCACTCTTGGTCAACCGATCCACGATGACCCAAATTGAATCCACCCCTCGTGCGGTCCTGGGAAGCTTTGTGATGAAATCCATAGTAATATCTTCCCACTTCCACATAGGGATATCGAACGGTTGCGTCTTGTTGTGAGGTCTCTGGTGCTCGGCCTTGACCTTCCTACAGGTTAGACATCTCTCAACGTACCAAGCTACATGACGCTTCATGCAGGGCCACTAGTAGTCAGGATGAACATCGTTGTACATCTTCGTCGCCCCGGGATGAATATAAAATCTGGATTTGTGCGCCTCCTCCATCAAAACCTGGTGCACCCCTCCATGATATGGAACCCACAATCTACGGTGTAGTGTCAACAACCCCCGGCTATCATAGTCGAAGGAAGAAACCTGACCCACAAAACGCTTACTCTTCCGATGTTCCTCCTTCATAGCCTCCTGTTGGGCCTCTCGGATTTGCTCAAGAAGCGGAGTCACCACTGTAATCCGTAAGCAAAAATCTTTGATCAGGGCTGCCTTGCGGCTAAGTGCATTCGCCCCAACATTGACCTTCCCCGGGTGGTAGAGGATCTCACAGTCGTAATCCTTCACCACATCTAGCCACCGACGTTGCATCATGTTCAGATTCGGCTGATCCATGAGGTACCTCAGACTCTTGTGATCCGTGTAAATGGTACAACGTACCCCATAGAGGTAATGTCACCAACTCTTGAGGGCGAATACAACCGCCCCCAACTCCAGATCGTGCGTTGGGTAGTTCGTCTCGTGAGGCTTCAGCTGCCTCGAGGCGTAGGCAATGTGTGCCCTCTTTGCATCAATACTGCGACTAATCCCAAAATGGATGCATTGCAGTATACTACAAAATCCTCCACGCTCTCAGGAAGGGCTAATATTGGTGCCTCGCACAACCTCTACCTCAAAGTCTCAAACGTTGCCTGCTGCTCAGGTCCCCAGCAAAATACGACGGCCTTCTTCGTCAGTTGGGTCAAGGGTACTGCTATCTAGGAGAAGTCCTGAATGAATCTCCGTTAATAGCCTACTAACCCTAGGAAACTCTGAATCTCAGATGGAGACTTCAGAACCTCCCATCTCATCACGGCCTCCACCTTGGCCGGGTCAACCAAAATAGTTGGGTCTAAATTTGGTTTATACTTTGCTTTTCTAGGAAAATGTATTTTTATGTAATGATTGTATGTGTTTGCGGTTTGTGTGTACGGCCGTACACCCGTGTACCGTCCATATCTCATATAAATAGGCTGAGGAGTGTGTGAGGCAAGGGAGAGGAGAGAGAAGGAGAGCATATTGTAAAGAGAGAAACTAGAGAGAAGAATAGTGTGTGTGAGAGAATCTTGTGTAAGGAGCATCATTCTAATCAATTAATACAAGATTCATCATATTCTTCTTCTCCTTCTCTTCTTCACTTGATCTGGCATCATCCGTTTCATTCGGATTCCGCACCATCAAACGAATCTTATTGATACACAAGCAGATTTGGGGACTTATAAGCACTTGTAAGTCCCTGATTTGCTTGTGTATCAATCAGATCCGTTTGATGGTGCGGAATCCCAATCAAACTGAAGATGTCAGATCAAAATAAAAGAGAGGGAGAAGAAGAATAACTTGAATCTATGATGTATTCAATGAATAGAATAATGCTCCATACACATAGATTCTCTCACACACACTCTTCTTCTCTCTAACTTTCTCTGTCTACAATATGCTCTCCTCTCTAGCCTCTCTTTTCTCACACACTCTTCACCCTATATATATGAGATATGGGCCGTACACGGGTGTACGGCCGTATACACAAACCGCAAACGCATACAACATTACAGAAAATTACATTTTCCTAGAAAAGCAAAGTATAAACCAAATTTAGACCCAACAATCTTCCCCTTGGTTTATAGCTTTCTTTTCTAATTGACCCAACAAGCTCCCCTTAAAAAGTAGCTGGCTTTTCTTGTTAATATTCAATGGGAGCTTGGCTTCAGCTTTAATCTTCAATCAAGATGAACATTTGAATCTTCAATAAATGACTTCATCTCGAGCAATTGGGCTTTTCTTCAAAATATGACTCTGAACGCACATTGGGTGAGGAGGCTTTTTGAAAAGATTCTTGAAAGATGACGCTTTCAGCTTAAGAATCTTCAGAGAGAACAATAGAGAGAATTAATCTTCTGGATCACTTCAGCAGGTTCATAGATAGCAGCAGATTGATTGAGGAGGCTTCAATGCAATCTGTCACGTAATCTTCAAGTCTGCTTCACCTTGCTTCTGGGGTTGAAAAATTGAATGTTGGAAGAATAATCTTCATTTCTTGCTCCTTCGAATGAGAATTCTTCAATGATCACGGATGAAGCTTTGGCTCAAAAATCTCGATACAGTCTCCATGAGTCTCGTCTACATCTAAATCCACTTTCAAGACAAAACAAAACTAAAAGAAAACTTAGAACACAATATTTTTGGATTTTCTATTTTTCTGAACAAGGAATAAACTAGAATATAACACCATTTTTTTTATTTTTAATTTTCTCATTTTTGTTTGATTTTTGAATTTTCTGATTTTTGTTTGATTTTTGAATTTTTTTTAATTCTCCCCCTAAATTTGTGCATAGAGGAAAACTATGAACAAATTTAACAAAAATAAAAATATTTGGGATCAAAGTTGTGAGACAGTCTTAACTTTGTTTATCAGTACCTGCACCTTCATGAATAGATATGGTTAATCTCCGGTATTGTGGTCCACTTAAACACGAAGGATATTGACAAACTTTTCTAAATAAACCATTTAGTTGACGACGACCACGGGTATTGTTGTCCACTTAAATTAAGCAGCGAGATCTACAGACAACCTCTAAATGGTTCAGTTTTAGTTGCACTAGAACGTGTTCCCAACTTCCCGATATACCCTGGTTATGAAGAACTTCCAAATAACTCCTTACTTTAGGTGAGTATACAATTATTGAGGAGGAAGACAGATTTAGAGATAGATGCATATGTTGTGTCCCAGGTCGGATCTCTTTCAATCACATAGAGGAGACAACATATGACTAACAGAGATAGAGGGATTGAGAGGTAGAATGTTGCATACGTTGTGTCCTAGGTCGGATCTTCCGATCACACAGAGGGGACAGCTTATGGCTAACAGATAGAAAGAATTTCATAGATAAGGAGGTGCGTAGAATTAGAGTTGTGTATGTTGCAATCCATGTCGGATCTCTTCCAATCACACAGAGGAAGCAACATATGACTGACAGATAGAAAGCAAAAAAATAATTTCCTACAGACCTACTTTATCAGAATCCCCCAGTCGCCCTATCAGAACCAGAATTATGGGCATAAGTTCGTACATCAAGGAAAAACTAAGGCACAGTTCTAGATGCGTATTAATTTAGTGTATCCCATGGGTTCCCGTGTTTATCTCACTGCTCAATCTACCCGAGCGTCGTATGGTCAGTCCAAACAATCCTATCTAAATCCACACTGTCAAATCCTTCGTGCCTACCAGCACATTGAACATAGAGTCTAGACAATTCAGATTCAGTCACTTACACATTTTAGACTGCCCGTTATCACTTTCTTGTTATCACTTCCCAAACAATACCTACTAACAAAAAACTATAAGAAAATAAAAGATTGTCTTCAAAACGAATTAGTTTTAGAGAAACTCAGGAGTATAGAGAAGAAAGCGCAAATAGTAATTCACCGATTGAATTTGCATCCAGAAGGTCTGACAACAGCACGCATAATCTCAGAACAGATCCGAAAATTCTTCACATCGTTAAGCACAAACCCCATTTGTGATCCCTTCCTTTCTTCTTTTCCCGCAAAGGACACATACTCTCAAACAAAGTTCTGAGTGTTGTACAGTTGAGAGATGTCCCTTATCATGTGCCTGGAACAGCCACTACCAACAAACCGAAGTCTGAAGATATGCCTCCATAATTGCTTCGACATAGAGTGGGATTAGTTAGTCTTTGCAACCCAGTCCATTTTGAAACTGGGTTGACCTTTGTCATCTGTGCAAGGTACCCTCTCCCATGACATATCCTGTTTATCACAAACAGAAGATGAAGAAACGTTAGAATCATTAGGTGATTTGGGAGAGTGAACCTTCAGAACCCATCTATAGTCGGGTTTAACCCATTTCTTTTTCGAGGGGATGGGTGCCTCGGCACTTGCTCTTGAACTGGAAGCCGATCCTTGAGATGACTATGATTTTTGCTTCTTGACCGACATTCCCTTCTTGACCTTGGGAGATGGATTCTTGGCCTTGGGATTTGAATTCTTACCCTTCATGGCATTCCAGTCGCCATTGTCTGAACGTGACCTTGAGGGATTTCTTTTGGAAAATCTCCCTCTTGGCGTGTTCTGCCACCCTTGTGCATAGTAGGGAACATATGCGCGATTAGGACAATTTCTGGCAATGTGTCCAGGTGTTCCACGGTGAAAGCAAGTCTTCTTCTTCACGTAGGAGTTGTTTCTTCCTGCCCTTGGTGGTGTGCCCTTGCCTCATTTCTTATTGTTCCCACAAGCACAATTGCAGCAAGTCATCGGTTTGGCTTGTTTTGGTGGCTTGTATTTTTCAACCACATATTGATCAGAAGTAATTGAGTTAGAAGCAACAGATTCAGAGTTCAAGGAGTCATTGGATTGTTCAATAGTTTTCTCCTTGTTCTCATCTTCTACTACTTTACCTGCACATGAAGTATAAGCATTAGAATCGTTCAACTCAACACTTTCTGGCACAACCACGGCAGAATTGTCAAAGATATCATCAAATATATCGAAAAAATTTGAGTCATCAGACTTTGACACAAAATTAGTATCAGACTCAATCTTTCCATCCTCCTGCTTTCCCTGGCTTACTAACGAATCTGCATAGGAAGTAGAAATGTTAGTATTTTCAACCTGAATACTACCTCCTGACACAAATCCAGCTGGTTTGCCATATTTGAGATAAGGCTCTCTGGCAATCTCCTCTTTGGTCAAAGGATTATACTGATAGGTGTGATTAAAAAGGAGGAGGCACTTTACAATATCCTAGACCCTTTTGCTGGTTATTTTTGAATTGTAAACTATGTTCTATCATGGACGCAACTACTTCACTTGACCCATCAAATTTTCTGAAATTAAAATATGCATTTTCAAATTTGTTTTTCAATGTGTCAAGCTCAGCAGTTAACTCAACAAGTTGTTCTATCACATATCTATAGTTAGCACATATATTGTTGTACTCTTCCTGAAGTTTTCTAAAATCTTTAGTTTTTGTTTCTAATTGTGCTTTCAGAGGTTTCTGTCCTTTCCTAAGTTGATATCCTTCGTATTTTAGGTCCTCATTTTCTCTTTTTAGCAAATCAATTTGTTCGCGAAGAAATTTAATCGTAGCTTCACAAGATGGAGTACATGAAACTTTATTTACCGGAATGGATGTGGAACCCCCAAAATTCCTTTCCTTTTTAATAGGGAGAGCACCCAGGTTCGAATCTTGCAACCCCCAAAATTCCTTTCCTTTTTAAATGAACGCAGTGCGAACTTTGGACCCTATGCGAGGTTGACCATGAATCTGAGGCGAGGACCGCAAAACCCGACCGTACACGTGAGATGCTGGCAACACACCGAACCGCACACTCTGAGGCTGCACACTCCGAGGCGAGGCCGCACACTCCGAGGCCGTACACCTTCAACTGGCCGTACACCTTCAACAGCTCGCGAAAAAACGACGTTTTTCACCCTTTTTGGTCCAAAACTCGATCAAAAACTCGTTTTTAGGAAAAACGCGAAGAACAAACCCCCCTTATTTTGCCAAGATCTATCCAAAAACGCAAAAATCCTTCAAAAATAAGGTCAAATACGCTCCAGATCTGACAAAGATGATTGATACAATCCAAGCTCTGATACCACTTGTAAGTCCCCAATCTGCTTGTGTATCAATCAGATCCGTTTGATGGTGCAGAATCTCAATCAAACGGATGATGCCAGATCTAATGAAGAAGAAGGAGAAGAAGAAGATGATGAATCTTGTATGAATTGTTTAGAATGAAGATCCAGATACAAGATTCACATACAAACACACACACTTAAGCTCCTCTCTACTCTCAACCTTTTTCCCCTCTTACACTCCTCACCCTATTTATATGGACATGGGTCGTACACGGGTGTACGGCCGTACACCCATGTGCGGCCGTACACACAAACCGCAAACACATATAATCATAAAAATACCTTTAACTAGAAAAACCAAAGTATAAACCAAAATTAGACCCAACAATCTCCCCCTTAGTTTATATCTTTCTTTTCTAATTGACCCAACAAGCTCCCCCTAAAAAGTAGCTGTCTTTTCTTGTCAATCTTCATCGGGAGCTTGGCTTCAGCTTTTATCTTCGAATTCTTCACAACTTCAAGATGAACTTGATGAATCTTCAATGAATGACTTCATCTTGAGCGGTTGGGTTTTTCATCAGGATTTGGCTTTGAACGCACGTTGGGTGAGCAAGCTTCTTGAAAAGATTTTTGAAAATTTCGCTTTCAGCTTGAGAATCTTCAGAGAGAATAGAGAACGAAACTTCTGGATCACATGATCTTCAATTACAGCTATCCCTTGCTTCTGGGGTTGAAGGATTGAATGTTGAAAGTGTTGGATTAGTGTCTAAGTCCATAACTATAATTGGTATATACTTGACCCGACCCGGCATGGTCCATTTGGGTTGCATGGTATCGGGACATTTGGGTAGACCTTTTGTGAGAAGAGGATATTGTGACATATTAATATATTATAAGTTCTAATATATTAATATGAAATCCTATTATTTAATTAGTATTGATCAAGAATTAATTTGGAATTAATTTAGTGATCAAAAGAGACTAATTAAATATATGGGGATTGATTGTGTAAATCATTGATTCTTGTATATGTGGGCTTATGATCCATGATTCCTTATGTTGGGTTTAACCCATGTGGTGATCCATGGATACTCCATGGTGGTTAAAACCCATGGAGCATAAGGAATTGGTAAAGTCATGAGTTACATGGTGTAACCCTAATAGCCACACTATATAAAGACCCCATTGGTTGGTGAAATTGGCACTAGTGCATAATATAGAGGGCAAGCCAATTTCTATGAACTCATATCTTCTCTCATGGTTATTCCAAATGTTCCTGGTGTTGTGTGAACCATTTGAGGTGTCATATTTGGGGCACTAGGCTCTTGAGCTCCATGGAATCAAGCACAAACAAAGAGGTATGTAATTCTACTAGTTTTATATTACTTGTACTTCATAATATGCTAGTTAGGATAATACCTTGGAAAATTGATATTTGCATGTATAATAGAGAAAACATAGATCCAAGGTATTTAGGGTTGCATGTAGACTTAGGAATGTTAGAATGCTCAAAACCCAACAGTGGTATCAGATACTAGGCTTGTTTTCTTGTTATACTTGCAAAATTGGCTGAAAAAACGAACTTTTTTGTTGTCTGAACAGCAGACTCGCCGAGTCCATAAAGGGACTCGACGAGTCCAAGGCAAAAAGCAACCAACTCTTGGAGTTTTTTCATGCACTCGACGAGTTGGACCCCCAAACAACATATCTTCGACTGTTTTGGCTGGAATTGGACTAGGAACATTACCCTAAGCTGTTTTTGAACTTATAAACTTGTTTTTGATGTGGTAATGTTCATGCTAATCCAATTTCAAACATAATTGTCAATTGTTTCATGTTTTGTATTAGTTTAAAAGTTATGCTAATTACATGAAAAAGTTTGATGTGAATTATCTTTGTTCATATGAGTTGCTTAGATTAATAGAAAAGTTAATTGATTATGTGTTTTCAATCCATTTTAATCTAAGAGTTGATTCTAAAATGTGTTTTTGTAACTTTTCCTCAAATTACATGAAAAGTCACATTAAAGTTTCATAAAACTCATAAATATTTCATAAGTTATGAATAAAGAAAAGTCACATTATTTTAATGGTTTAAAGCCTTCCATAACTTGTCCTCAAGTTATGGAACTTGAAGAGTTTTCTAATTAATAACTACTTTAAACACATAAGTTATGGAACTGAAAAGTTTTTGAATAGTTTCAATACTTGCCCTCAAGTTTTGGAATTTGTAAAGTTTACCCCTGATGAATACTTTAATTCCAAATCAAACCCTAGAAATTTAAAAGTTTAAAATTCAACCCTTATACTATTATTATAATTTTAATTATATAGATATGTATAAGATAAAGCCAATCTTACCGTTAGTAGGCCTCATTTACGAAGCTGGTCTATAAGGGGGGTATAAGGTTACTGCCTATAAAATGGCAGTTTAATGGGTGTCCACTCTCACCCACCGCTTCCTTGACTGGTGGAGGGTCGTTAGCCGAACGGGTAGGATAAGGACTATAATTCTCCCTTCATTAAAAGTATAATGATAAATACTAAGTAACTAAACACTTATAAATTCCCAATCTTAGTTACTTAGGAAAATGTGAAATGGTGCTAACCCATGAAATTACACTTTGCACCTTTGTTAAGTCGTTAGTGGAGCGTGTGTGGTTAACCGGCACACCAACATGGGACTGACAATGTGTGGTGAAGGGTAACTTAAGTTTATCATAGATTGGTGGAGCGTGTGTGGTTCACCGGCACATCAATTTGGTGATAAAATTGAGGGTACCAAGTTAATTTGCATGGTTATTCACACCTTGTTTGTGATCCTCGGCATCCCAGTCACAAACTTGAGAGGGAACAATCGAGATTCAAACATGCCATTGAAAGTTCAATGTAACTCAAAAGATCTAGGAGTTTCAAATCCAATTAAAACTTAATTAAATTTCGTTTTTCATGGTGAAAATTGGTAAATCGTCATTTACCTACGTTCAACTATTTTATAACTTGGATTACGGCATCCCTCTTCCAGTTATAAGTAGGTTGTTGGGTCCTAGCCTTAATATTTCATATTGGGTGTTATATTAAGGACTTTAAATCAACTAAACTTGAATTCCTCCCATTATAGATGTCTAGTTAAGACAACTATGGTCTTCCCAAATCTTTAGGAAAAAGCTTTCCTAATGAAGATGATATCCCACATGGCAATCAAGGTGAAAGATTAATCCCTTTGGTGTGGATTAATGGGACTGGAAATCAGGCTTCACTTCCTCCACCTCGTCTAAAAATTCTCCCTATCCCACAACTTTCAGGACTTGAAAAGTTCTAAGTCACTCAATCCCTATTGGAAAGCAAAGACTATATGTGCTTACATCTTGGAGGTTAAGTCACATATTAGCAAGCCGGGAGAGTCGGGTGTCAAAGTCTCGAGCTAGCTGGCTGTTGATTTGGTTCTTCAGTCACTCCCTGATGACAGATCAAGACATGACCCTTAATAATCTTACATATTTGCTTGATGATGCTAAATCGGAAATGATTTGGAGCATTGGTAAAGCAAATTTGATTGGAAGATCAACTTCCCAAACTTCCATGGACATTGGCAATGGTAACATTAGAAATCCAGAAAAAACTTTCTCTTCCCAATGGAAAGGGATCGTCCATGGTCAAGTCATTTGACCCAATGGTAAAGAGAAAGGATAAGTCTGAGATAGTCTCATGTACCATTTCCAAAGAGCCCATATGTTTCTTTTGCGAAAAGAAGGGGGCATTGGTTGCGAAGCTGCCAGATTTACCTGAAAGATATGGTAAAATCTAAAGTTTGACTCTACTTCAGGTAAAGTCCATTATCTAACTCTATTAAGTATCTTTTGGAGATTCCTAATACATAATGTAATCTAATTACATATTGATGTTTTTTAGAATCAAAGGAAGCTTAAAGAAAGAGTATGCTGATTCTGCTCGCGAAGTTGGTTCGGTGATCAGAATTTTGAGCAACTGCTTAAGAGTTACGATAGATTTCTTAGGAATAGATATCAACATAGTTTTCAAATGTATTTGCATTGTAAGGGTAAGATTTTTCCGCAAGTTTAAAAAAAAACAGTTTTGATTTATTTATTTTAAGTATTCTTACAATGGCATTTGTGAAAAATTATTGTTTACATGTTTACATTGATAGCAATATTGGAAAATGGATTTGATCCTTCATTTGTGGTAGTGTCATAATTTACCAAATAAGGAAAGATTCTCATCACCCAAGTTTTAGTTGGATAGAAACTTGGAATCATGCAAGTTGTATTGTGTGATGAATGAGAATTTTCATTTTTGGGAAATTAAGACTAAGTCCTTGTTCACATGTATACGTGAGTCAAGAGAAGGACTAAAGGATCGGGTGCACTAGGTTGTGCATTGATCAGGTTCACCACAAAGAATGATAAGATTATTCTTCATGATTTACTAAAGTTTAGTAAATATGGTTATGCTTAAAAGTTTAAGTGTAATTCTGAAACATTGGAAAAGGTTTCAATGTATGGCAGAACGGATGAGAAGAATCAAATAAGAAAAAAGTTTCTCTAATCTGAAGAGATGGGAGAGTACTTGAGTATCTTGTTTTATGATTATCTTAGTGATTATGAAATCATATCACAATTGATTCTCTAAGGACACCTTAGTGCATGTGTTTGACTGATGAGAGGAATCATGAATTGTTGAAATGGTTAAATCAAAAGATAAATCATACTTCATTCGAAAATCAACTCTTAGAGTCATACTCCAAGATTGTAACTCGAGTGACATAATCTTAAGAAAATGTTTATAACGCTTGTCAAATGTAGAGTAAGTTGTTTCCTATTCTTGTACATTTGAAGTTGGTAAGTTGTGATGTTTTGGATAAGACAAAGACCAACTAAGACCAATTGTGAGAAGTGTTTAACTTGATAAGAATCCGCACTAACTCTTGAATATTTGTTTTGTCAAGGAATGATTATTGACAAAAGAGAATCTTATATGTCAAGAGGTCAGTGGGAGTCTTTTTAAAAATCTTGAGAAATCTTTAAGAACTAATCAAGAGTATTGTTAATCACTAGCCCACGACTTGAGGTTTGTAACCTATCGTGTTGACATATTCTTATTTCCGTGTCTATTCCAGTTAAAAGTTGACTTTGCATATGAGTTCTATGAGTTCTCAATTGTTGCATAACAACCTGGAAGCAATGGTAGGCCCTTGAGCTACCAAGTGGCAAGAAATTAAGATTGAACAAGTTCAGTCCATATGAGTTTGGATTTGTCACTAACCTTGTCGTGTGATTATGGTTTTGACAAAGTCACATGGATATGAACACATGCACCATAAAAATCTAAGTGTTGTAAGGTTTCTCTCCGATTCATGAAAATGATGGTGAGGAAACGCTTTCACTAAGTATATTTTAAGTAGATAGCAATTATGATATTTGCATTCTCAAAGTCATTAGTGGAGCGCGTGTGGTTAACCGACACACTAACATGGACTTGTGAGAATGGCAAAAAGGTCTAAACATTATGAATACGGCATCCCTCTTCATAATTGTTTAGACAAACATGTGATCTATCTAAGGAAAGGTGTATGATTTTGATAAAGTCTTATCAAAGAAATATTGTATCAGAAATCTGAACTTTGGCAAGAAAGTAAATAAAGTATTGATTTCTGGAAGTCCAGTTGATTTCTGAGTACATGTCAAAGCTAGTGGGAGCATAAGTGTTGTGCTAGTAAGATAATAATCATTGTGCTAGTGGGAGCATGATTATTATGGTTAGTGTTGCAAGTTAGCAATGTTAATTATAAAAAACAAAAGGTTCAATTCGCTTTGAAAAGTTGTTTTGCTATAATTAAGGGAGAGGATTTATACTTCATTCCAATTCTAAAAGCTTCGGTTGAGATTTTGATCAACTTTAGTCAAGGCTATATATGAATGTTATGTTGGAATGGTTCAGCTTAACGAAATTCTATATATGTTGCATTCTCAAAATTCAATTATGATTACGACATCCCTCTTCATACTTCGAATTGTGAGAACATGGCAAATAAAAATTTTATAGCATGAATCGTGTTCCATATACTTCGGGTTAGGATCGATTGCATGTGCTATAATATTCATCCATTCTAAATTTTTCAAAAGCCTGGGGCGTTAAGAGGGAAAAAGGAATAGAACTGGATTTGACTAAAATGATTAAGCAATTGTCGAGGAAAATCTGAGGTTTGCCAAAGATTGGTTGCTCATGGACAATTGGAAGTATAGAGATAGGACCATATTGACATATTCGGAAAGCAGGAAACTCTTGTTCAGAAGTGATAGTCAAAGTGAGAATATGGAATTGTCTCCATATGTGGAATTTATTCTTTGAATCTGTGTAAGATTAGAGAACTTAATGCAAGAAGGGTGTTCAAAGGAATGTACTTTGAATGTGAGACTTCGTTTCCATGGAATTGCTCTCCATTGGAATACTTTGTAATGTCTGTTGCCAAGTCTTTGTTACTTGTGTGCATATTCATTACAAGAGAATCATTGCATGTAAGTTTAGAATCTAACAGATTACAGTAAATGGCAAGAGTTTGGTATTCTTACATTTACAAAAGGGATTGGGATTGTGAAATGAGCATCATTGGAGTCATGTTCAATTGATCTATTTCACAAAAGAACGGACCATAGGTAAACATAGTGTGCATGCTTGGAGCATGACATGACTATTGTTTTATTCAAGTATCAAGTTGATAAATCGAATCATTATATAAAGAATAATGACTAATCAATATGATGCTTAGATAAAAGGTGTTTTATTTACACTCAAAGTGTTGGGGCCATATAAGATTAGTATTATTATTGTGTTTCACTTTGCATGTTTTGACTTCCAGAATAACTGGGTCATTCTTCCCGAATGACTAAGGTATTCAAACCATCCACAGTCGGTCAGATGTTGGAAGTAGATATGAATCAAGACTGTAATGAAGCTGGTTTGTAGATGTCCAAGGTAGTGGACATAGCAAGAGTTGCTGCATCATTCATGAGTGCTCATAAGTTCTGAGTATTGGATTAAACCCACGCTCATTTGAATCACTTCATGGATTTTATCACGAGTGAATCATGAGACGATAATATCTTATATTCTTCAAACCTAGAGATATGAGTTGTTGACTATGAGTTGGTTATACATTGATTGCACGAAAACGCATTGGTAACTCGATGTTATAAAACGTGCCTTTTTGTATGATTCAACAAGTAGTTAGTACAAGCATATGAGTCAAAGTTTATCCATTCCTTTTATCCTTAAAGGGATAAAAGTGATATCTGTGGGCCCCTCGATGATTTAGTGATGACACCCCTAAGTAGGGGTAGAATTGGTACGATACCAATTTATTTTTCTTTAAACCGTGTACCGTACCAACTATAATTGGTATAAAAAAAATTTCTACCGGTACCATACCAAGTATACTTGGTACCAATTTATTTGGCTACCAACATGTTTGGTTGGTACAAATTGGTAATGGTATATACCAACTTCTTTCAATTTTCTATTGTAAGATTTAAAAATAAGCAAAGACATCGGGATTTTGATGTTTAGTATAGAAATTAGTTACGTAGTTCTTTTTGTTTACAAAAGAATTCTACTAAAGCAAAGACATCGGAATTTTGATGTTTAGTATACAAATTAGTTACGTAGTTCTTTTGTTTACAAAAGAATTATACTAAAGTAATGCTAAATTAACGTTTTAATTTCGTGCTTTAACGTGGTAATAACTATTGACTAATACAATCAAATGACTAATATAATGTTATTAAAACTGTAAACACTAAACACAATTAATAGTTGAAATATACGATTTCATATATATATATATATATATATATATATATATATATATATATATATGTATAATAAATGAATTCGTTGGTACGGTATTACCATGGTATTCAAATTTTTGTACCATTACCGTACCAACATTCATCAATTGGTACGGTACTACCAACCAAATATGTTGGCTACCAAATGTATTGGCTACCAAGATTATTGGTTCGGTTGGTAACATGTTTGTTGGTTTTCCGTGGTACAATTTTTCCAGCCCTACCCCTAAGTGCTTGGCCAAGCCTGGACTGATTTGATTTGTTCAATTAGTCGGTCTTCATAAATCAAAAATCGGGAAATAAAAAATGGACAGAGAGAATGATTATAATCCATGTCTCAGTCCATATGATATCTAGAATGGAGGAATATATGATCACTTATCTAATGGACGCGTCATTGATTTGTTCAGAGTTTGACAACGGCTTTTAAGAGCTACGATTGCTAGTCGGGTTATGAAGTCATACTTGCAATAGTAGTTATTAGACTTATCCAAGTGGGAGACTGTTGGATTAGTTTCTAAGTCCATAACTACAATTGGTATATACTTGACCCGACCTGGCATGGTCCATTTGGGTTGCATGGCATCGGGACATTTGGGTAGACCTTTTGTGAGAAGAGGATATTTGTGACATATTAATATATTATAAGTTATAATATATTAATATGAAATCATATTATTTAATTAGTATTGATCAAGAATCAATTTGGAATTAATTTAGTGATAAAAAGAGACTAATTAAATATATGGGGATTGATTGTGTAAATCATTGATTCTTGTATATTTGGGCTTATGATCCATGATTCCTTATGTTGGGTTTAACCCATGTGATGATCCATGGATAGTCCATGCAGGTTAAAACCCATGGAGAATAAGGAATGAGTAAAGTCATGAGTTACAAGGTGTAACCCTAATAGCCACACTATATAAAGAACCCATTGGTTGGTGAAATTGGCACTAGTGCATAATATAGAGGGCAAGCCAATTTCTATGAACTCATATCTTCTCTCATGGTTATTACAAATGTTCATGGTGTTGTGTAAAACATTTGAGGTGTCACATTTGGGGCACTAGGATCTTGAGCTCCATGGAATCAAGCACAAACAAAGAGGTATGTAATTCTACTAGTTTTATATTACTTGTACTTCATAATATGCTAGTTAGGATAATACCTTGGAAAATTGATATTTGCATGTATAATAGAGAAAACATAGATCCAAGGTATTTAGGGTTGCATGTACACTTAGGAGTGTTAGAATGCTTAAAAACCAATAGGAAGAATAATCTTCATTTCTTGCTCCTTTGAATGAAAATTCTTCGACACTCACGGATGAAGTCTTGGCTCAGAAATTATTGATACAGACTCCATGAGTTGCATCTACATCTGAATTCACTTTTAAGACAAAAAAAAACTAAAAGAAAACTTAGCACACAATATTTTTAGATTTTCAATATTTTCTGAAAAAATAAAACAGAAACAATAATATTTTTGGATTTTTGATTTTCTGAACAAAAAAATAAAACAGAAGTAACACTATTTTTAGATTTTTTTAATTTTTTTTAATTCTCCCCCTAAATTTGTGCATAGAGGAAAACTATGAACAAATTTAACAAAAACAAAATATTTGGGATCAAACTTGTCAAGCAATCCAATATCGTTTATCAGCACACACGTCTGCATGTCTAGATCTAGTCAATCGCCGGTATTGTGGTCCACTTAAACACAAAGGATGTTGACAATTTGGACAGATTATAAGTGACATGTCATTGTCATATATATTCCAAAATGGACATTTAGCTGATGACGACCAAGGATATTGTTGTCCACTTAAATTAAGCAGCGGGATCTACAGACAACCTCTAAATGGTTCAATTTTAGGTGTACTAGAACGTGTTTCCCACTTCCCGATATACCCCGGTAATCAAGAACTTCCAAAGAACTCCTTACTTTAGGTGAGTATTCAATAATTAAGAAAGAATTCAGATATAGAAGTGCATATGTTATATCCCAGGTCAGATGTCTTCCAATCACACAGAGGGAACAACATATGACTAATAGAGAGAGAGGGATTGAGAGGTAGAATGTTGCATATGATGTGTCCTAGGTCGGATCTTCCAATCATGCAGAGGGGACAACATATGGCTAACAGATAGAAATAATTTCATAGATAAGGAGGTGCGTAGAATTAGAGTTGCATATGTTGCATTCTAGGACGGATCTATTCCAATCACGCAGAGGAATCAACATATGACTGACAGATATAAAGCAAGAAAATAATTTCCTACAGACCTACTTTATCAGAACCCCCCAGTTGCCCTATCAATACCGGACTTAAGGACATGAGTCCATACATCAAGGAATAGTTAAGCCATAGTTCTAGATGCATATTAATTTAGTGTATCTTGTGGGTTCCCATGTTTATCTCACTGCTCAATCTACCCGAGCGTCGTATGGTCAGTCCAAATGAAACTATCAAAGTCTATATTGTCTAGTCCTTTCATGGTCAATCAATGTATAATCCTTTTAAATCCTTTGTGCCTACTAGCACATTGAATACAGAGTCTAGACAATTCGGCTTTAGTGCATTACACGCATAATAAATTGCCCTTTAGCACTGTACTTCATATCACTTCCCAAAACAATACCTACTAAATAAAGACATATAAGGAAATAAAAGATTGTCTTCAAAATGAATCAGATTAAGATAAGCTCAGGAGTATAGAGAAGAAAATCTCAAACCGTAAGTCACCGATTAAATTTGCATCCAGAAGGTCTGAGAACAGCACACATAATCTCAGAACAGATCCGAAAGTTCTTCATGTCATTAAGCACAAACCTTTGTGATCCCTTCCTTTCTTCCCTTCCCGCAAAGGACACATACTCTCAAACAAAGGTCTGAATGTTGTACAGTTGAGAGATGCCTCCTATCATGTGCCTGGAACAGCCACTATCAACAAACCGAAGTCTGATGATATGCCTCCATAGCTGCTCCGACACAGAGCGGGATCCGTTGGTCTTTGGAACCCAGTCCATTTTGAAACTGGGTCGACTTTTTTCATTCTTGCAAGGAACTCTCTCCCAAGACATGTCCTGCTTATCACAAACAGAAGATGAAGAAATATTAGAAGCATTAGGAGATTTGGGAGAGTGAACCTTTGGTACCCATCTGTAGTTGGGTTTAACTCATTTCTTGTTCGATCCGATGGGTGCCCTGGCACTTGGTTCAGAACTGGAAGCCGATCATTGAGATGACTTTGATTTTTGCTTCTTGACCGACATTCCCTTCTTGACCTTGGGAGATGGATTCTTGGCCTTTGGATTTGAATTCTTGCCCTTCATGGCATTCCAGTCGCCATTGTCTGAACGTGACCTTGAGGGGTTTCTTTTGGAGTATCTCCCTCTTGGCGCGTTCTGCCATCCTTGTGCATAGTAGGGAGTGTATGCGCGATTAGGACAATTTCTGGAAATGTGTCCAGGTGTTCCACAGTGAAAGCAAGTCTACTTCTTCACGTAGGAGTTGTTTCTTCCTGCCCCTGGTGGCGTATCCTTGCCTTGTTCCTGGTTGTTCCCACATGCACACTTGCAACAGGCACTCTGTTTCGCTTGTTTTGGTGGCATGTACTTCTCAACAGTAGGTTGATCAGAAGCAACTGCATTCGAAGCAACAGATTCAGAGTTCAAGGAGACATTGGTTTGTTGAACAGTTTTCTCCTTGTTCCCATCTTCCGTCACTTTCTGGCACATCCACGGCAGAATTATCAAAGATATCATCAAATATATCGAAAAAATTGAAGTCATCAGACTTTGATAAAATTTCATTTTCAGATACACTCTCTTCAGCTGCTTGCTTTGATTGACTTAATGATTGATCTGCATGGGAAGTAGAAACATTAGTATTTTCAACAATAATACTGTGTCCTGACACAAATCCATATTTAAGATGTGGCTCTCTGTCCATTTCCTCTTTTGTCAAAGGGTTACACTGATAGGTGTGATTAAAAGGAGGAGGCACATTATCATATCCTAAACCCTTTGACTGATTATTTTTATATCTCAAACTATTTTCCTTCATATATGCAACTACTTCAATGGACACATCAAATTTTCTAAAATTAAAATCTGCATTTTCAAATTTGTTTTTCAATGTGTCAAGTTCAGCAGTTAACTCAACAAGTTGTTCAGTCACAAATCTATAGTTGGCACATTTATTACTGTATTCTTCTTGTAGTTTTCGGAAGTCCTTGGTTTTGGTCTCTAATTGTGATTTTAAGGGTTTTTGACATTTTCTAAGTTGATATCCTTCGTATTTTAGGTCCTCATTTTCCCGTTTTAGCAAATCAATTTGTTCGTGAAGAAATTTAATCGTAGCTTTACAAGATGCAGTACATGAAACTTCATTTACCGAAAAGGATGAGGAACTCATTTTTATAAAAGATATGCCCTTTGACTAAAAACTCAAAAGTCAACCTTAAAAGTCAATTTTAAAAAGTCAAACTTAAAAGTCAAACTTGAAAAGTCAAACTTAAAAGTCAAACCGAAAAGCTAAATTTGAAAAATTAAAAGTTAAACGAAAAATTCAAAGTTAAAAGTCAAAGGTCAAACTTGGAAGTCAAAGTCAAAATTTTAGGTCAAAAGTCAAAATTAAAAATTTAAAAATTAAAAGCTAAAATTTTGGAAGAAAATAGAAATTAAAATTAAAAGAAATTTGAATTTTGGGCTAGAAGTGTCAATTTTGCGAAAATAGGTGCGAAAGGGAGTGCTTTTGAATTAAATTTCGAAGGAATGGAACAAAGGACTTGCTAGTCCAACTGGTAAGACACGTTGTTTAGTAGGAAGGAGACCCGGGTTCGATCCACGGCACCCCCAATTCCGTTTCCTCCTTTTTTTATAAATGTACTATGCGAGGACTTCACATGCGAGCACGTCTGCTGGCCGAGAATATGAAGCGAGGACGAGGCACGTGTGCGAAGATGGTCGGACACGTGCTGGACTGCTGGGTCGTAAACTCTGAAACCGGAATCCCGTGTACGGCCGAATACCGAAGACCGCACACCGAGGCTGCACACAGAGGACCGTACACTCCAAGGCCGCACAAGGACTTCGGGCCGTGAACCCTTCTTGGGCCGTACACCCTTCAAAGGCCGAGAACCCTTCAAGGGTCGTGAACACTTCGCAGATATGAAAAAAAAACAGCGATTTTTTGCCCCTTTTTGCTCCAAAACTCGTTTTTATCAAAAATGCAAAGATCCTTCAAAAATAAGATCAAATAAGCTCTAGATCTGACAAAATTGATTGATACAAACCAAGCTCTGATACCACTTGTAAGTCCCCAATCTGCTTGTGTATCAATCAGAACCGTTTGATGGTGCGGAATCCCAATCAAACGGATGACGCCAGATCTAATGAAGAAGAAGGAGAAGAAGAAGATGTTGAATCTTGTATGAATTGATTACAATGAAGATCCAGATAGAAGATTCACATACAAACACACACACTTAAGCTCCTCTCTACTCTCAGCCTTTTTCCCCTCTTACACTCCTCACCCTATTTATATGGACATGAGCCGTACACGGGTCTACAGCCGTACACCCGTGTACGGCCGTACACACAAACCGCAAACATATACAATCATAAAAATACATTTAACTAGAAAAGCAAAGTATAAACCAAAATTATACCCAACAAAAATCCCGTTCTTGTTGACAAGGTGCCCCAGAAACTGCACCTCGCGCAACCAAAACTTGCACTTGGAGAACTTGGCGTACAAGCTCTCCCCCCTCAGGGTATCCAACACCTCCCACAAGTGCTCGTCATGCTGCTCCTGCGTCTTGGAGTAAACCAAGATATCGTCAATAAAGACTATCACAGACCGATACAACATCGGTCTGCATACACGGTTCATGAGGTCCATGAACGCAGCAGGAGCATTGGTGAGCTCGAAGGGCATTACCACGAACTCGTAGTGGCCATAGCCAGTCCGAAATGTAGTCTTCTGTACATCCTCGTCTCTGAATCGTATCTGATGGTAGCTTGAACGCTCGACCTATAGCTGGTCGAAAAGATCATTAATCCTCGGGAGTGGGTAACGGTTCTCAACCGTTACCTTTTTTCAGCTCCCGGTAATCTATACACATCCGATGCGACTCGTCCATCTTCTTCACAAACAGGATCGGGGCTCCCCAAGGCAAACTGCTCGGCCTGATAAATATCTTGTCTAACAGCTCCTGCAGTTGTGTAGACAACTCATGCATCTCGGGAGGAGCCAACCGATATGGTGCCTTGCCTATTGGAGCCGCATCGGGGACTAGGTCGATCCAGAACTCCACCTGCCTCTCCGGAGGTATCTCAGGAAGCTCTTCTGGAAATACATCCGAGTACTCTCGTACCACTGGCACATCGCTCACGGTCGCCTTACCCGCTTCCCGGGTATCCATAATGTAGGCGACGTTGTAAGTCCCTAAAATTGCTTGACGTATCAATCTGATCCACTTGATGGTGTGGAATCCCAATCAAGTGGATGATATAAGATGAAATGGAGGAGAAGAAGAAGAAGAGCTTGATGAATCTTCAATGTATTGATGATATGAATGATGATCCTTACACAAGATTCACACACACTAGTTCTCTCTCTAACTTTCTCTCTCTAGCACATGCTTTACACAACAATGGCTTCCCCTCCTCCAATATCTTGACCGAAAATCCCTCCCCTGTCTAATGCCCCCTTCTAAAACACTCCCCTTGCCCCTATATATACCTATGGACTACACACAAGCCCAAAACACAAAGGCTAGACCGAAAACACATGCGTTTTCGGTCCAAGCCACAAATAAACCAATAATAATTTCGGCCCAAGACTAAAAACAATAAATTCTTAGAAAAGCAAAGTATAAACCATATTTATGACCCAACAATCTCCCCCTTGGTTTATAGCTTTCTTTTCTTTTGACCTAACAAACTCCCCCTAGGATTGTAGCTTGCTTTTCTTCTCAGTCATCACTCTGTGAGCTTAGCTTCAGCGTGTATCTACGATTTCTTCACAGTTTCAGAATGAACAAATGAATCTTCTACGTAATTGACTTCATCTTGAACATTTGGGCTTCTCTTCAAAATTTGACATTGAACGCACGTTGGGTGTGGAGGCTTCATATAGAGATTCTTGAAAATTGGTGCTTTCAACTTGAGAATCTTCAGAGAGAATAACAGAGAGAACGAATCTTTTGGATCACTTCAGCAGGTACATAGATGGCAGCAAATGGATTGAGGAGGCTTCAATGCAATCTGTCACATAATCTTCAAGTACAGCTTCACCTTGCTTCTGGGGTTGAAAGATTGAATGTTGAAAGAATAATCTTCATTTCTTGTTCCTTCGAATGAGAATTCTTCGACAATCATGGATGAAGCTTTGGCTCATAAAATTTCGATACAGTCTCCATGAGTCTCGTCTACATCTGAATTCACCTTCAAGACAAAGAAAAATTTGAGATAAAAACAAAACTAAAAGAAAACTTAGCACACAATATTTTTGGAATTTTCATATTTTTTGAAAAAAATAAAACAAAAACAAAAATATTTTTCGATTTTTGAATTTTCTGAAAAAGAAATAAAACATAAATAACACTATTTTTGGTTTAAATTTTTTTGATTTTTGTTTGATTTTTAAAAATTTTAATTCTCCCCATAAATTTGTGCATAGAGGAAAACTATGAACAAATTTAATAAAAACAAAAATAATAGTTAATTGTAAGACTGATTTGGGATCAAAGTTGATAGACAATTCAATATCGTTTATCAGCACACACCTGCATGCTTAGATCTAGTCAATCACTGGTATTCTGGTCCACTTAAACACAAAGGATATTGACAAATTGGACAGATTATAAGTGACAAGTCATTGTGATCTATATTCCTAAATGGACCATTTAGCCGACGGCGACCAAGGGTATTGTTGTCCACTAAATTCAGCAACAAGATCTACAGACAACCTTTTAAATAGTTCAACTTTAGATGTACTAGATCGTGTTTCCCACTTCCTGACATACCCCGGTAATCAAGAACTTCCAAAGAACTATTTACTTTAGGTGAGTTTTCAATCATTAAGAAAAAAAGTTAGATATAGAACTGCATATGTTGTATCCCAGGTCGGATGTTTTCCAATCACGCAGAGGGAACAACATATGACTAACATAGATAGAGGGTTAGAGAGATAGTAGGATACATATGATGTGTCCCAGGTCGGATCTTCCGATAGCGCAGAGGGGACAGCATATGACTAACAGATAGAAAGAATTTCATAGCTTAAGATATGCATAGAGATAGAGTTGCATATGTTGCATTCCAGGTCGGATATGTTCCAATAACATAGAGGAGGCAACATCTGACTGACAGATAAAAATCAAGAAAATAATTTCCTACAGACCTACTTTATCAGAACCCCTCACTCGCCCTATCAGTACCACAATTAAGGACATGAGTCCATACATCAATGAAATGTTGAGCCACAGTTCTAGATAATTAACTTTTAGTCTATATCGCAGGTTCCCATGTTTATCTCACTACTCAATCTACCCAAGCGTCGTATCGTCAGTCCAAATGAAACTATCTAAGTACATATTGTCTAGTCCTTTCATTGTCAATCAATGTCTAATCCTTTTGAATCCTTTGTGCCTACCAACACATTCAACACAAAGTCTAGGCAATTTGGCTTAAGTTCATTACACGAATTTCATATTGCCCTTTAGCACTAGACTTCATATCACGTCCCAATAATACATATAAACCAAAAACTATAAGAAAATAAAAGATTGTCTTCAAAACGAATCATTTTAAGAAAAGCTCAGGAGTATCGAGAAGAAAACTCAAATCGTAACTCACCAATTGAATTTACATCCAGAAGGTCTGAGAACAGCACGCATATTTCAATCTCAGAACAGATCCGAAAATTCTTCACATCGTTAAGCACAAAACCCCTATGTGATCCTTTCCTTTCTTACTTTACTGCAAAGGACACATACTCTCAAATTAAATTTTTAGTGTTGTACAGTTGAGAGATGCCTCCTATCATGTGCCAGGAACAACCACTACCAACAAACCGAAGTCTGATGATATGCCTCCATAACTGCTCCGACACAGAGTGGGATCAGTTGGTCTTTGGAACACAGTCCATTTTGAAACTGGGTTGACCTTTGTCATCTTTGCAAGGAAGTCTCTCCCATGACATATCCTGCTTATCACAAACAGAAGATGAAGAAATGTTAGAATCATTAGGTGATTTGGGAGAGTGAACCTTTGGTACCCACTGTAGTTGGGTTTAACCCATTTCTTGTTTGATCGGTTAGGTGCCTTATTGCTTTCTTTGGAACTCGAAGCCGATCGCCGAGATGACTTTGACCTAACCGGTCTTGGTTTCACTGGTGCATCTCTTGAGTTGGACTTCTTGGCCAGCATTCCCTTCTTGACCTTGGGAGTTGGATTCTTGGCCTTTTGCTCGTTTCAATCACCATTCCGCGATTGTCACCTTAAAGGGATTCTTTTGGGGTATCTCCCTCTTGGCGCGTTCCGCCATCCTTGTGCGTAACAGGAAACATATGCGTGATAAGGAAAATTTCTGGCAATGTGTCTAGGTGTTCCACAGTGAAAACATGTCTTTTTCTTCACGTAGGAATTGTTTCTGCTTGCCCCTGGTAGCACGCCCTTGCCTTGTCTCTGATTGTTCCCACAAGCACACTTGCAATAGGCACTCTATATAGCTTGAATTGGTGGCCTGTATTTACCAACAACTGGTTGATTAGAAGCAACAGATTCAGAGTTCAAGGAGTCATTTGTTTGTTCAATCATTAGTATCTTTTATCTCAATACCCTCAATTGGCCCAGATTGTTCAGTTTTAACTGAAGCTGGTATAGGGGTTTGGCAATACTGAGCAGGTATTTCTTCCTCGTTGGTCTCAAGGGGTGGGTTATAGTTTTCATTGAAGGGAGGTGGAACACTATGATAACCTAGACCCTTGGTTTGATTATCTTTAAATGTTAATTGTTTCTCTATCATGGATGCAACTACCTCACTCGACACATCAAATTTCTTACAGATGAATTCAACATCTTTATATTTAGCTTTTAATGCATCAAATTCAGTAGTCAAGTTAGCAAGCTTTCCCTTAACATAATCATAATTCACACATTTATTGGTGTACTCTTCCTGAAGCTTCCTAAAGTCCTTGGTTTTGGCCTCTAATTGTTCTTTCAGGGGGTTTCTAACCTTTCCTAAGAGTATAGCCTTCGTACTTAAGGTCCTCATTTTCTCTTTTTAATAAATCGATTTGTTCACGAAGAAACTTAATCGTAGTTTCACAATATTGAGAGCATGAAACTTCATTGACCGGGATGTTTGCGGAGCTCATTGTTTAAAAAAAATGCCCTTTGACTATAAACCTCAAAAGTCCAACTTAAAATTAAAACCGCAAAGCTAAATGTGAAAACTTAAAGTTAAACGAAAAAGTCAAAGTTTAAAGTCAAAGTTCAAACTTGGACCATAGTCAATGACACAAGTATGATAAAATCCTTTTATAACAAGCCTTGCTAAATGTGTATGATATCCTTGTATGTATTCTTTCTAAAAGAATCTCTTACTCCTTCTAGCCTTGATTGAGAGATGAAGATTAGTCAAGCTCATACTTGATTATTAGACATGAATTACATCTCAATGTTCATTACTCTCAGTCATTTATCAGATCCAAGATTTGATATAACATTTTTGTAGTTGATGGATTTCCCAAAAACCATCAACAAGAACTCATTAATGAGAGATTCCACATTTATCAAGCCAAAGATGATGTCCACCATTAATGTGAACAGTTTGAGTTTGTGAATAGCTATTATTCAAGTTCAACAATTACTTGTTGAAACTAGTACCAACAATTGCTACCTCAAGCCATGTTTCTTGAGCTTCTTCATGTTTCATGTGCCTCCCACTTGATTTATCATTAGAAGCTTTCTCTTTACTAACTCAACATTTAGAGGAATAAGAGAACTTATTATTGGTGGGTTTGTGCATAATAATCTAAATTCCCTTTTAGAGTATTCTATAGACATGTAATTTGTTAGTGTTTGTATTCATGATACAATTTATAGTGATTGAAATATAATCCCAAAAATATTAAAGTAGGATATTTCTACCGATTATAGAGTAAACTATACCAAGTAAAGTTTAACTCATACGTTATCATCACTTTGGATTTAGATGATATTATTGTCTTGTATTTCAATTTTATATTTAAAACTTCGAAAAAGGTTTCACAATTATGGTTTACCATGTAAAATATAATTATAACCACTATAGTTGTTAATAAAGTTGATTTGGTATCTCGTGTTAAATCGTAGATATTCATTAGAAAGGAAGTCATACATCACATTGTATAGTTCCTTAATAATTATTTCCTCTAAATATTAGTGGAAATATGATTAGGAATGTTTTATATATAATAAAGATTCACATATGTCAAATAAACTACATTATTTGTCTTCAAATATCCATTTCTTGAAGTTGGAACATGTGTAATTCATTTATATAATAAAGATACCAATGTCATATATAAGTTTGATTTAAAACAAGTTTAAGTAAAAAGTGATTGCATATAGAACATAATTTTATTTATTGAAATATTGATATTTATTTTATAATTCAATTAAGAGATCTAGTCTCGTAAATAGAAGTTGATCATTTTAGAATATAAATATTATCGTTATGAAAAACAATCAAGTAAATAATCAAATATTTATATAAATTAACTGAGACACACACACACACACACACATATATATATATATATATATATATATATATATATATATATATATATATATATATATATATATATATATAGACATTCTAAATTTAAAACATATATTGTTCCAATCCAAACTTTATTTTATATTACAAGTAATTTATGTCCTAAACATAAATAATAAACTAAGCTCTGAGAGTGTAGTTCCAATTTGCTTGTGCTCAGATGGATACTTTTCTACAAATATTTGAAAGCCATTTACAAATATTAGATTAACAGTAAGTACCAAGTACTTGGGTGTTATATGAAAATTATGAGTTCTATCTAGTAGATACCTGAAGTACTAGTCTCTTCCAGACTTTCTCCACAAAAGAAATAAGATCCATCTATGTGGGCCTTCTTGGATTTCTTGGGCTTAAAGGTGTTCAGTCCATAAAAACATGGGCCTAATAAATCACATAAGGTGACTGTTTTTTGGTCTTGCATTATTCTATTGTTTGAACTAGTTTAAAAACAAATATCACTATTTTTATTGGAATATTTCTTAACCTGCTATATCTTCAGATATATATCTAAATTATCCAACACTTCTTGGAAGTCAATAATAACTATTCCTAGTGTGATGTTAGAAGCATCTTGAGCATTACAATGATGCCTTTACATACTGTCTCTCAAGACATCAACTCATTCGTTGATGTTCTATCTATTGAATGTCATTATTCCATTAAGCTATTCAAGAAATGAAAATTCATGGTTACAAGAGTGGATTATATATCTACAAAATTTTAACAAAATTCATTTAGCATTTTTAGTATTTAATCTTTAATAACTAATACCCTTTTAATTTCCAAAAATATTAATTATCAAAGTCTAAGATCAAAGTTGCAAAACAAATAAATCTTTATCCCATTCATTTGATTCCAACCCGATAAATATCGATTATCAATTATATTCTACTATATAATTCCTAGATTTATGGGATTGCTAATAACAAATTTGATTAGACGTGTTTGATCCCATCTATGCCTAGGAACTCTCCTGCTTACGTAACCTTTATCACAAAAGATTTCTGATCAAATCATCTAATTTGAAAAACTTGTGTAATTAGCCTATAACCTGGTTATACAAATTGTGAATACTCCCTGACCATCAAAAGATAACACTAAGCGATTAGGTGACTTTTATCCCACTAGTGCATACAAAAGATGTGCAAGTGTTTTTCAAAAAAGGATTGCATAATTTGAGGTTTGTAAGGGGTCATTGATGTTTTTATAATTCTAGTTTAAAAAACATATTATATCATGGTTATTGCATGAATCCAATAAACCATGGTATACTTTAAAAAAAATCTTATTTTATGTAAAATCACATATTAACAATGTTCTTTTATAAAATTTGGTTTTATAAAATTGTTGCAATCAAATTTTAATAGTTAGTATTAAGTTCGATGTTTGAGCGATTTAGAACATTTGTAAACCATTAATAAAACTTCATTTTATAAAATATGGTTTGAAGTTTGATAAGTTTATAAATATCTATTTTAAACTTATATAATTTTAATCCCAAAATTTTACTGGTTATTAGTTTTAGCGATAAAACTTGTTTTATTTTTAAAACTATTTTTATAATCTTATATTAAAAGGTAAATTTAATTAAAACTAAACTCCTTTGTGATGTTTATTTATGCTCAAATATTGTTTTGTATTTGAAAAACTAATTTATCAACCATAACATAATAATAACAACTTAAATATAAAACAACACAAACATTTAAAAAACATATGTGCATAAACCAACCAACTGTTGAAATTTTTTGAGCCATCAAAAAATGCCAAGTCAATTACTAAAGGGACATTTAAATGGACCAAAAATCTTCTAGTAATGTTGTTGTAGAATCTCTCACTTGGGAAAACCCTCATTACTTGCAAAAAGTTGAAAAACTTCTTGAAAGTATTAAATCGACACATGCAACACTTTCAGGAAGTGTTGCTGAAAGTGTCACAAAAGATCCAATAGTCTTTAAGGGAGCTGCCAACAGTGACAAGTTTAGTGTGAGTTTCTGGAAGTGTCACTATTTTCACTGCACACTTACATATTGCGAAAATTCACTTTTGGTCATCAAAAAATGGCTCCATCTTTATTTCTTATTTTATTTTTGTACAAATAAATTATTTTTAAAAACTAATCTATTACTTAGAAAAAAAATGAAGAAAACTAATTTATTTAATTATTACATACCACATGAATAAATAAATATTACAACCACTTTTTTGAAAAATCAACACAAACATCAACACAAAGGTCATTGGCTAGTGTATGCACATCATATACACTTATATACTCACAATTATATAAAACAACTCTTTGTTTTTGTTAAACAACTTTTATGACAAAAATACATGTAAACTTTTGTCACCTAAAATAACAATTATAAAGTTGTTAAAGAAAATATGTTTATATTTTTCTTGCAAACATAAAACTATCTATGTTTTCCAAAAACAAAGATTTCATCAACTTACCAAAAAATATAACTACTCTTGCAAAAATGGCTCTGATACCAAGTGTTAGGTTTTTTATTCAAAAATTGTTTCAAAAACATACACATAGCAACGGAAGACTTAAGATTTGAACAAAATAAAACTAGTTTTATTCTCACCAAAATATCATTTTACAAGACTTAGAAAGATTAAAAAAAAACTATAGAAGCAAAGCATTACAACCTTTGAAGACTTTGAGCCCTTTTGGCAATTTGAAAGTTGATGAAGATAGCTTTGAAACTCCAAGGTAGAAGTTTTATAGAGCTATTCACCAACAATAATTCAACTTGATAAGATATTAGTCTTCTTCTTGTAATAAAAGAATCTCTTAAACTCATGAGACAAAGAAACTAGTTTCACTTAAAAGAGAGTATTCAAGTATCATCTTCATCTTTATGTTCTTAACACTTTAAGAGACAAAACCTAGAGAGAATATGGATATGGGAAGCCACAAATTTCATGCTTTTGGCTTGTGAAATAATGGAAAAAACTACTTCTTTTATGTACTTACTTTAAGCCTTTATCACATGGGTCTTCTCACTTTATGACTTATGTTTTATTAAATCAACTAGCCATGCTTTCTATGATTATGGTGTGTTGAATAAATTAATCAAAAGCAAGTCTAATTTCTTCTTTATGGTCTCCTTGAATTGTTTATAACAAGAAGAAACTAGTTTTTAATAAATAAATAAATAAATAAAAACTCTTCTAATTTTTATAACTTTTAAAACATATAAATCCATATAAGACAAAAAAAACCACTTGGTCCAAAAATATGTACATGACATAATAAATCATATCTTATAAAAACCTATGATATATTTTGATACTAAACATTGAAAATTTATATTTGCATGAAATAAATAATTTTACAATTATTTACAAAATATATATTTATTTATCAAGAATCAAATTCTTATAAATAATATATTTGTATGAAGTTGTTGGTGTGACACTTTAAGATCATATATCATCTAACAATATCATTCTATAATGACTCATGGACATATAGATCGTTCACACACACACACACACACACACACATATATATATATATATATATATATATATATATATATATATATATATATATATATATATATATATATTGTCACACCCCCAAAACGAAACGGTGGAAACGTTCGGGGCTGGAGGACGTCATGTATAGTATCATAACAATTGTATCATAGTAATTAAAGTAAACACAACCATTACATTGAATAAGTAAAATATTTACATCAGTTTGATACATAGTTTGTATACATCAAAAGTATAGCAAAATATAAAAGACGTGACTCTATAGGCTCTGTCTTCTCAAAAGTCTGCAAGAGTACCTGTCTACTCATTTCCTGAGAATACAAGCGGTTTTGAAAAGAGTATCAACATTAAAGTGGGTGAGTTCATAAGCAATGTTTTTATAATGAAAACATGTTGATGAATCTGTGAAAATGTTTGTATGATTCCAAGAAAATCCAATATTTTCTTTAATAAAAGCGTGATAATACCGGTTTCTTCTATGACCACTTAGTTCATACTAGTTATGTATAAACCAATATTGAATAGACAGTTGATTATATGGATATGCCCTAAGCCCACAACCAAACAAGGAACAGGAAATAAGGCGGAAACCACACATTCTACAGTCTATCGGATATTCTTCATACATAACCCAGGTGCATAAACGAAGGAATTATAGAATTATCTATGAATTTTGTTACTGTATCCTGTGGTAGTATATGAAAAATGCTAGTTTGTATTCTTGGTTACTACCATATGTATTGTATGGTGAGTTATGTATGAAAACCTTTGTATAGGATGTTCTGTATGAAAAACCCTGGCTAACTCTAGTATATATAGTAGTTTTGTTACTTAAAGCAAAACCATGTTTACAAATTCCCTGGAATCCTCCAGTTGTGATGTATGATAGTTCTATTAATGAAAATAAAACTAATTGAAGAATGAATTTCCATAAACAGATGGTTTGTTTATACTATTATGAGTTCGTATAACCATGTTTGATATGACCTAGTGATCTTTACGACGTTCTTCAAGTGTTGGATATATGACATTTGTCACCTCAGGCATGCCTGCCTAACTATAGCTAGCAGTCCAGGTGTGGGATTGTCAATCCCGAATAGATCTATTCACAAATCTCACACTCTCCCTCCAGGAGACTATGGTTATACTATGTTAGGATTTAGTTATGTACCCCAAAGGGTACAAATTGAAGTAGTGTCTCACAACCCTGTATAAACTAGTTTACGTGTTGTTTTGTATAGCTCTCTTGTACTTGAAATCGTATGTATACTTCATAGAGTAATAATATTTATACTTAAATAATTACTTAGTGTGGTACTCTTGTATTCAGAAAGTAGATTGTATACCATAAACTATATTTGTCATAGTTTAAATGATTGCTAATGTATAATCCTGAGATGATAAAACTGTGTATTGAATCCCAAACTATACCTATTATAGTTTGCATGTGTATTAAGTACTCAGTTTGTGTATTGTTATGAAAACTATGCAGTTATAGTTGTGAGTGGAAAACATCCCTTATGCTCAACATGTTACAAAAGGGATAAGATATCTAAACATTTTATAAAATGTGTTGATCTTTTGGTTGTATCAATTGCATAAATTTTTAATCCTTTTTGAAATACTATGTATAAAGTTCATAAAAACTATTTGTATTTAGCTCGTATTCCCCCTGAAAACGTTAAAATAGTAAAAGCGTAGGGGTATGAACTCACTGTTGGTTGCGTGTAAGTGTCGGACAACGAGACTGGAATGAGGACCCTCAAGTTGTTGTACGCAAAGTTAACGAAATCCTAATAATAATTTAACACATATCGTAATTAAATTAGCGAATCCATTAGTTAAAGTGTTAGAAAAACACATGCTTTTAATTAAGGAATGTTACTGAGACTCGATCGAGGAGGAAAAGTGGGTTTGCAGCCAAGATTCACGAAGTAGGGAATATTGTGGTCGTGAAGGGATTACGGCCGTGAAATGTTCTCGGCCATGAACTATTCTCGGCCGTGAACGGTTCTTAGCCTTTGAAGGCTTTACGGTCTTTGAAGGGTTCACGGCCTGTTCTTGGTGAAATATGAAGATTTGAAGAGTTTACGGTCGTGAACTCAAGAATGAGGGGTGTTCGATTTGATGAAAGGATGAATATTTGATGCTCCAAAACACGTTCTAAGGAGGATTGAGTGAAAGATGAAGAGAAATCTTTGAGTTTTCGGTTGAGGTTTTTGGAGAGAGAGAGAGTGTTGATTTCCGGCCAAAAAAGTATAACTGAGGGTATCAACATATATATATATATATATATATATATATATATATATATATATATATATATATATATATATATATATATATATATATATATATATATATATATATAGATCCGGTAAGAAATTTTTTTGGGTAGGAAGGTAAGAAGTTTTTTTTCTACATATTTTTTTGACGAACAAAATAAATGAATCACTAGATGATTCATTTGTAAGATGATTCACAAGAAAAAATTCCCAAAAAAACATCTTTATGATTCATTTCTAAGTAAATTAAGAAAAAATTCATTTTTATGACAATTTTAGTGAATAACAACAAAATCATTGTATAAATGAATCATTGAGATGTTTTTTTGAGAATTTTTTCTTGTGAATCATCTTACAAATGAATCATCTAATGATTCATTTTGTTTGTTCGCGAAAAAAATATGTAGAAAAAAAACTTCTTACCTTCCTACCAAAAATTTCCTTCTTATTTGATCTTGACTATAAATATATATATATATATATATATATATATATATATATATATATATATATATATATATATATATATATAGGCTGGGTTCATGGTCGGTGGTGGGGTCCACCCAACCGTGCACGGTTCACGGCCGTGAACACGAGTGCGGCCGTGAACACCGAGTTGTCTGATACTTCGCTGATTTTCGAAGAAAAACTTGATTTTCTCACACGTCTTTAGACACGACACTTATATAAATTCAATTTATATAATCCAAGTTGTTTTCAACCCTTATAAGTTTGACAAAAAGAATAAAATTCGAAATTTTATTAACAGGATTTGACTTTCGTTGAGTGAAAAAGGTTTGGGTTGTCACATCATCCCCCCGATTGAGGCAATTTTGTCCCGAAATTCTAAAATGAATACAATTACGGACTAGGGAAAGAGATACGGATATTTCTGTTCATCTGGTCTTCGTGCTCCGAAGTGAATTCAGGTCCCCGCTTGGCATTCCAGTGAACCTTCACTATCGGGATGCGACTTTGGTTCTTTCGCTTGACTTCCCTATCCATAATTTCGACTGGCTCTTCCACGAAGTTAAGACTCTCATTGACTTTGATTTCATCAAGTGGAATTACAAGAGTCTCGTCGGATAGACACTTTTTGAGGTTTGAAACGTGGAAGACGGGATGTACGTTGTTAAGTTCTTAGGGTAAACGAAGTTTGTATGCTACGGGACCGATCCTAGCAAGGATCTCGAATGGCCGAATGTATCTCGGATAAAGCTTTCCACGCTTTCTGAATCGTATCATGCCTTTCCAGTGTGAGACCTTTAACAAGACGTGGTCACCAACCTGGAACTCCAAAGTTTTCGACTTTTGTCTGTTTAGCTCTTTTGTCTATCTCTTGAAGCCTTTAGTCGTTCCCGGATTTGTACGATCTTTTTTGTAGTTTCTCGGATGATTTCTAGGCCAGTGAGAGTGCTATCAGGGACTTGACCTCTAGCTAGATGCGTGTCACCCACCTCAGCCCAGCACAGAGGAGATCTGCACTTACGACCATACATGGCTTCGAAAGGAGCAGCCTTGATGCTAGTGTGATAGATGTTGTTGTAAGAGAACTCGACCAATGACAAATGGGTATCGCACGACTTACCAAAGTCGATAACGCACGTTCTCAGCATGTCTTCTAGGGTTTGAATGGTTCTCTCACTCTGCCCGTCGGTCTGTGGATGGTAAATTGTGCTCATATCCAACTTTGTTCCAAGAGCCTTCTGTAATGATTTCCAAAATATCGAGGTGAATCTGCTATCTCGATCAGAGATAATGGACACAGGTACACCATGTAGTCGAAATATCTCTTGGATGTAGATTCGAGTCAGTCTCTCCATCTTGTATGTTTCTTTGATTGGCAGGAAGTGGGCAGACTTGGTCAATCT
This sequence comes from Lactuca virosa, assembly GCF_052849685.1. Lineage (NCBI taxonomy): Eukaryota > Viridiplantae > Streptophyta > Magnoliopsida > Asterales > Asteraceae > Lactuca > Lactuca virosa. The sequence continues at coordinate 244,547,171 of NC_136428.1, forward strand.
GTCGACGATTACCCAGATAGTTTCATGGCCACTCGGGGTCTTGGGCAATTTGGTAATGAAGTCCATTGTGATTCGTTCCTATTTCCACTCAGGTATTTACGGCTGTTGAAGTAGACCTGAGGGATTTTGATATTCCACCTTCACCTTGGCGCAAGTCAGCCACTTGCCCACGAAGGTAGCAATTTATGTTCTCATGTTTGGCCACCAATATAGCTTTTTGAGATTAAGATACATCTTATCTGAACCTGGGTGAACGGAATATCGAGTTTTGTGGGCTTCATTCATGACCATATCTTTGTACCCACCGAACCTTGGTGTCCAGATCCGGTCCATGAAATAACGAACCCCGTCACCTTTGATTTCGAAGTTCTTGTCCATTCCTCTCAAGGCTTCATCTGCCACATTAACTTGCTTCAAGGCTTCCAACTGAGCCTCTTTGATTTGTGTGGCCAGATGTGAATGGATTGTCATGGTTAGTGTCTTCACCTTACGACCTGAGTATTCCTTCCGGCTAAGGGTATCCGCTACTACATTGGCCTTGCCCGGATGATAACGAATATTGCACTCGTAATCATTGACTAGCTCTACCCATCGCCGTTGTCTCATGTTGAGCTCCTTCTGATCAAAGATATGTTGTACACTTTTATGGTCGGTGAAGATAGTGCACTTGGTTCCGTAGAGGTAATGCCTCCAAATTTTCAATGCGAACACCACTGCACCCAACTCCAGATCATGAGTTGTATACTTGACTTCGTGTGCTTTCACCTGTCTCGAGGCATATGCAATGACTTTTCCTCGCTGCATAAGCACACAGCCTAGCCCCTGATTAGATGCATCGCAGTAGACTACGAAGTCCTCCGTCCCTTCAGGAAGAGACAAGATAGGTGCGCTGCATAGGGCCTGCTTCAATGTTTGGAACGTAGTGTCTCGATTTTCTCCCCAATTAAAGGTTACACCTTTCCGAGTCAGGGCGGTAAGAGGCTTACCAATCCTGGAGAAATTCTGGATAAACCTGCGATAGTAGCCAGCTAGACCCAAGAATTGACGGATTTCTGTGGGTGTCTTCGGTGATGACCAGCTCTCGATCGCTTTAATTTTGGAAGGATCCACATGTATGCCTTATTCGCTAACCACGTGACCGAGGAAAGTTACTTTTCTGATCCAGAATTCACACTTTGAGAATTTTGCATATAGTTTCTCCGCCCTAAAAGTTCCCAGCACTTGCCTCAAATGCTGTATGTGATCTTCCTCACTCCGAGAATAGACAAGTATATTATCTATGAATACTATCACAAACTTGTCTAGGAATGGGTGGCACACCTGATTCATCAGATCCATGAATACTATGGGTGCGTTGGTTAGACCAAAGGGCATTACTACAAACTCGTAGTGACCATACCGAGTTCGGAAAGCTGTTTTCAGAACATCACTCTCCAGGACTCTTAGTTGATGATACCATGATCTTAGGTCTATCTTTGAGAAGTAGCTGGCTCCTTGGAGTTGATCGAAGAGGTTGTTGATTCTGGGAAGGGGTAACGGTTCTTGATAGTAAGCTTGTTCAATTCGTGATAATCTATGCACATCCGAAAGGGCCCATCCTTCTTTTTAACAAATAAGACCGGGGCTCCCCAGGGTGAGGAACTTGGTCTGATGAATCCCTTGTTGAGGAGTTCATTGAGCTGGCTGGATAATTCTTGCATTTCTGCCGGCGCTAGACGGTAAGGGGATTTCGTTATGGGGGTAGCTCCGGGGATTAATTCGATTCAGAACTCGACTTGGCGCTCGGGAGGGATTCCGGGAAGATCTTCGAGGAAGACATCAGGAGAGTTGCAGACTTTTAGGATGCTCTCGAGGTCTTTAACTTCCTGTTTCTCGTTAACGACATGGGCTAGGAATGCATGGCACTCCTTTCGTAGATATTTTTGGGCTTTGATGCAGGAAATGATATGAAGGTTTGAGCTGATTTTACACCATATATAATCAGGGTTTTGCCAGATGGCAGGTTGAAACGAATGGCTTTTTCATAACAAAGAATATCAGCACGATTGGGGCTCAACCAATCCATGTCGATGATGACATCGAAGCTTTTTATGGAAACTGGCATAAGGTCGATTGGAAAAGAATGGTCGTTTAGGGTAAGGGTACAGCCTATGAATACATCGTTAGTGCTCTCTTTCTTTCCGTTAGCCATCTCGACGGTAAATGTTTCAGTTAAAGGTTGGGATTTATGTTTGAGTAGATGTTTAAATGCATGACTAACAAAACTTCTCTCCACACCAGAATCGAAAAGAATGTATGCATAGCTAGAACCCTCCCTGTGTTGCCAGTAGTTGTTGCCTTGGGGCAATTCCTGTTGAAGTGCCTGGTCTCTACACAACCATAGCAGGCCTGGCCTACTCCCGCTCTGGGACCTTGATTGGCTGGTTGTGCTGGAGTCTTGCAATAACGAGTTGTGTGTCCTTTCTTGCCACAGCTGTTGCATTGCAAATCACGGCAGGGTCCGTGATGATGAAAATTGCACTTGTCGCACTTGGGAAGAGTACCAGCATATCTACTGGCAGGTGCTTGGGCGGTTGGAACAGCAGCATGAGTAGTAGCAGTGTGGACTGCCACTGTTTGTTGTTTCTTGGAGGGCTCCTGCGAAGACTTTCCCTTACGCTTGTTCCAAAACTTTTTCTTCCCACCACTCGCCTTTGGTGGTTCGGGAACTGATGCTACTGTTTCATGATCAATCCCGTGATCTATAAGAATATGCGCTAGACACTTGGCGCTGTCAAACGTGAGAGGTTTAGCAGCCAAGACGTTCCCTTGGGTTGGGGGTGTCAATCCCCATATGTACCTCTCAATCTTTTTGCTTTCCGGGATGACCATCCCGGGACAGAGAAGAGCCAGGTCGCTTAACCTAGTAGTGTATGCAGCAATGTCGGAACCCTTCATCTTCAGGTTCCAGAGCTCCTGCTCCAGCTTTTGCATCTCGCCCCTTGGGCAATACTCCGCAAGCATTAACTCTTTGAAACTCTCCCAACCCATGACATTGGCCACCGGCAGAGTTAGGGATTTGAATCGGCTATTCCACCAAGTTAGTGCTCTATCAGTGAAGGTGCATGCGGCGAACTGATGAGAATTAAGTTCTCTTAGATCGATAGATTCTAACAGATATCAATAAGATAATGACAAGCAATAGGTAACAATGAACACCAATATGAATCAAACGTATATCGAATGATTAAAACAGCAACACCTCAGAAGAGCTCGGTGAAGAACTTCTACTGTAGAGGCGTGCTAGGGTTACAATGCTTGTAAAGGAAAATATTCAGAATACTTACTAATGAGATGCATGCATGCACCATAAATACTAAACCCTAATAATGAACAAACGGCTGGACAGGCCCAAGCCGTGATTACATATGGACCAAACTATCTAAGCCCAATGGTGCAACCCATAGACTTTACAATCTCCCTCTTTGCGCTTATTGAGGCGAGAGATCACTTCTGTTGAGTAACGATGACTTTCTTCACAATCTTGAACAGCTTTGGAATGATGGCAAGAAGAGTTTGACGAAAATGAATGTACCACCAAAGCATATCAGTAAACATCTTCTTTTCTGCTTGACTATTCTGATTGCACCTGTGTATGATATCAAGAATATGCTCCAAGCAAGAAGTGGAGAATAGGTGTTTGTCGACAAGAGCGAACAGGCATTTTTGACCTTCGCCCCTGAGGAACATGACTGTGTGAAACTGAGGGTCGATTTTACCCTTCATCATCAAGTTGATGTCGCTTGCCTTTCCTATTGGTTTGATAGTGGGCTTCCTTCTTATGGCAGATGCGATTTCCTGATCCATCTTTGATACTTCAAGAATGTAACACACCAACATTCGCTTGATGTGATCTATAATAGGCTCATACTCCTTTTGATTGGTCAGCAAGATATTGATCAGGAGAATCCAGTCGTGAGGATTCAAGTTTGGCAAATCAGCCAGGGAGCTCATATGAGCCGAACTATCTGAGCCTCGGGTCACTTTGAACTTGATATTGATAAACTTCCCTGCTAAAGTGGGTTTCAACACCTTGACTGTTGTGATTTTCTATTTGCTCCAAGTCAGGTATTGAGGTTGAGAGAACTCAAAATAATACTCAAGGAGATCTCAATCAACCTTCAGGTCTGGAGAGGGGATGGCAACTGTTGACTCAAAACAATGGAAGATGAATGCCTTTCGGGTGATTGACATATCAAATTGAGAATCCTTGGAGTTCTCAAGACCGAACGAAAGGACCGGTTCGAGCCAGTGGGAGCTTGGAGCTTCAATGACTTCCTTCAAGAGCTTTTCCATGGTCCACAGAGGGAACATTAATTTCCTCTATTTTAAGATATCGTTCGCTTCTTTCTCTTTACTCTCCCTATCAATTTCTTCCTTTGCTTTACGAAGTCTCTCCATAATCTCTTGATCATTTGGATTTATTTTGAGGTTCTTAGTTTTGGAACCTTTTTCTTCTAAGACAACCACATCATCAGTTTCATCATCATCATCACCAATTTTCTTCTTTCACTTGTCCCTCATACTAACCGAAGCTTCATTACCCTTCGGATCATCAGTGACTTTCGGTTGGTTGATGGGTTTGCTCATTGTAGGTGGTTTGGATTGACCCTGTGTAAAATCTTCTCCTGCTTGTTTCGGAGGGACAACTGACTCCGGAACACCCTCTATTCTGCTCAGAATGTCTAGAGCAGGCCTCAATTTCTCAGCCAAGTGGCGTCGAATAGAGATGGTAAGGACCGAATCATGGGCTTCCAAAAGATGTAGAAGAATGGAGTGCACATCACCAACAGAGCTTTTGACGATTGCTCGTTCAGACTTGAGCTCTTTAATTTCCTTAGTCGTCGTCTTGAGCTTCAAGTTCTGAATTTTAAGCTGACAAGTTCGTTTATCCAGCTCATCCATAATCTTGCTCTCCACAGCGAGTTCGGCTTCAAGTTGAGTTATACGTGCATCAACATATGTGTGAAGCTCAGTGTTGGAAGACTGAATGGCTTTGAGTGTTTCCTCAAAATGCTTCTTTTCAGCTTGGAGCAAGCTGGTAAGAGTATCAACAGAAGCATTCACCAGTTAAGCATTCTTCTGAGCTGCAGCCTGAAGAGAGTCAAGAAAAATGTGAGTGTCAAAAACTAGTTTTTCGACATTTGCGGTCGCTTACTTGCAATCTTTGGATGATTCTTTAATGGCATTGGAAGCTTTCTGACGGGTGGAAGTGGAAGCATCAATGGCTTTGACAGAATTGGAAATAGAAGTGTCATGCTCTTTGACAAAAGTTGCCAACAGAGCCTTGATAGCTTCTTCAGAGTACGCATTACTAGAAGAGGAAGAGGAAGAAAGTAATTGATCAAGTTTGTCATACAGATTCTTTAAATGTCTCTTCGTGACAGGAGCATCATCGTCATCATCGCTCTACACTCGATATGGACTGTAATAAACAGAATCGAATTCCATTTCTGCTCCACCAAGAACATGGTCAGATTCGTGTTAGGGAGGTGGGGATGGAGGTTTCAGTATCGAAAGTAGGTGCCCCGTATCAGATACATTGACACGAACAGTCGGTTCGTTTGGAGTAGTAGTAATAGTAGTAGCGTTAACTTCGGTGAATAAAGGGGTTGGAATTGGTATTGAGATTGTAGTGGAAGATGAGATGGGAGGAGGGAAGGGAGCAATGGTAATAGGAACCGATTGTGTAGGAGAAGGAGGAGGTGATTTTCGGTTACCTTCATTAGTGGGTGAGGGTGGAGGCGAATTACCTCGAATCGGACTTTCGGGTTAAGAAACGTCATCTTCATTGGACTCAGGTTCGGGCTGTGGGTCAGATGGAACATAATTGGATTCACTTGAAGAAGGAAAAGGAGCCTTCGGCCTGTTTGATGCCTTCTTGATCTTACGTTTCTTTGGAGCAGTAGTGGCTGCTTGTTCAGCCTTTCGCTTCTTTGGAGTTGAAAATTTTGAGGATTGACCCTCCTTCTCCCCTTTTCTTTCAGCCTTCTTCCCTCTTTTCACTGGTTTATCTGTTGCGTCTAGGGAGCTTTGCATTTCGGGAGTTAGCTGCCTTGGCCCTGTAGGGGGTAGCTTCTTGTACTCAGATATCACATTGCTTGAACTGGAAACACACATTTACATGGATTCCGAACTGAACCAATAAAGAGATACTTCGATGGATCAAAAACAATGATCTTTGTCGTGTGGAAAGTGGTAATGGACGACATCAGTGAGTCTGCCATTGTTGGAACGTGAAACTTCTCCATTGCCCACTTAGTAACAAGAGTCCAAAACCTAGCGCAAGAGATTTCAGAAAAGCATGAAGAAGAACTAGTACTTTGAACCAGTTGAGACCATAAGATAGATCCAAAGTCCATGTTGACCCCATGGTACAAACCGTAGAGAAGGGTCATGAATGCTTTGCTCGCACCGTCGGAACATGAAACTCGCTCCGATAAACCCTTAGAGAGGAGGGTAAATAGACTGTTCCACTGAGGAGGAAGACACGATTTCTTGAACTTTGTGAGAGTGGTGAGAACCTCCGTGTACGCCATATCATAGAACATGGTGAAGAGTTGAGTAGTGGTGATAGAATCAGGGTTAATCATGGAGTCATCAAGAGCGATTCTGAGCAACAAACAAGACCAAGCTTTTGAAATCGACGTCTTCTGATTGACGATCTCGAAGAAAATTCGTTCCTTGGCTTTATCGTAGACAGCGGTTGAGTAGACCTAAGAAAGTATTGCCATTGGAACACTCTCCACCTTGGTTAGGGCAACGACAAGTGGTGAATATTTGAGGCATTCGACCACTTGCAGCATGTAGGGATCATATTGGAAAGGTGAGAGATCAATGATGAGGTTTTGATTTGGTTTAATGGTGAGAAGAGAGGACTGAGTAGATTGTTCATAAACTGATGAAGATTCAGCCATTGTTGTAGGTTTGAAGAGGAAGATGAACAGGAGAAATCGTCGGTGTGTTCTTGAGAGAATAGGGAATTGGTAAAGTGATATAAGAGGTGTGAGACAACCTTTAATACAATCTCCAGGAGTGAGAAAAAATCCACAGTAATGATTCGACGATCATCTAAATCGACGCCTGAAAAAGCGCGATTTGATAGCTGTGTTTCCCTAGAAAGACGTCAGCAGGTGTGATGTCATGAGCCCTTTCAAATTCACGTGCCCGTTTCAAATCTTATCCTGTTACCGCCGTTTAAACTTCAAAACTCTTCAAATTACTTTTCAAACTGTGACAAAACCCTTTCGCTTCATTAAAGGCTGGCAACGTTTGAGCCTTTACATTGTTGACGCCATAGTATTTAGAACCGAAGCATCAAATCTGAAAAATTGCCATTAGTACCACGAACAAGAATTTGGGAAAATCATAATGATTTTCGTGCAAGAGTATGCCAATAGAAAAGAAATGAAGCAAAGTATTTGTGGGATTTAAGTGATGTCGATTTAGACATGAAACTATGGACCCCGGGCACGAATCTCTTCCTTCAAAGTCAAGAGAGACTTAGAAGTGTCTGTGTGGTTTCCCGTTGAAATACGATCAAATGTTTATTAAGAAACATTGAAAGGAATCTTTTAAAATTTAAGCCATAAAGGGTGGCTCAGCTTCAACCGAACTGCAGTACTTGACATAAGACCGAAAGTGGTATGAAGTACTTGTGAGACCGGTGTAGTCTGTTAAACAAGTAGGTTAGATAAAGTATTCAGTGACTTGGTGATATTTGTAGAAATCTCAAAAACAAAAGTATAAACTGGATCTTATGGGAAGAAATGCCTTGGTGTCAGACAATTTCATAAAGACCACACAAAAATTAAAAAGAGATTTCCTGGTGCCTTCCACTAAAGTGATTTCGTTAAAACGTGGGTGAAAACTAGAACATTTGATTGTTCACCGTCAATTCGTTATTGGTGTTGGATTTTGGGTTTCACTTAGCACGTGGTGAAACGAAGCTGAGATCATTAACACAGATGTTGTGTAACCATAAACCTCAGTGGTAAAGACTGAGAGTTCAAGGGTTACGATTATGAATCAAAATGAGATGGAGAAAAGTGATAAGGAGGTTAAAGAACAGAAAGTACCTCTGCTATGTAATAAGGAACGAGCAGACAACTCTTAACTCTATGTGAGACGAGTAAGGTAGCTCTTGATATAAGTGATTTTATCAGCCTGATTGGGAAGAATTGATTTGTGTATATCAATTCAGTAAGGCTTCACTTGATATCGTTGAGGCTTTGGTCAACATACAACAAGATGCTTCTAGGGATACTGAGCTAGTACAAAGATAAAGAAATGTATACCTGTCCCAGCTCCATCATTTGAATGATTCATGATACCTTTCAGTGATATTTTTGGTATTTTTGATTTTTGATAAAAAGAAAACAACAAAAACAACAAAAACAATTTTTTGAATTTTTTGAATTTTTTGAAAAAGAATTAAAAACAGAAAGGAAAATATTTTTGGATTTTATGAATTTTCTAAAAAAGAATTAAAAACAGAAAGGAAATTGTTTTTGGATTTTATGAATTTTCCGAAAAAAGAATTAAAAACAGAAAGGAAAATATTTTTGGATTTTATGAATTTTCTGAAAAAGAATTAAAAACAGTAAGGAAAATATTTTTGGATTTTATGAATTTTCTAAAAAAGAATTAAAAACAGAAAGAAAAATATTTTTGGATTTTATGAAAAGAAAGAAAGTGAGAAAAGATATACATAATGTACAAAATATACAACCGAAACTACACCCAAAAGTAGTGAGGCGAAATAGACCGAGTGTTTGGTTCATTTCGGTTCCTGAAAAATCTGGAGCCAAAATAGACCGAGCGTTCACTCTATTTCACGTTCGGTCCATTTCGGTTCCCGAAAAATCTGGAGCCAAAATAGACCGAGCATTCGCTCAATTTCGCGTTCGGTCCATTTCGGTTCCCGAAAAATCTGGAGTTGAAATAGACCGAGCGTTCACTCTATTTCGCGTTCGGTCCATTTCGGTTCCGGAAAATTCAGGAGCCGAAATAGACCGAGCGTTCGCTCTATTTCGCGTTCGGTCCATTCCGGTTCCGGAAAATTCAGGAGCCGAAATAGACCGAGTGTTCACTCTATTTCGCTTGTCTAAATTTTAATGAGGCGAAAGCAGTTTCGGTACTGATTCAACTTCCATCATTCATAAGCCTTGGCGAATTTTGTGAAAACTTATTACAGGTAATGCTTTCGTGAAGATGTCAGCTAGTTGATAAGCGGATCTAACAAAGTGGATTTCCACATTACCATCTTCAACGTGATCATTGATGAAATGGTATCTCAGTGCTATATGTTTCGTTTTGGAGTGTTGCACTGGATTGTGACATATTCGAATGGCGCTTTCTGAGTCACATTAAAGTGGAATCTTCTTCATGTTTAGGCCATAGTCTCTATGTTGGCTTTGTATCCAAATGACCTATGAAGTACAAGATGCTGCAGCAATATATTCAGCTTCGGCTGTAGAGAGTGAAACGAATGTTTGTTTCTTGGACTGCCAGCTGACAAGTTTACCATCGAGGAATTGACATCCGCCTGTAGTGCTCTTTCGGTCTAAACCACATCCTCCAAGATCAGCGTCAGAGAATGGTTGAACAAAAAATCCTGCTTTAGCATGATACCATAGACCGAGAGATGAGGTTCGCTTCAAATATCTGAAGATGTTCTTAACAGCCACCATATGAGGTTCGCGTGGATTAGCTTGGAACCTGGCACAATAACAGACAGAAAACATAATATCTGGTCTACTAGCTGTTAGATACATTAGAGACCCTATCATTTGCCGATAGAGGGTCATATCAACAGCTGGTTTTTCCAAAGATGGTGTTAACTTCGTTCCAAATGCCATAGGAACCTTTACTTTGGAATCTCCCATCATGCCAAACATAGCCAGTAGGGTTTTTCTGTAAGCCTCCTAATTGATAAATATGCCTTCGGGTCCCTGTCTAATGTTCAAGCCAAGGAAAAAGTTAATTGGACCCATTGAGCTCATCTCAAACTTAGTCTCTATCAACTTCCTAAATTCAGCTGTGAGGCTAGGATTCGTGGAACCGAAGATGATATCATCGACATAAATTTGGACGATCATTAAGTGGTCACCCTCTTTCTTGCGAAAGAAGGTTGGGTCAACCGAACCTTGTTTAAACTTGGACATTTTTAGAAATCGAGTAAGGGTTTCATACCAGGCTCTAGGAGCTTGCTTCAAACCATAGACAACCTTATCCATAATATAGCAATGATCAGGGTACTTTTCTTTCACGAAACCAGGTGGTTGCTCAACATATACAGTCTCATCTAGTTCTCCATTCAAGAATGCACATTTGACGTCCATTTGAAAGACTTCAAAATTCTTGTGAGCAGCGTATGCCAGAAAGATCCAAACTGATTCTAACCTTGCTACAGGAGCGAAGGTCTCTTCGTAATCTATACCTTCTTCCTGACAATATCCCTTGACTACCAGCCTTGCCTTGTTGCGAATTACATTCCCCTCTTTATCCATATTGTTCCTGAATACCCATTTTAATCCCACCACAGATGCATCCTTTGGTGTGGGAATTAGTGTAACACCCATAAAAATTGAGCCAATTTAAAACATTTTAATTCATTCAAAAACCATTAAGTTCATACATCTCGTTTTCAAAATAGTTTAATCATCAGAGTATCCCCCAGAACCATATTGCATAAATCATAAGACATGAGGAGCGGTACGATCACGCCTTTTGCCTTGCCACGATATCCTGAAGTACCTGAAACAATACACTGAAACTGTAAGCCCGAAAGCTTAGTGAGTTACCCCCAAAATACCAACCACACATAACATACTCATAACACATCACAAATAGAACAGCCATGCACATCAGGTCTACTGTGTGACTGGTCCGCCCGCACCGGGCCTTCAGTCCACCTGGTCTACCCTCCGAGTCTAGCCATGCACATCGAGTCTACAATGTGATTGGTCTGCCCGCACCGGGCCTTCAATCCACCTGGTCCACTCTCTGAGTCTATAGTGTGACTGGTCCGCCAACACCGGGCCTTCAGTCGGCCTGGGCCATTCTCCGAGCCTCGGCACGTCTGGTCCGCCCTCTCGGGGCCTTCAGCCTATCCGGACCGCGCGCCGGGCCTTCGGAATATCCGGTCCGCCCTAGGTATGTTGGCCTACAGCACAAAGCAGGACCCGCCTCAACCCAACCCCCGTCAAACAACCATGTGCACATAAAACAATTAATCACATAACAATCCTCAACCAGACAAACAGTCTAACAGATCACATAGCATATCAACATCCTAACCAGGATTCCGACCTAACCGGTCACTAGCATAACATTACCCTATATCCCGGGTACCGACCTTAACCAGGTCACTAACATAACACCATCCTAAATACCAAGATACAGATCTAGCAAAACAATAACATAACAAACAATACCCGAATTTCCGTCCGATGAAGGGCCGGCCTTGGTGCCGTAGACCCTGTCGATATAGTGAGGATAACTAACCTGCAATTGCCGACTGAAAGGATAAGATCAGCTGCTCCGACCACCGACACGAACTCCACCACTGAACACTACCAAAGAACCAATTCCATAAATACCAAAATCACCAAAATACCCTTGGTAGATAAACTGGTCAATTCTTGGTCAAAGTCAAAGTCCTCAGTCAAAGTCAACCTCCCTGACTGACTCTACTCGCCGAGTCGACCCGTCGACTCGTCGAGTCCCTATACTCAGAAACTCCCATAACACGACTCTACTCGCCGAGTCACCCCAAGACTTGTCGAGTCCAACGATCTCCGAGTCCCATCCTGCTCAACTCACCGAGTCACCTCCCGACTCACTGCTTCAAGGTTTAACCAGAAAAGATTGGGGTTCTGCGACCAGACTCGTCGAGTCCAAGAACAGACTCGCCGAGTTCAAGACAATCTTCAACGGACTCGCCGAGTTGTTCTTCCACTCGCCGAGTCCATGCACATGTTCATACGACTCGTCGAGTACATCCATGTGACTCACCGAGTCCCTTCAGTTCTCAATCCATACAGAGGCTTTTCGAGCCATGCAGAGGCTCCAATCCATAGATCCACTCTTCTACAGCCTAACCCTCACATAAAGTTGCAAACTTTACGTGAAACCAAGCAGATATAAGTCCAAAACACTCTAGGGCTAGGGTTTATGACAAAGGGGCTTCACCAACAACTCAAAGACTGATCTAAGCTTCTAACTCGAAATAGCTCACAAACAAGCTATGGAACTCCACATCAACCACCAAGGATGAACCAAAAAGGAAATCAGCATAAGATTATGGCTTTTTACCTCTGAAATGTGCCCAACCAGATGTAGATCCCAGATCCACACAAGCCCCTTGATGTTAGCCTTTAATTCCTCAAGCTCTTTTCAACAATTTCCTCTTCCAAGCTCCAATCTCCTCAATAATGAAGCCTCACACGAAAATTAGCGTTTCTGGAACTCTCAGGGGGATTAGGAGGCCTGGAGAAGGACATAAGGTCCTTTAAATAGGGTGCAACCCTCGAGATTAAGGTTTTCTTCCTACAGCACCAACTCGTCGAGTCCAAGTCTCCGACTCGGCGAGTTGGCCACTTAAACCCTGATAAAATCCCGCTTCGACTCCGCGAGTAGACGGACCTACTCGTTGAGTCCCTTTCCTAAAATTTACACTTTGCACCCTCCAACTTCTTGCTTCCGAACTTGGGATGTTACAATTAGTCTCCAGACTCGATTTCGCTCAAACTCGTGGAGTTCGTCTTGCATTGCCTGTACCCAATCGGAGTGATCGAGTGCATTATAAACCGTTTTTGGTTCTATTTTTGAGACAAACGAATTAAACATGCAAAATTCTACTTGAGAGAACAGAGCAGTTTGTTTCGGATTTATTTGAGACCGAGTAAGAAGTCCTTCAGATGTTTCACCGATTACTTGGGTTTTTGGATGATCTTTTGTTCATTTTGTGAGAGGACGATAGTTTGGATCATAGGCAGGATCCAATTCGGCATTTATTTCTTCTCCAAATTCTGATTGAGAATCTTCGTCATTTGTATTGTTTTTCTCCCCCTCGAATGACGAAACAATCTCAACAGCTGGTTCAGAATTCTCCCCCTCGATTGGACTTTCATGGGTCATTGAAGGAGATGGGTTCTCCCCCTGGAATGGTAAGTCAGTTCGCCTTGGTGTAGATGAACTCTCCTCCTGGAATGTAGAACATCTATGAGAAGGATCACTCCAGCTTTGGGGTTCGCCGTGAGCCTGAGGTACGCTTTAGCTTTGAGGTTCGCTTGGACTGTGAGGTTCACTTTGACCTGGCTGTTCGGTTGGTCCTTGATGTTCGCTTTCCGTTTCTTTTGCTGCTTCATCGATAATTTTCTTCAAGTTGTCGATCTTGTTGTCAGCTGTTTTTGCCTCAGAATGAATTACTCTCGCTGGTTCATCAAAGAGCAACATGTATTCTTCAAATTGATTGAAAATAGGAACTGAGACTTGACCTGATTGTTGAAATATTTCCTCCGTTGGAACCTTGCTAGATTGCAGTTTCTTCACATAATTATCATCAAAGGTGACATAGTAGGTTTCTTTAATTTTCTTTGAGCGTTTATTCAGAACCCTATATGCCTTTGAAGTTAGCGAGTAACCAAGAAAAATCTTCATCTTCCTTGACATCGAACTTGTTTCGGTTCTCTTTGGAGTTGAAAATAAAGCACCTTGAACCGAACACATGGAAGAACTTGACATTTGGCTTGCGATTATTCAATATTTCGTATGGAGTGATGGAAAATCTCTTGTTGAGGAAGGTTCAGTTCTGGGTATAGCATGCAGCAGCAATTGCATCAGCCCAGAAGTACAGAGGTAAAGAAGCGAAACTTAGCATGGTTCGGGCCACTTCACACAACAAACGGTTTTGTCTTTCAACTACGCCATTTTGATGTGGAGTATAGGGAGCATAGAAGTTGTGAGATACTCCCTTTTCAGTGAGAAATTCTTCAAACTCTTGGTTTTTGAATTCCAGCCCATTGTCACTTCGGACATTTCGAACCACCTTTCTCAATTGAAGTTCCACTTGCTTTATAAATACTTTGAGCTTTGGAGTTGCCTATGATTTCTGTTTAAGAAAGAAAACCCAGGTGAAACGTGAAAAGTCATCAATAACAACTAAAATGCACTTACTACCACCGATGCTTTCTATGGCTGATGGACCACATAGATCGATGTGAAGTAGCTCAAGAGGTTCAATGATCTTTGTGTTGACAATTATGGGATGACTCTTTCAGCTTTGCTTTCCCATCTCGCATGCTGCACACATGTGCTCCATGTCGAATTTGAGAAGTGGAAGTCCTCGTACATGATCACCGATAACCAACTTGTTGATCTCCTTGAAGTTGAGATGTGAAAGTCTTCGGTTCCATAGCCAACTTTCGTCAGAGTGTGCTTTCGTTAAAAGGCATACAACTGGCTTTCCTCGAATTGGGTTGAGATTTAGAGGATACATCTCTCCTTTTCGCTAGGATTTTAACAAGACAGCCTTCGTTTTCTTTTCGACAATCTCAGAGCCTTCATCATCAATCGAAACCTTCAAGCCAGTTCCTACAACTAGTTGAGAGACATTGATGAGATTGTGCTGCAATCCCTCTACATATGCTACCTTTCGGATTGAGAATTCCTCGTTTGTGATCATTCCGTAGCCTTTGATTGTGCTATATGAATTATTCCTGTATTTGACACATCCACCATCCTTAAGAGCTCGAAATTCCCTTAGTTCTTCCCTCCTTCCTGTCATGTGACGTGAGCAGCCACTGTTAATGTACCATTCGTCGTCGAACTGCTCGTCACTTATAACCTACAAAAATCAAGCACATTTAGGAACCCAAAGTTGCTTGGGTCCACGTGAGCCTTTTATAGAACAGGGAATAGCAATAGAAAGATCAACCATAAAAGTTCTTTTTATTAGTGTGATTTCATATTTCCTTTTGATGGTAAAGACCTTGAGTTTGTTTAAATCAGATTGAGGATTTTTTTTTAATTCTTAACAAATTTGTTTTCATGTTTCCTAGGGTTAGCCGACGCCTTCTTTGTTCGCATTTTGTCTTCAGAGACTAGCTTCCCTTTTCCCTTGCTATCCTTGACATCCTTGTTAGGATTCTGCTTTGGTTGAGAATGAAGAGGATGAGATTTAGGAGTGAAACTTGGCTTTCGGTTCTTATCAAGGCTTGTCTTGGGACCGAAACTAGTCTTTCGGTTCTTGTCGCTGCAAGAATTGGGACTGAAACTAGCCTTTCGGTTCTTGTCAACATTTGACCTGGAACCAAAACTAGGCTTTTGGTTCGTTTGACTACAGGATTGGCAGTGAGTGCACGGATCTGAATTATCCTTTGATCCTTCTTTCGCCTTGATATTTGACGTCATTTCTTTGCGAACGTAATTGGAGTTTTGAGAGTTCCAAAACTGCTTCCTTTCATTAAGATTCTTTTGATATCTTCTATTTCGCTGGCGCTTCTGTTCAGCAAGCTGCTTTTGAGACATGTGTATGTTCGCCCTTGGCTTTGGTCTCTCAGCATGAGTTTCGCTCTTCAAAGAAGAGGTTTCGCTTGCAGTCGTCATTGGTTCGCTTCGGATTTATTTGGCACCACTCGTGCTTGGTACATCAAAGTTTGCAGGCTTATTGAGTGGTTCTGCCATGTATCTGTCTTTAACTCTCCATGAGGTTCTCTCTGATCAACCGACAGTCTCATATGCATTGTCGATTGGAGCAGACCAGAAATAATTATCACAGCCACCTGCATTATCTTCGTTCACTATGGATGTACGTCCGGCTGTTTGTTTCTGAGTAACCCCTGACGTGGTATATACTTGATTTGGTACAGTTCGTACCTTTTGATAAACCACTGCTTTCGGTTTCATAATTTTGGATTTATCTTGGGACACTCGAGTGAACACAACCGAATTCTCAGATATAAGCCCTTTGTTAGGTTCGGTTTTGCTCTTGACAAATTCTGAACAGTCAACCACATCCTCTACAAAAATTTCACTAATATCACTGTCCTCGTCAAATTTAGAAGTGTTTTCAACGTTTATTTTGTTTTCTGAACTTAACTTGGCATTCAATGAGTCAAATTTTTGTATGGTTTCGGTCTTGATTTTCAATTTATCATTCTCGTCCAAAAGATTTTTGAGCATGTCCTTATGGTCTTTTGACTTGATAACGGACTCGATTTTTTCCAGACCAACCCTGTAAGCGTCAGAGATATTATCTGAAGAGACAATATTCACAGTTATAACCATCAATATCAACTTCGTCCTCCTTTAACTCTAGGAAGGGAAAAATCATTTTGTGAATCTTTTTGCCAATTTCAGAATCTAAATGCAATTGAGTGATATTTGTATATAAACGATTAGCAATTAAACAAAAAATATTTCTTTGTTTCATAAGTTTCAAATTATCACTTTGTAAATAAATAACTTCAGCTCTCGTCCTAACTAACTCTATATTCGTCTTCTCTATCCACATCCTTTGCTCCTCATTCTTGGATGTCACCCTACTAATTTGATCAGTTAAGTTAGCATTTGTGAGGCGTGTTTGCATTAGACTACCGCTTAAACTAGAAAATTTTAATTTTATTTCATTTAATTCCTTTTCGTAGTTTGTTACATGTATTTTAAGCGATTCGAGAATCGATTGTACCTTCTTGATCAGCTGATCGCAGTCGTTGATCTTTTCGCTCATGGGACACTTATCTTCATTCAGATTCGCCTCCTCACGCTCACCTTCGGTTGTATAACCCCTCATTTGTGACACTCCAGCTGTCACCATAAAGCATCTCCCTGCAAACTTAGAACCATTTTCTTTCACCACAAATGCCTTGCCATGCGTGGGCCTGCATACCTCTTCGTCTTCAGAGTCTGTAGACCAGACGTCCACGCCACCGAACTCATCATTCACAACGTTCTCCTGCACAATCAAAGCATTCATTGAACTGTTAAAGGATTTCTTCTTCTTTTTCTCCTCCAGCTTGCGTATATAGTATGCTTCATCATCTTCACCCTCCTTCTTCTCCGATATCTTTCTTAACATGCAATCTTTGTCAAAGTGGTTCTTGCCATGGCAGAAGTTGCAATCATATCCTGAGTCTCCCACCAGTTTGCTCTCCTTCTTTTCTTCTTCTTTTTGAGGATTATTTTTTATCTCCTCTTTCGCCTTTTCTGAGCTATAGCTTCCCTGCCAGTTTCGGTTCTTGGCGATGGGGAACTTTTTGCGAGCAAACCGCTTCGGGTTAGAGACCATCATTCCATACTATAACACTAGTCAAAATAGGTCAATAGACAATCACATGTGATTATGCCAATCATGTAATGTGATAAGAGTGTTATGTAGTTCATGATAAATTCTAATACAAATATTAACTTTCTTTATGATACAACTCCAAGTATACGTCCATACGATTCCAAAAATATAGAGAATGTTTGAATCTGACTTCGCATGAAGAAGTTATGATAAACTGAACACTATAAATCTCTATAGTAAGAGGAATTTAAAATATAGTTAGAACTAGCTACTGAAGTCTAAAAGAGAGTTTGTAGTACTTGTAAATACCTACGCGTGCATATAAAGAACGTCAAAAACGGAGTTCGTATGTGAAAGTTACGACCTTCCGAAGATTCAGCTGTCAGAAACCCTAATCTGACTCAGCTCACGACGTGAGCACAGAACTCACGATGTGAGAAGTCATTTATCCATATCTCGGAATCTAGAAGGTGTGTGACGCGGCCGTGAGGGGATAATATCCAAACTCACGACGTGAGCAAGCATATCTCACGACGTGAGGAGTCACATGGCCACCTTCCGAAGCTAGGGACGCAAATGGCAAGTCTACTAGATGAGCATGCATGACTCACGACGTGAGCCTTATAAAACTCACGACGTGAGGTTCTAAAATTCTTACTATAAATAGCAGGTCCAACTTCAGCCATTCTTACACCTAAACTTCTTTCCTTTCTCTCATTTGCTGAAGCCATCTTGCATCCCGAGCCCCGACGACCTTGTACGCTGACCGTTTCTTCTTAGATTACATAAAATCACGCTACTAGGGTGAGTTTCACGGCCCCACTTTCTAATATTTCGGGGGAAAACGCATGCTAAATATTATATATACGTTATTATTATGTCTATATGATAGTATATAGTTATAATAGTCGGGGTATAGTTGTTCTAAATATAATATTTTGAATATATACAACTATTTTCAACTTGTCAGAATGTTAATTTACTAATATAGATCTTGAGTTATACTTAGGATTTTATATATATGTTGTGTGCGATATAGTTCCGAAGTTATATTCGGAAGTTCTATATGTTAAGTTATAAAGTATGTTGCTATTATTGGTTTTATGTCAAGATAAAACTTGGTATCTTATATGTTGTTATTGTTAGTTTTATGTAAATATAAAACTTAGTATGTTATATATTGTTTTTGATAGTTTTATGTCAAGATAAAACTAGGAACGTTATATGTTGTTATTATTGGTTTTATTTCAAGATGAAACCTGGTTTTACTTCAAACTATAGTTGTTATACTGCCTAAATGTTATAAAGCCAGGAGTAATGTTTAAAAGCATAGTCTAGTAACTTAGGGTTTTAGACATGAAAATGCTTTTGTTGTTAGAGCTATAGGAAGCCGTCGAAGTCTATATGAGTAATTGTATTCATCAACTAAGATTGGGGATCTTAGCGGAAATCCTCTGAACTGTAACCGTTAATCCCATGTGAGCGAGGAAGTCGTGTATAATTAGTATACGGGTTGACCACCCCACTTGTGCCTGTTAGCTACAGTCAACCAAAAGCGAGTGATGAACTATCCTTTTATTTGTTATTGTTCCGGTGTCGATGAAGCGTATGGTGTTGTTTCTCATGGTAAATCATGAGTGTGTTTGTTTCTCATGGTATATCATGAGTGTGTTTTATCAGAGGTATTAGCAAATTGTTAGAAACATTATACTTTGTCGTATACAAGTATTAATGTTAAGTATAAGTTTCCCTCTACTTATACCTTAGGTTTAAGGAATGTTTAGGTATAACACTTAATTGATAAGTAAACTATTATACCTAATATACATACTAAATGTTGGAGAGTCAAAATGATACTTTCAAAACTATACTTTTGAACATGGAAAATGTATTATTTTATGGAGTCAAAACCTGTGGACTCACCAACTTTATGTTGACGTATTTTAAAATGCATGTGTTTTCAGGAACTTGAAAAGCTGGTATGTATTCTAACAGAAGAAGTTTTACTATTACCTTTCTGTTCATTAAGAAGTATGCCATAGTCGGATATTATGTAATAGGTCCTAGAAAAACAGTTATGTAACTTTCAATTATCAATAAAGGTATGTATTTTCTTTAGTACAGTTCAATGTATGTTATATAACTGTGATACGAAGAATGAGGTTACACCACCCGGTGTTTCCGCCGATGGTTGGGGGTGTGACAGAAATTGGTATCAGAGCTATTAACTATAGTGAACTAGTACTTTCTTAGGAAAGCACGTCTATAGTTTAGGGCTTACTCTATTAGGTTTAGGTATATCCCTTAGCCTATAAATAAAAAGTATTATTAATTATTCTACTGAAGGACTACTTACGGGAGCGGTGACAAGGATAGACATGTCGATTTGGGTTGCTGTATTTCAGAACGGCTACTACTCAAAGATAGATCTCAGATCAGGATACCATCAACTCAGAGTACAAGAAGACGACATTCCAAAAACAGCATTTAGAACTCGTTATGGTCATTATGAGTTCTTAGTTATGTCTTTTGGATTGACCAATGCCCCAACAGTGTTTATGGATCTCATGAATCGTGTTTGCAAACCATACTTGGATAAATTCGTGATCGTATTTATCAATGATATATTGATATATTCACGAACCAAGGAAGAACATGGTCAACACCTGCAAATAATCTTGGAACTACTAAGAAAAGAAAAGGTGTACGCTAAATTCTCCAAATGTGAGTTTTGGATTAGAGAAGTACAATTTTTAGGTCATGTAGTTAGCAACGAAGGAATTCATGTTGACCCATCCAAAGTTGAACCAATCAGGAATCGGGAAGCACCAAAGACGCCAACAGAAGTGCGTCAATTCCTAGGACTTGCTGGCTATTACCGCAGATTCATAGAGAATTTCTTCAGAATAGCCAAGCCGCTTACAACACTAACCCAGAAGGATACGAAGTTCAAGTGGGAAGACAAACAAGAAGCTGCTCTTCAGAAACTGAAGCAAATGTTGTGTAGTGCACCAATCCTATCCCTTCTAGATGGGATAGAAGATTTCATTGTATACTGCGACGCATCAAATCAACGATTGGGATGTGTGTTGATGCAAAGAGGAAAAGTTATCGCCTATGCATCACGACAACTAAAGGTGCATGAGAATAATTACACTACCCATGATCTTGAATTGGGAGCTGTAGTTTTTGCACTAAAAATTTCGAGACATTACTTATACCGTACTAAGTGTACTATTTTTACCGACCACAAGAGTCTCCAACACATCTTCAACCAAAAAGATCTTAATATGAAGCAACGAAGATGGGTCGAATTGTTGAATGATTACGAATTTGAGATTCGTTATCATCCCGGAAAGGCAAACGTGGTAGCAGATGCCTTAAGCCGGAAAGAATATATTAAACCCCGACGGGTACGAGCATTAACTATAACTATGCATTCTAACTTTACGACACAAATTAGAGAAGCTCAACTTGAGGCTCTAATAGAAGAAAACATCAAGAATGAAGCTTTGCGAGGAATGGAAAAGCAACTTATACAAAAATATGACGGAACACGACACTTTTTGAACCGAATTTGGACGCCTAAGTTCGGTGGAGTCAGGGACTTGGTCTTAGAGGAAGCCCACAAGTCTAGATATTTCGTGCATCCAGGCTCTGACAACATGTACTTGGATTTAAAAGTACATTATTGGTGGCCAAACATGAAGGCAGAAATTGCTACTTATGTGAGGAAATGTTTGACTTGTTCTAGAGTAAAGGCAGAACATCAAAAGCCTTCAGGTTTACTTCAACAACCGGAAATACCTGAATGGAAATGGGAGCAGATATCAATGGACTTCATCACTAAGTTACCTAAAACTCCTAGTGGGTTCGACACTATTTGGGTAATAGTCGATAGATTGACTAAGTCCGCCCATTTCTTACCAATTAAGGAGAACGACAAGATGGAAAAGCTAACTACAATTTATCTTAAGGAAATTGTCAGATTGCATGGAGTTCCAAATTCTATTATTTCTGACCGAGATAGTAGATTCACTTCACGATTTTGGCAATCTCTACAAAAATCCTTAGGAACACGTCTAGATATGAGTACAACTTACCATCCACAGACTGATGGACAGAGTGAGAGAACCATTCAGACTTTAGAAGATATGCTCCGAGCCTGTGTAATAGACTTTGGAAATGCGTGGGATACTCATTTACCATTAATTGAGTTTTCCTACAACAATAGTCATCACACCAGCATCAAGGTTGCACCATTTGAGGCTCTTTATGGACGAAAATGTCGTTCCCCAGTATGTTGGGCAGAAGTTGGAGATACGCAGATGGCCAGAGAACGTACAGGCGATACCTTACGTACTGGACCAGAAATAATCCACGAGACAACTGAAAAGATCGTGCAAATTAAGGATCGATTAAAGGCTGTACGTGATCATCAAAAGAGTTATGCTGACGTAAGACGTAACCCTTTAGTGTTCCAAGTTGGAGATAAAGTAATGTTGAAGGTCTCTCCTTGGAAAGGCGTAATTCGATTCGGGAAACGAGGCAAACTGAACCCACGGTATATAGGACCTTTTGAAATTCTAGCAAGAATTGGTTCTGTCGCATACCAACTCAAGTTGCCTCAAGAGCTAAGTAATGTGCACGATGTTTTTCACGTATCAAATCTCAAAAGATGTCTTTCTGATGAAACTCTTGTTATACCTCTTGAAGAGATACAAGTCAATACGGAACTCAACTTTATAGAAGAACCTGTTGAGATCATGGATCGAGAAGTCAAACGATTAAAGCAAAGTCGTATTCCCATAGTGAAAGTTCGATGGAACTCTTTACGAGGACTTGAATTTACTTGGGAACGTGAAGATCAGATGAAAGAAAAATACTCCCTACTGTTTGGCAAAACCCCATCCATAAGATGAATTTCGGGACGAAATTATTCTAACGGGGGGAGAATGTAACACTAGTCAAAATAGGTCAATAGACAATCACATGTATTTATGCCAATCATGTAATGTGATAAGAGTGTTATGTAGTTCTTGATAAATTCTAATACAAATATTAACTTTCTTTATGATACAACTCCAAGTATAGGTCCATACGATTCCAAAAATATAGAGAATGTCTGAATCTGACTTCGCATGAAGAAGTTATGATAAACCGAACACTATAAATCTCTATAGTAAGAGGAATTTGAAATATACTTAGAGTTAGCTATTGAAGTCTAAAAGAGAGTTGTAGTACTTGTAAATACCTACGCGTGCATATAAATAACGTCCAAAATGGAGTTCGTATGTGAAAGTTACGACCTTCCGAAGATTCAGCTGTCAGAAACCCTAATCTAACTGAGCTCACGACGTGAGCACAGAACTCACGACGTGAGAAGTCATTTATTCATATCTCGGAATCTAGAAGGTGTGTGACGAGGCTACGAGGGGATAAGATCCAAACTCACGACGTGAGCAAGGATATCTCACGACGTGCGGAGTCACATGGCCACCTTCCGAAGCTAGGGACGCAAATCGCAAGTCTACGGGATGAGCATGCATGACTCACGACGTGAGCCTTATAAAACTCACGACGTGAGGTTCTAAAATCCTTACTATAAATAACAGGTCCGACTTCAGCCATTCTTACACCTAAACTTCTTTCCTTTCTCTCCTTTGCTGAAGCCATCTTGCATCCCGAGCCCCGACGACCTTGTATGCTGATCGTTTCTGCTTAGATTACATAAAATCATGCTACTAGGGTGAGTTTCACGGCCCCACTTTCTAATATTTCTGGGGAAACGCATGCTAAATATTATATATACGTTATTATTATGTCTATATGATAATATATAGTTATAATAGCCAGGGTATAGTTGTTCTAAATATAATATTTTGAATAAATACAACTATTATCAACTTGTCAGCATGTTAATTTACTAATATAGTTCTTGAGTTATACTTAGGATTCTATATATATGTTGTGTGCGATATAGTTCCAAAGTTATATTCGGAAGTTCTATATGTTAAGTTATAAAGTATGTTGCTATTATTGGTTTTATGTCAAGATAAAACTTGGTATGTTATATGTTGTTATTGTTAGTTTTATGTCAAGATAAAACTTAGTATGTTATATATTGTTGTTGATAGTTTTATGTCAAGATAAAACTAGGAACATTATATGTTGGTATTATTGGTTTTATTTCAAGATGAAACCTGGTTTTACTTCAAACTATAGCTGTTATACCGCCTAAATGTTATAAAGTTAGGAGTAATGTTTAAAAGCATAGTCTAGTAACTCATGGTTTTAGACATGAAAATGTTTTTGTTGTCAGAGCTATAGGAAGCCGTCGAAGTCTACATGAGTAATTGTATTCATCAACTAAGATTGGGGATCTTAGCGGAAATCCTCTGAACTGTAACCGTTAATCCCGTGTGAGCGAGGAAGTCGTGTATAATTAGTATGCGGGATGACCACCCCACTTGTGATTGTTAGCTACAGTCAACCAAAAGCGAGTGATGAACTATCCTTTTATTTGTTATTGTTTCGGCGTCGATGAAGCGTACGGTGTTGTTTCTCATGGTAAATCATGAGTGTGTTTGTTTCTCGTGGTATATCATGAGTGTGTTTTATCAGAGGTATTATGTCACAGCAGCGGTTACAGGGTCATGGTAGCAAATTGTTAGAAACATTATACTTTGTCGTATACAAGTATTAATGTTAAGTATAAGTTTCCCCCTACTTATACCTTAGGTTTAAGGAATGTTTAGGTATAACACTTAATTGATAAGTAAACTATTATAGAAAATATACATACTAAATGTTGGAGAGTAAAACTGATACTTTCAAAACTATACTTTTGAACATGGAAAATGTATTATTTTATGGTGTCAAAACCTGTGGACTCACCAACTTTATGTTGACGTATTTTAAAGTGCATGTATTTTCTGGAACATGCAAAGCTGGTATGTATTCGAACAGAAGAAGTTTTACTATTACCTTTCTGTTCATTAAGAAGTATGCCATAGTCGGATATTATGTAATAGGTCCTAGAAAAACAGTTATGTAACTTTCAGTTAGCAATAAAGGTATGTATTTTCTTTAGTACTGTTCAATGTATGTTATATAACTGTGATACGAAGAATGACGTTACACCACCCGGTGTTTCCGCCGATGGCTGGGGGTGTGACACATACTCCTCGTTTGTCAGATCACATTTTGACATTTTAGACTATTCTTCATCTTCTGCCACATTCTTCTCCTTAGAGATAAGGGCCAAGGATCCCATACCTTACACCACCTTCGCTTCCTTTGTCACAACACCTTCATGAGACTTGAGAATACCTTCCATCTTCACCAATGAATAGGTTTTGAACAGATCGTGAGCCTTCACAGTTGATACCACAGCCATCCATTCGGGTCTTAAACCATTCATAAATGTGTCCTTCTGTTCGATCACTTCTCTTCCAATACCGTGCTTTATCATCTTGCTCAAAAGATGATTGAGTCGATCGAATGTCTGAATAAGTTTTTCATCCGACTTTTGTTGGAAAGCACCGAACCCAGAGAGCAATAGAGTTTGGATAGAGTTCTCTAGGTCCTCATCGGTGGAATACAGCT
Source organism: Lactuca virosa (assembly GCF_052849685.1). Classification (NCBI taxonomy): domain Eukaryota; kingdom Viridiplantae; phylum Streptophyta; class Magnoliopsida; order Asterales; family Asteraceae; genus Lactuca; species Lactuca virosa. The sequence goes on from NC_136428.1 coordinate 244,572,111, forward strand.
CTTTGAGTCTATCCCATATCTCTATCGCCGTGGTGCAAGGGCTTACCAACCGAAAAGTATCAGATTGTAAAGCAAATCTGATCATTCTCATGGCTTTAACATTGCATAACAACTTGTCTTTCTCATCTTGAGGAATCTTCTCCACGTCACTCAAGAGTTGGTTATACTCTTTTTGATTCTTAATTGTTCTATTCGTTCCAGAATGAACAAAAGGACCCAATGTTATTGCTTCCCAGATGAGATAGCCATTGTCTTCAGAACCAACGACATAGTCCTCAAAGTGGTGCATCCAAACCTCATAGTCTTGAGTATACAAAATGGGGATACTGGTTGTGGATCCAATGCTGTTGGAGATGTTGATCAGATTGGATTGAGAATCTTCGTGAGACATGATGAACCTTTTCAGATATTTGTTAAGAATCAGACTTGTAAAGATTGAATAGGGTAATATCGAGATCTATGAACAACGTCAACAAATGAATGACGGGTTAAGATATCCAATATAAGCGGAAACCCTAAGAAAACACCATGGTCGCACACACTTGACCGCACACACCATGGCCGCACACACTTGGCTGCACACACCAAGTGTAACCGCACACACACTTTTAAAGGTCCAAAATAGCAACAAACTCCCAATCTGGCTAACAAATAGCCAAAACACCTTCTTAGAATCATCACAAAGACTTGGAAAATCGATTTGGACACACTTCAATGGGAGTGTACGGCTGCACACAGGCCTGGCCACACACCCTGGCAGTACACCTGGCCGCGCATACATAAAAGTTGAGTTTAGTGGCCTTACACTAAAATCCAAGGCCCTACACTCGTTTAGGGACTTCAAGAGGTGTTTGTAACACTTAATCCTAAGTGTTTTCATGTCCCTAAGGCGTGTCCATGTGCCTTTTAGTGGTTATACACCCTAAGTATATTCATATATGTGTTATTATATGTAAAATAGGATTCGTTTGTGCTCAAGACTCCAATTGACACCCGGCGATCCTAGATCGATCTTACAATCCAAACCACTCACTACAGGTGAGTTCATACCCCTTAATCAACCTTTGAAATGATTTTGAATGCTTTTATGGGGGACGGGGGAATACAAGTTGAAATATTCTAGCCATTGTTTAATCACATGTGATTATGGGCTAGAACAAACAGAAAGAATTACTATTACTTTCAAGATTGCTATCAAACTTACGGATTTCAAGCACTACAAAACTTTTGCTAAGCCCCTTTTAAATGCTAAAACTGTTTTCAAAACTCTTTTAAACTTACATTACTATTTAGCTATAATAGGTATAGTTAAGGGTTTACTACTCATTATTACTATTGCAACGACACATACAAGAGTAAGTACAATTATGAGTCAGAACATACTATACACTATACAAGGGAACGTACTATACACTATACAAGAGAATATACTATATACTAGTACAGAGAAAACATCACTACACTAAGATATACTATACAAACATTGGAATACGATAATCAGAATGTGACATACTACTTCTCGATACGACACTTCATTGTGGTATCACTTTGTAACCAGAGTCTCCTGGAGGGAGAGCGGGCATTGTGTGTATAGACCTATACGGGACAGACACTCCCACACCCCGACTGCTAGCTACAGTCCCAGCCGTTAAGGCCAAGGGGTGACAAAATGTTACATTACTACATATGACACCGGAGGGTCATCAGTTATTCAGCCGTCGATCAGCATGGTTACATACGAGTTCACATTCAAACCTTTAATTAACCAATTAAGAATTAAAGGCAAAACAGACTCTCCGAGGCGTATTGTTTATTATATACCACTTGGAGTCTGCATTTTATTACTTTAGACTCCCCGAGGTGTACTATACATTTAGTACTACCTGGTGTCTAAATTTTCATCACTTTATAAGCAGCAGTGTCACTGCTGAGGTAAAACACTATTTTCCTAGTACATTTACTCTGTAATCATCTCGCATCAGTGAGGTCTTAAACTATACTTTCATAATGATAGTTTCACTGGGAAAACTCTTACACTACAAAAGAACAAACGTACAAACAGTCGGGCCTCGGTAGAAGGCTACATTTTAGTAGAAAATATAGGATTTTCTAGGGAGTTCAGACATTTACAAACATTTGCAAATAAACATTTACAAATCGCTATGAGTATGTATACTACGTTGTTACAAACATTTTCATACAAGCAATGACACTAAATACTTATGAACTCACCAGCGTTACGCTGATAAACTCTTTTCAAAATAACTTGTAGTCTCAGGTCATCAGTAGACAGGTACCGATGAAGCTTTTGGGGAAGATGGAGCACATACAAGACCCATCTCTTATTTTGATCAATCATTTTTGGTGTCTTACAAACTATACAGAACACACTTGTATTAAAATTATTATATTAATGCAATGGATGTTGTTGCTTGTCTTTACTCTTATGCATTGTTATGATACTGTACATGACGTCCTCCACCCCAGAACGTTTCCGCCGTTCCGGTTTTGGGGTGTGACAGATTGGTATCAGAGCATTGTTTATAGTGAATCAGTATATCAACCCATAAAAGATATACAAACTATAAACGCATCGGGATTAAAACACTCTGACCAAGAATATATACTTTTAAATAATAAAATATTTAACTAAGTATACATACATCTATTCATACCAGGGTCAGTATCATACTAGATCAGAACAAAAGTATTGCGATTGTTGAACCACACAATTAAGCATAGAGACATATAGTCAAATCTAGGGGAATATAGCCTGATCAACTATATTTCCCGAGGAGTGACTAGCATGTGCCTAAGAATGATTGTGGTGTTGCAACAAGTCTAAAAACTTACCAACACTACTACAACGGGAACATTAGAACATAATACTATAGGAGTATTTTGTGTTACTATAATTACTTCTGTGCAAACTAAGAAGGGTCGGTTTTAGTACGTCTCTTAACTATTCTTTCCCCTATTCTCGCGTAGATAACATGGCTGGCTTCCACCTCCCCGGCAATCCGTACTATCCCAACCAAGGAAATGGTGGGTGGCTCGATGATGAGCCAGAAGACTATCACCCAATCCCTTTGGATGATCACTGTACAGAAGGCTTTTCAGATAGCTCTGACTCTGAACCAGAGGTCAACAACCTACCCCCAATAGCTCCAAACCCTAACCAACGCCCAGCTTTTCAAGGCCCGACACCTCTGTGGGTGGAGAGTTTGGAGACATGGAGTCAGGAACAAGACCAACCCATCCCATACAATGGAGACCAAGGTTTCTACAACGTGAGCGAAGGAAGCACAGTGGACAGAGTCCTGCCTATTCTGGTCTGCAGGGTTGCTCGAAACGAAATTTAGGGTAGAACCGCCCTTAACCGAATTGCAGAGCTGGACGCCAACGCAAGGATGAATAATGTCAACATCCGCCATCTGGAAGATGCTAACGAGAGGGCTCGAGGAGACCGCGAGTCTCTACTTTAGGCACTAGCTGAGACTAGGGCTGAAGTCATAGAGCATCGCGTACGCCAGCGAGTGTACGAGCGGCGCCTACTCGACATGGAACGCCAACTGGCTGACTTAAGGGTTCACCCAAGGGGTGCCCGTCGCCAGTAGGGGATTATATGCTCATCCTTTCTCTTCTTAAAGGAATAGCCTTTCTTTTCAGTGTCTCTGTTTCACTTGTCTGTAAAACATTCCTATCTTTTAAAGTACTCTAACTAGGTTTCTAGGCTGCCAACATTTTCCCTTATGGTTTGATGTAAGACCTACTGTTAGGTCATTTTTCCCGAACCCATTTTACATCATTAATACCAGTAATATTAGCAGTTATCTAATCTATGGGAAAGTCTTTACCTTTGTGTTTCCCTACTCTACTGTTATGCCTCTATCTGATAATTGAACTATGGCGATTTAGTCCATGAGACACACTCATCATACTTACAATTGATTCTTACTATTATCATCATCTCTATAAACTTTCAGTAAAAGATGTCGCCTCGTCCGCGTCCGACCAGGGGCAGACCTGCAAATCAAACTCCACCACCACCACCCCCTCCGCATTTCGATGGGGTGATGTTTCAAGCAACGATGACCGCAGCTATGGCCCAAGTAAACTCTGGTGGTGCAAGTGGAGCTGGAACGGGCACAAACTCTAGCCATGGTGAAATCCACCCACGTACACGGGAGTGTACCTATAAAGATTTCATCAGTTGCAAACCAACGTACTTCAACGGAACCGGAGGGATCATTGCACTGTCCCAATGGATCGAGCGAACAGAAGCAATCTTCGACATGTGCTCATGCCCTGAAGGAAGCATGATAAAGTTCGCTGCTTGCACCTTCACCGAAAGGGCCCTGACGTGGTGCAATGGCCATGTCAAATCACTCTCCCTAGTAGCAGCTAACGCCATGGGCTGGGATACACTGAAGGACCTGATGACAAGGGAGTACTGCCCGAGGGGCGAAATTCAAAAGCTCGAAGAGGAACTATGGAACCTTAAGATGAAGGGTTCCGACATAGCGGCTTATACAGCCAGGTTCTGCGACCTGGTGACTCTATGTCCTAACCTGGTACCCCCGTATCGAGGGAATGTTCTAGCATAGAAACCTGCAACCTTTGATAGTGCCAAGGAATTGGCCCAAAGGCTCATCGATCACGAGGTCCCTTCTTCTACAACAACAACCACAACTGCCACCTCAGCACCAACCAATGCGACCGACAACAAAAGGAAGCGTTGGGACCGAAAGAAGGGCAAATCAAGTCAACCCTCTTCCAAGAAATAACAGACGGTGGCTGTCCATGCTGCCACAACTCCTGCTGCCCCTGTACCAGCCAAACCATATACAGGGACCCTACCCAAGTGCACCAAGTGCACTTTCCATCATAACGGCCCCTGCCGGGAAATGCACTGCAGCAATTGCGACCGGAAGGGCCATACCGCCCGGTTTTGCAGAGCACCACCCAAACCTAACACCCATGCTCATGGTGCAGGAGTGAGCCAGGCCTGTTACGGGTGTGGCGAGACAGGGCACTTCAAAAGAAACTTCCCGAAAGCTGGGAATGCGGGAGGAACAGGAAGGCTACTTGCTATGGGCCACAATGAAGCCGTGGCAGACCCTACGGTAGTCACGGGTACGTTCGTCCTCGATAACTCTTATGCATGTGTCTTATTTGATTGTGGGGCAGAGAGAAGCTTCGTTAACCAAAAATTTAAACACTTACTTAATCAAGCACCGCAAGCACTAAAAGAAACCTTCGTCGTAGAAATGGCCAACAAAAAGACAGAGAGTTCAAATGAGATTTACATAGGTTGTACCCTCACGTTAGATAATTATTCATTTCCAATCGACCTCATACTAGTAGCAATCAAGAGTTTCGATGTCATTGTGGGCATGGACTGGTTGAGTCTCCATCATACCGATATTCAATGTTTCGAGAAGGCAGTCCGCCTAAACCCACCGAATAACGAAACCTTGTTGATCTACGGAGACAAACCCAGTACGAGCCTTCGTATCATCTCCAGTATTCAAGCCCAGAAGTACTTGCGTAAGGAATATCGTGCATTGCTTGCACACGTAGTCGATGCGAACCAGAAAACCAAAGACCTCAAAGACCTCCCTGTAGTACGCGATTTTCCTCACATCTTTCCGGAAGAACTTCCAGGATTACCCCCGCAACGCCAAGTCGAGTTCCGAATCGACTTAGTGCCAGGAGCTACCCCCGTAGCCAAAGCGCCCTATCGTCTAGCACCAGCCGAGATACAGGAACTATCCGGTCAACTTAACAAATTGCTCAGCAAGGGCTTCATAAGACCAAGCTTCTCACCCTGGGGAGCTCCGGTCTTGTTCGTAAAGAAGAAAGACGGATCGTCCCATATGTGCATCGACTATAGAGAACTCAACAAGCTTACAGTCAAAAAATCGTTACCCTCTACCTCGCATAGACGATTTATTCGACCAGCTGCAAGGGGCGAGCTACTTCTCCAAGATTGACCTGAGATCCGGGTATCACCAGTTACGAGTGCTTGAGGAGGATGTTCCGAAGACAGCCTTCCGAACTCGTTATGGACAGTACAAGTTCGTGGTGATGCCATTCGGATTGACCAATGCCCCCGCAGTATTCATGGACTTAATGAATAGGGTATGACGTCCTTACTTAGATCAGTTCGTCATTGTCTTCATCGATGATATACTTATCTACTCTTGAAGTAAGGAGGAGCATAGTGATCATCTGCGACAAGTCCTAGGAACCCTACGATCAGAGAAGCTCTAAGCGAAGTTCTCTAAATGTGAATTTTGGATCCGAAGAGTCGAATTCTTAGGACACGTGGTTAGCAAAGAAGGAATCCACGTGGACCCATCCAAAATTAAAGCTATTGAGAACTGGTCAGCACCGAAGACGCCTACAGAAATTCGTCAATTTCTAGGCCTCGCTGGCTACTATCGCAGGTTCATACAGAACTTCTCTTGAATTGCGAAACCTCTTACGACATTGACCCAGAAAGGCGTGGCCTTTGACTGGGAAGAGAAGCAGGAGAAAGCGTTCCAAACGCTGAAACGAGCCTTATGCACCGCACCAAATCAAGGGCTCGGCTCTGTTCTGATGCAACGAGGAAAGGTCATCGCCTATGCCTCAAGACAGCTGAAGACACAAGATGTCAACTACACCACTCATGATCTCGAATTAGGAGCGGTTGTGTTTGCTCTGAGGATCTGGAGACACTACCTGTATGGTACGAAGAGTACTATCTTTACAGACCACAAAAGCTTACAACACATATTCAACCAGAAGGAGCTCAATATGAGACAACGACGGTGGGTCGAGCTACTCAATGACTACGAATGCAAAATTCGTTATCATCCGGGTAAAGCCAACGTGGTAGCGGACGCCCTAAGTCGGAAAGAATATTCTGGTCGAAGAGTCAAGTCATTAACGATGACTATCCATTCGCATCTATCCACACAAATTAAGGAGGCTCAGCTCGAATCCTTAAAACCTGAAAATGTGACGGGAGAATCCCTGCGTGGAATGGATAAGAACTTGGAAGTCAAGGGTGACGGAGCCTTATATCTCATGGACCGGATCTGGACACCGAGACACGGTGGCTTCAGAGACTTAGTCATGAAGGAAGTGCACAACACTCGTTACTCCGTCCACCCGGTTCCAGATAAGATGTATCTGGATCTTAAAAAGTCATACTGATGGCCTAACATGAAAGCTGAGATTGCTACCTTCGTAAGTAAATGCCTTACTTGCGCGAAGGTCAAGGTCGAATACCAGAAGCCATCAGGTCTACTTCAACAACCGGAGATACCTGAGTGGAAGTGGGAGCGGATCACTATGGACTTCATAACCAAGTTGCCCAAGACAACGGGTGGACTTGATACCATTTGGGTCATCGTCGACAGATTGACCAAATTCGCACACTTCCTGCCTATCAAAGAAACCAACAAGATGGAAAAGCTCACAAGAACATACATTCGGGAGATAGTACGACTGCATGGTGTCCCTATATCTATTATCTCCGATAGAGATAGTAGATTCAGTTCGAGGTTCTGGCAGTCACTACAAAGCTCCCTAGGAACGAGGCTGGACATGAGTACAGCCTACCATCCACAGACCGACGGACAAAGTGAGAGAACTATACAAACCTTGGAAGATATGTTGCGAGCCTGTGTGATCGACTTCGGAAAGGCGTGGGATACTCATTTACCCCTTGTCGAATTTTCCTAAAACAACAGTTATCACACGAGCATAAAGGCTGCTCCATTTGAAGCCCTCTACGGCCGAAAGTGCAGATCCCCTCTGTACTGGGCTGAGGTGGGTGACACACAGTTAGCTAAAGGACGAGTTCCTGACAGCACTCTCACAGGTCCGGAGATCATTCGGGAAACGACAGAGAAGATCGTTCAGATTCGTGAACGATTGAAAGCCTCTAGAGACCGAAAGAAAAGCTACGCACATAAACAAAGGAAACCTTTGGAATTCCAGGTGGGAGACCGAGTCCTTTTGAAATTCTCACCCTGGAAGGGCTTGATACGCTTCGGAAAGCGTGGAAAGCTAAACCCAAGATACATAGGGCCTATCGAGATTCTCGCTAGAATCGGCCCTGTAGCTTACAAACTCAACCTACCCCGCGAGCTAAGTAATGTACATCCTACCTTCCACGTCTCGAACTTGAAAAAGTGCTTATCCGACGAGACTCTTGTCATTCCACTCGACAAGATCGAGATCAATGAGAGCCTCAACTTCGTGGAAGAACCAGTAGAGATCATGGACCGAGAGGTCAAGCGAACGAAACAAAGCCGTATCCCGATCGTGAGGGTTCGCTGGAATGCCAAGCGGGGACCCGAATTCACTTGGGAGCACGAGGATCAAATGAAACTTAAATATCCTCATCTGTTCACTTAGTTATTTGTAATATCTTAGTTACTAAACTCAAATTTCGGGACGAAATTCCCTCTAACGGGGGGATGATGTGACAACCCGAAGCTTTCATCTTGTGCTAATATTCAAAATCAATTGAAGTTAGACTCTTTTTACTACTTTTTAGCTTTATTTTGAGTCATTTGGGTGTTCTAAACCTAGTAGATGCTAGTTAGAAGTTTGGATTGGAATCCCGTAAACTCACCCGGCACAAAAATTGGCCAAACACTCCGACATAAGGAGTGTACGGTCGTACACTTGGGTGTGCGGCCGCACACCCCTCCTCCGGCAGCACACACTCGTCTGGCGGCACTCTCATACCTATAAGAAAGAGTCTTGGCCTTCATTTCACCATTTTACACCCTCTTAGTCAAGAACTCGTTTTCTCTCAAGTGGATCCCGATTTTTCACCTAGATCTTCAAGTGGTAAGTGTTTCTAGCCTTTGATTTATAGATTCCTTACTCCATCTAGTGTAAATCACTGATTTCATCCAGGAAATCACTTCATTCTAGTGAATCTTCAAGTGTTCTTCAAGAACACCAAGAACACCAAGAACACCTACTAAGTTCTTGGGCTCCAAACACCCCCATACGCTTCTACACTGTAAGTACCCTACTCCTACATGTGTTTAGCTATATTTGAGCCTTGTTAAAAGTCCAAAACTCGACGTGAAAGGAGTGTGCGGCCGCACACCTTCATGTGGCTATACACACCTTATTTTGGTGCTTTAAGGCCTTAAACTCATGTAGTATTCTAGCACATGAGCAAAGACACTTAGGGGATGCAAGATATGACCATGGAATCTCGTTTTGGACCATTTTTGCTAGGAGTGTGCGACCGCACACACCATGGCCGCACACACTTGGACGCACACACCAAGTGTAACCGCACACACACTTTTAAGGGTCCAAAGTAGCAACAAACTCCCAATTCGGCTAAGAAATAGCCAAAACACCTTCTTAGAATCATCACAAAGACTTGGAAAATCGATTTGGACACACTTTAATGGGAGTGTACGGCTGCAAACCCTGGCCGTATACCTGGCCGCACACACATAAAAGTTGAGTTTGGTGGCCTTACACTCAAATCCAAGGCCCTACACTCATTTAGGGACTTCAAGAGGTGTTTGTAACACTTAATCCTAAGTGTTTTCATGTCCCTAAGGCGTGTCCATGTGCCTCTTAGTGGTTATACACCCTAAGTATATTCATATATGTGTTATTATATGTAAAATAGGATTCGTTTGTGCTTAAGACTCCAATTGACACCCGGCGATCCTATATCCATCTTACAATCCAAACCACTCACTACAGGTGAGTTCATACCCCTTAATCAACCTTTGAAATGATTTTGAATGCTTTTATGGGGGGGGGGGGGAATACAAGTTGCATTATTCTAGCCATTGTTTAATCACATGTGATTATGGGCTAGAACAAACAGAAAGAATTACTATTACTTTCAAGATTGCTATCAAACTTATGGATTTCAAGCACTACAAAACTTTTGCTAAGCCCCATTTAAATGCTAAAACTGTTTTCAAAACTCTTTTAAACTTACATTACTATTTAACTATAATAGGTATAGTTAAGGGTTTACTACTCATTATTACTATTGCAACGACACATACAAGAGTCAGTACAGTTATGAGTCAGAACATACTATACACTATACAAGGGAACGTACTATACACTATACAAGAGAATATACTATATACTAGTACAAAGAAAACATCACTACACTAAGCTATACTATACAAACATTGGAATACGATAATCAGAATGTGACATACTACTTCTCGATACGACACTTCATTGTGGTATCACTTTGTAACCAGAGTCTCCTGGAGGGAGAGCGGGCATTGTGTGTATAGATCTATACGGGACAGACACTCCCACACCCCGACTGCTAGCTACAGTCCCAGCCGTTAAGGCCAAGGGGTGACATAATGCTACATTACTACATATGACACCGGAGGGTCATCAGTTATTCAGCCGTCGATCAGCATGGTTACATACGAGTTCACATTCAAACCTTTAATTAACCAATTAAGAATTAAAGGCAAAACAGACTCTCCGAGGCGTATTGTTCATTATATACCACCTGGAGTCTGCATTTTAATACTATAGACTCCCCGAGGTGTACTGTACATTTAGTACTACCTGGAGTCTAAATTTTCATCACTTTATAACCAGCAGTGTCACTGCTGAGGTAAAACACTATTTTCCTAGTACATTTACTCTGTAATCATCTCGCATCAGTGGGGTCTTAAACTATACTTTCATAATGATAGTTTCACTGGGAAAACTCTTACACTACAAAAGAACAAACGTACAAACAGTCGGGCCTTGGTAGAAGGCTACATTTTAGTAGAAATATAGGATTTTCTAGGGAGTTCAGACATTTACAAACATTTGCAAATAAACATTTACAAATCGCTACGAGTATGTATATTATGTTGTTACAAACATTTTCATACAAGCAATGACACTAAATACTTATGAACTCACCAGCGTTACGCTGATAAACTCTTTTCAAAATAACTTGTATTCTCAGGTCATCAGTAGACAGGTACCGATGAAGCTTTTGGGAAGATGGAGCACATACAAGACCCATCTCTTATTTTGATCAATCATTTTTGGTGTCTTACAAACTATATAGAAGACGCATGTATTAAAATTATTATATTAATGCAATGGATGTTGTTGCTTGTCTTTACTGTTATGCATTGTTATGATACTATACATGACGTCCTCCACCCCAGAACGTTTCCGCCGTTCCGGTTTTGGGGTGTGACACCTTGCTTGCCTCAGGACATGTACAGATCTCGAAAATTGATTCGATCTTCTCGAACCAACGAGTTAGGGCAATGACACCTCCATTGCCATCAAAGGATTTGGGTTTAGCATTCATAAAGTCTTTGTAGGAACACTCCTTCTGGTGTCCCTGACCACCATCAAGATTATGGGGATGGATACCACTTCCCGATCCGCTAGAGCCGCCAGAATTGATATGCGACATTGCGGCAGCCACAACGGCTGTAACTGCTGCTTGGAACATAGGAGGATCGAACTGAGGAGGTGGTGGCGGTGGATCTGTCGGACGGTTGTTGTTCATTTTGTTGGGTCTCTTCCTGGGAGGCATCTTTCTCTAAAATATACAAGGGGAAAATGACCATAAGCCTCCTATATTGATCATGAATCAGATATTTTCGAACAAGATATATCTTAATCCTACGACGTTAATAGAGATCTACAAATAAGGTTTACTAACATAAAACAAGGAATTGTAGGTCATTCATTTGTGAGGATTAGAACTACTTGTAACAATTATGTGCAGTGTTATAGAACTGTAAAAATACTCCAATAGTATTTTAACTATGTGCTTCATTAGTAAAGGATTTGGTGAGTTTTAGACTTGTCGCAACACCACAGTCACTCCCAAACACATGTTGGTCAAATCTCGGACAAATATATTTGATCATGTTATATTGGCCACACATATGATTACATAACTATTCAGGTTTAACCGTAGTGCCCAACTCGTCCTAAATACTTTTATGTAGTTCTTACTATGATACGGTTTCTGGTATATATGTATACTTGTATACTTCTTGTAAAATACTTAAATTTTAAAAGTATACTTTTAGTTTAAGAGCGCTTCGTCCCCTTTTACTGTTTATAGTTGTATACCATGTAAGCTTCGGTATTCGTAGTTCACTATAAACAATAGCTCTAATACCAATTTTTCACACCCCCAAACCGGAACGGCGGAAACGTTCGGGGGGTGGAGGACGTCATGTATAGTATCATAACAATTATATCATAGTAATCAAACTAAACACAACCATTACATTGAATAAGTAAAATATTTACATCTGTTTGATACATAGTTTGTATACATCAAAAGTATAGAAAAATATAAAAGACGTGACTATATATGCTCCATCTTCTCAAAAATCTGCGGGAGTACCTGTCTACTGATTTCCTAAGAATACAATCGGTTTTGAAAAGAGTATCAGCATTAAAGCTGGTGAGTTCATAAGCAATATTTTTCTAATGAAAACCTATTGATGAATTTGTGAAAATGTTTGTATGATTCCAAGAAAATCCAATATTTGCTTTAATAAAAGCGTGATAATACTGGTTCCTTCTATGACCACTTAGTTCATACTAGTTATGTATAAACCAATATCGAACACACAGTTGATTATATGGTTCTTCCCTAAGCCCACAACCAAACAAGGAACAGGAAATGAGGCAGAAACCACACATTCCACAGTCTATCGGATATTCTTCATACATAACCCAGGTGCATAAACGAAGGAATTATAGAATTATCTATGAATTTTGTTACTGTATCCTGTGGTAGTATATGGAAAATGCTAGTTTGTATGCTTGGTTACTACCAGATGTATTGTATGGTGAGTTTTGTATGAAAACCTTTGTATAGGGTGTTCTGTGTGAAAAACCCTGGCTACCTCTAGTATGTATAGTAGTTTTGTTACTTAAAGTAAAACCATGTATTCAAATTCCCGGGAATCCTCCAGTTTGCGATGTATGATAGTTCTATTAATGCAAAATAAAACTAATTGAAGAATGAATTTCCGTAAACAGATGGTTAGTTTATACTATTGTGAGTTCGTATAACCATGCTTGATATGACCTAGTGGCCTTTACGACGTTCTTCAAGTGTCGGATATATGACATTTATCACCTCAGGCATGCCTGCCTAACTGTAGCTAGCAGTCCAGGTGTGGGATTGTCAGTCCCTAATAGATCTATTCACAAATCTCACGGTCTCCCTCCAGGAGACTATGGTTATACTATGTTAGGATTTAGTTCTGTACCCCGAAGGGTACAAATTGAAGTAGTGTCTCACAACCCTGTATTAACTAGTTTACGTGTTGTTTTGTATCGCTCTCTTGTACTTGAAATCGTATGTATACTTCATAGAGTAATAATAATTATACTTAAATAATTACTTAGTGTGGTACTCTTGTATACAGAAAGTAGATTGTATACCATAAACTATATTTGTCATAGTTTAAATGATTGCTAATGTATAATCCTGAGCTGATAAAACTGTGTATTGAATCCCAAACTATACCTATCATAGTTTGCATGTGTATTAAGTACTCTGTTTGTGTATTGTTCTGAAAACAATGCAATTATAGTTGTGAGTTGAAAACTTCCCTTATGCTCAGCATGTTACAAAAGGGATAATATATCTAAACATTTTATAAAATGTGTTGATCTTTTGGTTGTATCAATTGCATAAATTTTTAATCCAGTTTGAATTACTATGTATAAAGTTCATAAAAACTATTTGTATTTAGCTTGTATTTCCCCCTTGAAAACGCTAAAATAGTAAAAGCGTAGGGGTATGAACTCACTGTTGGTTGCGTGTAAGTGTCGGACAACGAGACTGGAATGAGGACCCTCAAGTTGTTGTACGCGAAGTTAACGAAATCCTAATAATAATTTAACACATATCGTAATTAAATTAGCAAATCCATTAGTTAAAGTGTTAGAAAAACACATGCTTTTAATTAAGGAATGTTACCGAGACTCGATCGAGGAGGAAAGGTGGGTTTGCAGCCAAGATTCACGAAGTAGGGCTGATTGCGGCCGTGAAGGGATTACGGCCGTGAACTGTTCTCAGCTGTGAACGGTTCTTAGCCTTTGAAGGGTTTACGGTCTTTGAAGGGTTCACGGCCTGTTCTCGATGTTCTTGGTGTTCTTGGTGAAATATGAAGATTTGAAGTGTTTACGGCCGTGAACTCAAGAATGAGGGGTGTTCGATTTGATGAAAGGATGAATATTTGATGCTCCAAAACACGTTCTACGGATTATTGAGTGAAAGATGAAGACAAAACTTTGAGTTTTCGATTGAGGTTTTTAGAGAGAGAGTGTGGGTTTTCGGCCAGAAAAGTATAAATGAGGGTATGAACACATATATATAGGCTGGGTTCATGGTCGATGGTGGGGTCCACCCAACCATGCATGGTTCACGGCCATGAACGGTTTACGACCGTGAACACGAGTGCGGCCGTGAACACCAAGTTGTCCGATACGTGGATGATTTTCGAAGAGAAACTTGATTTTCTCGCACGTCTTTAGACACGACACTTATATAAATTCAATTTGTATAATCCAAGTTCTTTTCAATCCTTACAAGTTTGAAAAAAATAATAAAATTCGAAATTATATTAACAGGATTTGACTTTCGTTGACTGAAAAAGGTTCGGGTTGTCATATATATATATATATATATATATATATATATATATATATATATATATATATATATATATATACACACATTTGAGAATATTCGTCATTGTCACCAACATTTCTGCCACCCACCGACACCAACACCGCCACTGCCACCACCAAACGTCATATTCATATATGAATAATCATGTGTTAATATATGAATGTATTTATTCGTTTATAAATATTATCTATTACACCGTCCAAGTACGCTATAGCGCTTAAGTGGCGTATTTGAAATATGTGTTCCATCGTGCAGGTACGCGGAAGGGTTTTTTGCGTATAAAAAATATGTGGCCGAGATTTGTTCTCGTGTTCTCGATTTCATAATTATTTTCATTTGAACTTTCCTATATATATATATATATATATATATATATATATATATATATATATATATATATATGTATATATATATATATATATATATATATATATATATATATATATATATATATACACACACACACACATACACACACACACACAGAGGTTTAAATTAGAACAGTTATATAATTGACAACTCGAGACCAAATCTAGGCCACATATTTTATTTTACAGTAAAATCCTCCCGCGTACGGGCGCGAAAGAGGAATGTAATATTCAGATATGAATATAAACCACCACCACCGCATCCACCACTAGGCCACATATTTCTTTTTGCCGAAAACCCTACCGCGTTTCGGCACGACAGAGGAATGTATATTCATATGTGATTATAAAGGTAAGTATATTCTCGCGTTTAAAATCCCCACCGCCGCAACCACCGCTGCCATAGTCACCGATACTCCTGCTACCGCCAGCACCACCGTCTCCAACTGCCATATTCATATATGAATAATCATTTTAGAATAAACACATATTTATTCATATATAAATATACTTATATATACATATATTCATATACTTCTTCATATATGAATAAATATATATATACTTATTTATATATGAATATCTGTCACCATCATCAACACCTCTGCCACTGCCACCACTACCTCCGCCACCAACCGTCATATTAATATATGAATAACCACGTGTGAATTGACACAGACTTATTCATAAATGAATATACTTATATATTCATATATATATATATATATATATATATATATATATATATATATATATATATATATATATATATATATATATATATATATATATATATATATATATATATATATATATATGAATATACTTATATATTGATTTGAAAAAATACTTATTCATATAAAAATATTGGGTTTTTGTCATGAAAGCCCCCGAATTTACATAAAAAAATCGGTTATGCCCAAAATCGATTTTCATAACCGATTTTTTTTCCACAGATGCCTCACATTTTCCCCTCATGTTTCATTTTAATGTTTTTCACTGTTTCCCCTTTACCAAACCGGTTACATCCCCCTTTGCAACTGGTAGCCTTGTTAAGGCACTCTTCTCCGTTTCTCCTCCGTTAACGATGTACACTCTGTCAACATTGGGACACACACCCTGTCACCCTCCCATGCTACTACTTCTTCAGACGTAGGTAATAGGAACTGAACCGTTAAATTCCATCTAGTGAAGTATTTTCGTTGTCTGAAGCACTACATCTGGTGAAGCATTGTCGTTGTCTGATGTTAGGGTTTTTTCAAGAGGTAAGAAATTACGGTCTCATCATGGTTTTTACGAGAAATCACCTTTGTTAATTTCTTACTTTTCGTGATAATGGTTGCGATTGTGTAGGGGTTAGAAATGGGTTCTTCTGACGATGGTTATGACGACCCATTGCCTGGAATTTACGAGCCATTTTATGGGTTAGCTGAGATGGATTTTGAGTTGCACGAGATTTACATGGATCGTGAACCAGAGCAGGAGTTTATATCAAGGCTTCATAAATCATTTTCTTAACATTATACTTTGTGATGCAAACATTAGAAATGCAAGTACGACTAATGAGGTGAAGATCGAGTGGACCATGGTAATGATTTGCAAAACGATGAGGATGCAGAAGAAGTAATGACAAAAAAAATACATAATACATGATCCAAACGTTTGGTGGGATAAGATGGAACCTAAGTTAGGGGATGTGTTCGAATCACCTACACAACTGAAATTCTATGTAACAAACAATGTAGTAAATAGGGGGTACCAAGTATACCTTTAGAAGAGTGACAATAGAAGAATTGTTGCAAGATGTGGTAAGAGTCATGAACATAATAAATGCCCATTTAGGCTTTATGCAGCTTGGATGTACAATGATAGAACCTTCCAGGTTAAGGAAATGAATTTTGAGAATCTTTATTCTAGAGTGTTTAATTTGGGTCTATTGTTACCCCAGAATGGACTGGAAGACACTATGTTACTGAGATAGGAAATAAGCCCAAAGTTAAACTTAGGGAGATAATTAGTGACATCAAACAAAGGTATGTATCTATAGGAAAGGTTAAAAGGGCAAAACAGTGGGCAAAAGAAATAATTGAGGGTAAATTAAATAAACACTATGCAAAAATTTGGGATTATGCCCAAGAGTTGTTGAGATCTAACGATGGGTCTACATGCAAAGTTGGTGTTACTAACATTCCACATGAGAAGAATTATTTTTAAAAAAAATTTACATTTGTTTCAAATCTTTAAGTGTTTGGTGGAAAATAGGGTGTAGGAAGGTAATAGGGTTGGATGGGTGCTTCCTAAAGGATCAGGTAAAAGGTGAATTACTCACATCCATAGGTAAAGATGCTAATAACCAAGTGTTCCCAATAGCTTGGGTTGTTGTTGATGTGGAAAACAAGGATAATTGGACCTCGTTTCTAAAGCTTCTGAAGGATGATCCTGACCTTGGTACTGGTGTAGATTTGGTTGTTATTTCTGATCAACATAAAGTAAGTACCCTTATAATCGTAGTGTATTTCAGTTTGGTTATTTCAATATGGTTATAAATGATAATGTAATATGTTTGTTCACAGGGTTTGCTTGAATCTGTTTAGGTTATTTTTCCATATGTGGAAGCACAGATAATGTGATAGACACATTTATGCAAATTTTAATAAAGCTTTCTCTGGATTGGAATTGAAGAAGCTGTTTTGGGCTTGTGCAATGAGTTGTGTTGAAGGTGACTTCTTGAGAAACATGGAAAAAAATAAATACTATAAACCCTAGTGTATATGAGTATCTAATATCAAAAGAACCCAAAACATGGTGCAGAGCTTACATGAGTTTAGGGTTTGCTTGTAAGATAGTGGAGAATGGTATTTCAGAATGTTTCAGCTCCATAATTGTAGATGCTGGGAAAAAACCTTTGATTACAATGCTTGAGGATATAAGGATATACATCATGGATAGGTTTTCCTTTATTAATTATGAATGAAGTAAATGGAAAGGTAATATATGTCCAAAAGTGATTAAGAAGATGAATCTTTTTGGAAAGAACTTTAGGTAAGACACAAAATAACTGTTTTTTTCTAATTGTCATTATAATTGATATATGGTGACTAATACATACTCTTTTGTCTTTATGTAGGTTTTGGTTGGTATTGGATAGCCTAGGAAATGTATTTGAAGTTAGGAGAGTATGTGCTAGTTACAAGGTAGATTTGGAAAGTAGGGTTTGTTCTTGCAGATTATGAGATTTGTCTAGAATACAATGTGTCCATGCCATAGCAGCCATTAATTATATCCATCAAACTTCAAAGTGATATAGTAGTGACTACTTTTCACTAAATAAGCTCAAGGAATGCTACTCTACAAACATCAGTCCTGTGAATGGGAGTAATATGTGGCCTCTAACTAGATACAGCAAGCCATTGCCACCATTGGTAGGAAAATGACTGGTAGGCCTAGAACTAAGAGAAGGAGGCATGCAAGTGATAAATAGAATATGTTTAGTTCCACTTCAAGGGTGAAACCCCCAAGGACAATAAGATGTGCTAATTATCTTAAGTATGGGCATAATAAAAAAGCCTGCAAGAATAAAAAAAGATACCAATTCCTATGCCACCAAAGAATATTGGGAGGCCTAGGAATGATGATGTAGTTGGATCCAATCCACATGTTTCTGGTTCCAATCAACATGCCAGTCAACCACATGTGACATCAATTGTACCCACTCAACCTAGTCAATAAGCAAGTCAACAAGATAGTCTACATGCTTCATGTTCTAACACTGGCAAAAAAATGAGGAAGTTGGGTTTAAGAGGCCCAAGTTTTAGAATTTGTGGCATTGCATCTGTGGGTAGTCATTCTAGTGAAGTAACTGTTCTAGGTGTTAGAAGGAATAAATTGGGTGTAAAAAGACCAAATCTTAGGAAGTCAACAACCAAATTTTAGGATGTCAACAACCAAGTTCCAGTTGCTAATGATATTCCAAATGATGTTGCTCAAGCTCCTACTGTTAATGATGTTCCTTTGGCGAATGAGGTGATAGAAGAGGAAGAAATTGAGGTGTCAGTTGTCACACCCCCAAACCAGAACGGCGGAAACGTTCGGGGGCGGAGGACGTCATGTACAGTATCATAACAATGCAAAGTAGTAAATAAGCAACAACATCATCCATTGCATTAATAGTATAATTTCATACAAGTGTGTTCTTTAATAGTAATAAGACACCAAAAATGAATAATCAAAATAAAAGACGAGTTTTGAAAATGCTCTGTCTTCTCAAAACCTGGCATCGGTACCTGTCTACTGACGACCTGAGAATACAAGTTATTATGAAAGCGTAGATCAGCATTTAAGCTGGTGAGTTCATAAGTATTTAATGTCAATGTTTGTATAAGTTTGAATGTAAATGTTTGTAAAAGTTCAATGTAAATGTTTGTATAAGTTTGAATGTAAATGTTTGTAAAAGTTCAATGTAAATGTTTGTATATGTTTAAAAACCCCTAGAAAATCCCATATTTCCTACTAGTATAAAAAGTAGTCTTCTGCCAAGACCCGACTGTTTTGAATGTTTGTTTTTCTATAAAAGTGGATGTTTTTTCCCTAGTTTATAACTGTCTTAACTCGAAAATAGCTTGCATTAACTTTCAAGTAGAACTGTCACTATATAAAAGTAATTGGAAAAGTAAGTACTCAGGGGTCTTTAGAATTGACAACCTATAGTACTAATTACCTGAAAACATATTTGTTTTATTAAGGTCATAATGTGATGAGTAGTTCCCATACTAAACGTTCTCCCTACAAGAGATTCTGGGAAACAAGGGTGACTTCCGCAACGAATTGCTAGGTCGTAATATCCACATTAAAGTTATATGATCATGTATACCCAATTTATTATCACCTTTTGTTGAGAACAATGCGTTAGTGATCATTGGTATAGTTAGATCCTGTAGTTGTTCCATGTTATAGCATCTTAGTATGTTCGTTTTGTTATAGTATCTTAGTATTTACTTGTATATGATAGTATTCTCTGTGTGTACTTGTATATGATAGTATTCTCCGTGTGTACTTGTATATGATAGTATTCTCCTAAACTATACCTATAATAGCTTACTAGTAATTTCTATTATAGTATTCTTCTTTGTAGTATTTGAATGATTGACTGGTACTTTTATATCTACATATGTATACATAATATATAACTAATGTTTAGACGACCTTCGGACAACTAACCGATTACTCTAAGTACACATTCAGACAAGAAAAAGGAAATAAAGTGGGTTAGCAGTTCTAAGTCCTTTAAACATTACTTACATAGCTATACATATATAGGCATGCATTTGACGATATATAAGTTAAAAAGGAAGTTTTGTAAAACCTTTTGAAGAGTTTAATAATAAATATTGATGACTTGATGTCAATTTATAAAATGATTTAAAAGTAGTTTGTTTGATAACACAGTTTGAAGTATATGAAATCCTATTGTTTGAAACACAGTTTGAAGTATATGAAATCCTATTGTTTGAAACACATTTATAAATCACATATGATTGATTAAATAACAACAAGTATAGCAAAAGATTGATGTTTTTCACACGAGGATAATCGTGTGTTTACTTGTATCCCCCCCCCCTTAAAAGTGTATAAAAGCATTTGCAAAGTATTTGAAAACATAGTTGTAGGGGTATGAACTCACATGATAGAAGTGACGATGTGAAGAAGACGAGGTTTAACTCGAGCCGCGCTTCAACTGGTAAGAAAGGAAGTTTCTCGGATACGTCGGGACTTCGGGTCTTGCGTCGTGAGTTAGCGGTGTTACCAGGGCTTCGGGGGCAGTCTCGGGATGCTTAACACAGAGCAAAAGTAGCAAGGAAGGTAGAATTGAATAGGCAAAACCCAAGACCTTCGGTTTCTATTTATAGGGTTGATTTCTTCATTTCCACGTCGTGGACACTATTTCCACGTCGTGGGCTTGACCCTCACTGCATGCGTCATCGCATGTTGGGTCTGGCAGACTCCAGGAGGCGTCAGAAGTCATGCCACGTCGTGGGCACTATTTCCACGTCGTGGCCACTGACAAATTTTGGGGTTTCGCGCCCCGAACTTCAGAAATTCATAACTTTCGCATACGAACTCCGTTTTCGAAGTTCTTTATATCGACGCATAGGCGAGATTATGTTCTATAACTCTCATTTAGACACCTAAGGCTAATAATTATTGTATTGAAACTTCGCGTTTTACGTTTACCAGTATTGCCGGTTTTTGCCGCGAATCATAGATTGGTCATAACTTCTTCGTTATAACTCGGATTTTAGTGTTCTTTATATTTCTGAAACCCTTGAAACGATACCTATCATTTTATGCAACCCAATAGAAACTTTTGAACATTTTATTTTTGACGCTAATTTCATTATATCAAAAGAGATTACAATTTTTGACTTTTTAGGTCATTATATTGATTCGAAATATCGGGTTGTCACATCAGTGAAGGTGCCAGAGCCAATGCCAATTCTTAATGAAGTTCCTTTGGTTAATGAGACTGATGAGATTATAGTGCTAGAAGAAGAAGCAGTTGATTTTCCAGTAAAGGTTACCCAAGATCTAAAAGAGAGTCTTAATGAAGTTGAAGATGCAATTAATCAAATTCTTGGTTCTAGAAATGCATCAGCTGCATTTGATGTTCCATTGCTGAATGAAGGTGGTTTTGAACCTGATTTCACTGAAGGACATGCATAGATTTTCACCCAGACAAAATTAAGATAAGTGTAGAAGGAATAGCAGATTTACTTGAAGCAGGATATTCCATGGATGAAATAGAAAGCATGGGGAGGATGGAAATTGAACTTGATGATACTTCACCAGTTGAGATGGTAATTTATTAACCATGTAATTTTAAATATATGTTTTTTCCCTTTATATATGTTTGTTATTGCTTGCATCAGGACTTAAATGAGGATGAGCTTGATGTTGATGGAGGTGAAGTTGACTTTATAAATGTTGTTCTACATGATGAAGGTGAAGGTGTTGAAAATCAATATAATGGTTATGTGACTAAAGGTGAAGGTGAAGGTGGTAATTATGGGAATGAGGTTACTGATGATGTTTTAATTAATGAAGCTGCTGATGATGGGAATGAGGCTGATGATGAAGGCCATCGGAAAGTGCCTAAAATCAGGAAAAGAAATCCATCAGAGAGGATCACTAAACTGAAGCTTAAAAGGGCATTTTTTTTGATAAAGATGGGGGTAGTTCCACTTGTTCAAATCCAGTGAATTTGGATTAGTTAGGTATGTATATAGGGGATTTAGGTGGGGTGGTATACTTGGGAATTTGTATAGCAAGCCCTTTTTGGTACATTTTGTACATCTTAGTTTATAGACCCACTAAGTGCACCTTTCATCCAGTTGTTCTCATGTACCTTTTGGGTTGCCTTTTTGGGATATATTTTAGGCAATTTGGTACAAATGGATGGATGGTACATGTTAGTTGATATTTTATAATCTTTTGTAATGGTAACCCCCCATTATGGTTATAATATGTTTGTTATGGATCAATATAATTGTTATGTTTGTTATGTTTATATTATGGTTTTTTTATCCATACCATTTGCATCTATATTATGTACCATTTGTAACTACATTTAGCCAATTTCAGCATTGTACTTTACCATTTAGCGAATTTCAGCATTGTACTTTACCATTTGCATCTATATTATGTATCATATGTTTCTTATTTTCGTTAATTATGTACCATTTTAGCATTGTACTTTACCATTTGCATTTCACAAATAATTTGCAATTAAGATCTTCATACCAAAACAACACTTACATAAGCGTAAGCACTTTTACATAGCTAATCCAACAGTTGATCCAAACATTCTACCAAATCCAATCCATAATGATTTACATCTTCAAAACAACTATTGTCACGATTACAAAAATAAGAACTAAGAGCCCTACAATTATTTCTACTAAAGTCTTCAGTTGTCCCTGCCCCTGCTCTGTGTGAGTTGGGTGGATAATGTGGTCATCTTCTTCATTGTACCATTTGAAAAAACCACAGTCCTCTCATTCCACCTAGAAAAAACAACATTTGGTATAAATTGTTTACCTGGTAATTAGGGCATCCGTAAAACTTTTTCCCATAATTCACAGGTGTTGGAGCACCAAATACCCTACACACATCTCCACAGCCACATCTAACTATTCTTTTCTTTATCGATCTTGGATCACCTTGGAAGCTTTATTTGGCAGACGAAGTCGACCTTTTACAGAGACAGAGGGTAGAAGATCGGGGAGAGGATAGAAGATGGGGGGAAGACTTTGGGTCGATGTTAACAGAAGACAATAATGGTTGGGGTTTAAAAAGGGGGATGTAACCGGTTGGTAAAAGGGAACCGGTGAAAAACATTAAAATGAAGCATGACGGGACAATGTGAAGCATATTTGGCAAAAAAATCGATTTTGGGCTCAACCGGTTTATTTATGTAAATTCAGGCGCTTTTATGACAAAAACCCTAAATATTATCTGTTGTGTGGTTCCGATACACTGGAGCGCTTAAGCAATAAATTTGAAAATGTGAGAATATACATACATTTATATTCACATATGAATATTACATTCTTCTGTCATTTGCCGATATACACGAGAGTTTTACAGAAAAAAGAAATATGTGGCTCAGTCGTGGTTGCGGTTGGGGTGGTTTTAAATCCATATATGAATATTACATTCATCCGTCGCGCAGGTGCGCGTAAGGGTTTTGCAGCAAAAAAAAATAGTGGCTGAGATTTGTTCTTGCGTCGTCGATTTAATAATTGTTTTCATTTGAAACCTCATATATATATATATATATATATATATATATATATATATATATATATATATATATATATATATATATATACTAGTTTATAACCCGTGGAAACCACGGTTATAAAATTAATTTAATTTTCATAACAAAAAATTCATAATTATTAATCAATTATTTTAAATAAATTATGAATTAAGAGATGTACCAAATTTTAAAGTTAGTTATAACTTCAAATTTAACATATAATTAAAAAAGTAAATGTTTCTATAACAATTTTAAAATCTATTGTTTAAAACCTTAACCTCATTAATTGTGATAGTGATTTTCCTAATATATCTCTTTGACACATGCCATAATATTAATGTGGAGTTGTATTAGAGTGACACATGTCAAAAAGAGATTAAAACTATTATATATATATATATATATATATATATATATATATATATATATATATATATATATATATATATATATATATATATAGAACGAGAGAGAGAGAGAGAGAGAGAGAGAGGTAAGTTCAATTGAGAAAATAAAAAATGTTGAGAATGGGGGAATCATTCTCAGCCACTCATTTATCTTTGCCGCAAAAGCCTCCGTTGTATCAGCGGAAATGGATAAGGAATACACATGTGTTTCCAACAAAACATGTTTCCTTAAATTATGATAATAATTACCCTATAGAGAATAAAAATTATGAATTTTGATATATTTAAAATAATTTTTCGATAATAATGGCTTTCTAAAAATAAAAAAAACGAAAAAAATTATGTTTTTGTGTATATTAATGTAATGATTAGCATAGTTTAAGGAAACATGTTTATCGGAAAACACATGTTTATCCGTTATCCATTTCCGACGGTACGGTTAAGTGTTTTGCGGCAAAATATATGTATGGCTGAGAATGATTCTTCCATTATATATATATAATGGAAACGTACACATGTTATTAATTATAATACGGTTCGAACATATAAGTTTCATGAAGCTTATATTTTAATGTATAATGACATAATGTATACGCTATCATAACATGCTTGTACTAAATTATTCACTTCAAACTATAAAAAAGATTTTCTTTCGTTATAACTATTTTATAAATTTGACTGCATCCAAACGGTTATAATAATATTATGAAATATTAAACATTAAAGTAATTATCAATTGTACGATGTTCATTTTTTTATAAACGGTGAGTCATATATACAAATAAAAAATTTCTAACAAGGTGCTACCATAGAAAAACAAATCATATTATATCATTTCATATTATATTATAACAGAAGCATTTTTTACTTTTATTATATTTAGTTGAAACTTCAACTTTTTATATTCCACATAATATATTGAATGTATTAACTTAAATATGTTATAAATTATAAACATTGTCATAATTGGAAGACTTATTGAATTAT